>NC_133804.1:14655229-15012729 GCF_043250625.1 Sebastes fasciatus | reverse complement strand
ATCTTGTGCAGGATGCGAGGCAGCCAACATGGGGAGATAGTGTTAAGAGATAGAGTATGCTGTGACAAAGAAGAAGAAGTCAGAAAAACTGCTTCAACACTAGCTGTCAAGTGTTTTTCTTCCTGAGCTTTATTCAGCAGTGAGTCATTTTTCAAAGGTGACTCAATATTCCCACATGTGAAATTCTCTGGAGTTTTTACCACCTTAGCGAAGACGCTGCTGGATGTGCTCTTCAGCTTGCCCAGGCACTGCTTCGTGCAACATAGACTGTGTTACTGCTGAACTAGGCCTATGCATTATTATTAGCGAGTTAATATAAGGGCTGGAACTAACACACACCTTCATTATTAATCGATTAATTGTTTGGTCCTTGTCAGAAAACAGTGAAAAATGCCCATCACAACTTCCTAAAGCCTCTTGTGACATCTTCAAATGGCTTGTTTTGTCCCATCAACAGCCTAAAACCCAAATATATTAAGTTTACTATTACATAAGACAAAAGAAACGCAGCAAATACTCATATTTACACAGCTAAAACTAGGTAATGTTTCATTTTTTTGTTTGAAAAAACATTTAAATGATTAATACATATTATAAAAGTAGTTGCCGATTAGTTTTCTGTCGATGGATTAATCTACTTGTTTCAGCTCTAGTTAACATTCAGCAGACGGTGAATTGTTACAGCTGATTAATGACTAGAAAAACTGAACTTCAGTTATGAATCCATCTCCTTGAATGACTTCAGCGAAAGCCTGAATGAATGACCTTTTGTATGTGTAAAAACCTGAACCAGACATAACTCAAACATGCCCATAAAGAGAACACTAGATGCTGAAGCTACACAACACTGCTTTGTCTAAATGTGTGGCAGTAGAACAGCTCTATTCAGAGAGCCAGCTGTACTACTCCTGCAAACAACGTTCCTCAATAACGCACAATCGACTCAAAAGCCTCCAAGAAATTCCAGGAACCTACAATGTGCATTTATAAATAATGTTTTTAAGAGATCGCGTGGTCCAAAACACTTTGTATTTTGTCAAAGAGCCCCGAGGAACAAAATGGGGAACGGGCTAAAGTCAGGAGCAGGATATATGGCTAAGTCATTACATCTGACCTAGAAATGGAACTCCCCACTATGGGCTGGGCCAATCAAAGGCGGAGGAGGAAATGCCACTCTAAAAACAAAAAACACATAACACACGCCTACTAAATGAGCTGTGTGATTATCTGCCAGAGGAATTATATTTCTGCATATTTTCTCCATTCAAAGCAGGTATTTCCTTTGAGTGTTAATTAGGTCATACCAAATTAAAACCAATTATCATATGATGAGGGGGTGTGTTTCCGACAATAGCGCAGGATTACTCAAGGTGAACTATGCTTCATTGTGTGAGAAGAACCGGTTGTTTCTGAGTCACGCAGTCCGTAAAACTGAGTCAGATCGGAAAAGTGCGATGAATAAAATGAACAGCCATGGTAAGGAAAATGTAAGCACTGGTGAACCGGAGATGTGGGAGACGACTGGTGACGTTGCGAGTCCCAGCTGACCTGCACGGTGCAAAGCAGCAAGCTGTGAGGCTACGGCAGGTCAGGTACTTCGTGCCATGCGAGGACCCCTGAGCCTCAGCAGGAAGCGGCAGCACCGTTGCGTGAGAAGCTGGAGGAGATGGTGACTGATGCCAACCGCAGAGCCGCCTCACTCGGCTAATATCAAACCGTTAAATGTCACACAGGTTGAGGCGAACAGGCACCGCACAAAAACACACTCCCACTCACTAGACACACACACGCACACACAGATAAGCCAACACACAACAGCCACACACAAAATTATCTGGGCTCGCACTCACATGCACAGACATAATCCTATGCTTAAACACACACGCAGACACTGACACACACTGACACACACACACACACACACACACACACACCTCTACACAACACAAAGACAGGGCAATTAAAGCCACATGTGAAATGAAAATGAGGTGTATCTCGTGTCCCTCCCCATCTGTTCCCGGTCACTAGGCATTAGGACGACTGTCTGTGACAGTCGTGAAGATGTTACCAAGTATCATTTCGACAAACAAAAGAAAAGAAACCCACAATAACCACATCTATGCACTTGATGACGTGACACACACCTTTCTGCACGCCAATCTTTGAGCTGATCACTCCCTGTCAGATGCAGTGAATCAGACGGGCGTGAAGAAAAACAAAAAAGGCTTTAAGACGCGTGACTCCACAACTGTTGGTGAAGAATTTCTATTCAATAGTGGATCCCAAAGCCACAATCACAGCTGCACCCGTACAACTTTATAGGGCAGTAGAGTAATAACTGTACAAAAGACACTTTGTGGGGCCGTGTGGAGTGCAAATACTGTGACTCTATACTCTATATTCATATGAATGGGAACTCTCTAGCAAGAAATCACAGCAGAAATTAAGATTAAGCAAAATCACATGACTAAGTCGGTGGAACATGCAGACTTTTCCACTTTTCTCTATTACAGAACTTACTGTACAGGCCTGACTGCTCTTTAAAGGTCACAATTCATTCATCCCTATTGTTGAATGAACTGTTCCTTGTGCACAGATCTGCTTCAAGTTAAGTGCACGTCTCAGGTTTATTTCTGGCATAATGCAACTGGAGGATCGAAGAGATCTGCCCAAAACAACCTCATGGACCCTCATTGAGTGGGGATGTCTGTGAGAAGCCGAGCAGAGCCAACAGGCTGCTAAACTGAAAAGTAAAAAGGAATAAAACGCTATCTGGTATAGAAAGAAAACTTATGATGATCACACATTACAATTGGGACATGCCACAAACACACATACGCTGATGCGAAAGCTTGTCCAGTGAGAGGGAAAAATAGATCAAATGTCTGACTTGGATAAAAGTGGAATTCCCCCGTCTTTTTAACAGCACTTCCTTTCTCCACATCGTGGTGATTTTTACTGCCGCCACGTCCTGTAGAGTCCACGAGCCTGTCTCACAAAGCACGATTAGTGGGTTGAATAACTAACATAAGGGTTAACCCATTTTTGTCTCAGGATGATGGCTCGGTTTTAAATCGAGCTCCGTTGCTACGGTAACCAACACCGCAAACCAAACCTGTAAGGAGCCGTTTTTGGTTCAGGCTTATCAAAAACGTATAAAACGTCCACCTCCTCAACCATCAACTGTGAGGGAAAAATAGTGTGAAAAATACAGTAGATGTTTGTTTGTGACTATAAAACGACACTTTTCAGGTAGCTAATGATGCTTCTGTTAGTAGTGTATTTAATTTGCTGCTATGGTTACATATTAATTGTGCTGAAATGACTTCATTATATGACTGACAGTGCAGCTCAGGTGCACAAGAGGCCCCTTGATGAAATCTAAAACTATAACTGAGATGACACTGTGCAAGAAGTTTTACCACTGTGCTCTAACAAAGTGCTGCCTTTTTTTCCAAAACAAAAAGAATTACAGTAATAACATGACATCAGCCTTATAATTGAAACAAGGAAGAGAATCTTCACACTAACAAGCAGCTAGTTGTGTAATGAATACCTTGTTTTCTTCACAGCCTCTTTAGTTACACGTCAACCATTTCCTGGACTGTGTTCCAAACCCAATCCAGGCTGAGCATGAGAAAAATGCAGAGCCCTAAAAATAACACCAATTATAGATCCGGTATTTCCGGCATTAAATGACTAGCATCACTTTTTCCTCCATTCTCGTCATTAAAATGTATATCTTTTACTTTGTTTACATTTTGAAACTGCAATATCGTGATTAATAATTTCAACGTGTGTTTTATGTGACGCTGCTGCTGCATGTGACTGGCTGTTTGCCGCAAACCCTAAATCCATCATGTGCATAAACTCATAAACTGAAAATCCTGGACTGACGCCACCAGCTGATAACCACCTTTGTGAGAGCTGTTGTGCAGAATCGCCAATGTTTCATTTGTGAAGCCGGATAACAGAGCCTGCCTAAGATAAACTATAAACAACACAAGTAGGGCTGAAAAGCTAACAATCATTTCTAGCACTGTTCAATAATGTTGTCAATGTCCCGTCAAAAATAATGATGATGCCGATCACAAGTTACTGAAGTCCAAGTAATGTTTTTAAATTAGAGGCTCACAGAGGCACTTTTTAAATAGATTGGTGCGGGGTATATGAAGCCCTCTCTCTTTCTGATCCTTTGTTTCAGGTTACATGAGCTGTCAAACGCACCTCAACTACTCAGCACTGAAACAATAGATTAGAAACGGGTCAACAGTAAGTTGGCGTAGACAGATAATCAGCAGCCAGCTGTTTTAATTAAAAGATATCCACCCAGTCAGTGAGCGAAAAATCTCTTCGGGTTGACATTTCACACGGCTCAAAAACTGCATTCAAACGTCAGTAATGTGTTCATGCTGAGGATAAAGAAAGGCTACTGTCAGTACAGTAGCACACCGACAATCCTCTATCCATGGTTACTACACGAGACAATATAAGACACTAAACACTTAAAGGACACAATACAAAATACTTAAAGAAATGATTCAAGGAAAGCTGTGATGCAGGTTACCATTTCTTAATATAGTGCTATTCAGCTTTCTATTATGTCAACTAAATTACTAAACTAATAAAGCAAAAAGCAACAATCGTTAACTCATTCTGCTGATCAACTAATTAATACAATGACAAATCATTTCAGGTTTTGAGAAGTTTAGGCTTATTTCAAATATCCTGGAGGAGGATAATAAAATAAGACATAACTCGTCTCACCACATAAATGTCTTAGCTCAAGTTTGTCAAACTGAAACGACAGGTTGGAGTACATTTCTTACCTGGGAAAGCTGGTGGGGTACAAGGGAGAGTTTGAGAAAGCATCGCTGGCCCTGAGCATCGCAGAGTTGTCCACGACACTCTGGATCCTGTTCCAGGCCCCGCCGATGGTCGTCACTGGGATAAACAGGCTGGACACTTGCTTCTGATCCTTCTGTTGCTGAGCTTCATTGCTGCTGGGGCTGACTCCAAAGTGGTAGCTCTGTCCTCCTGAAGTGCTGACCCCACAGATGGAGATGGTGTTGGCGTTGGGCATGTCTGTGGAAGACGTGCCGCTCATTTGGCAATAACTCTGGCCTGCTGACATCTTCTCCTGTTTGATCACACCTTGCGTGCAGAGCTGAATGAAGCCAGCATCTTTTTCTTTTTTCACCAACGCAGACAAAGTGGTTGTAGGAAGTAAGGAGGGAGCTGTTGATACGCTAGGGCTGGACTGGTCTGGGCTTGTCAGACTGCTGCCATTAAGAGCAACAGAGACTGCCCCACTGCCATTAATGCTCTCAGCCACGGCAGGTTTTATGTCCCTCTCTGAGCTAACGTCCCCAAGCAGAGAATCGTCCGCCAGTGTGGACAGGAAGGCGTCATCCCCTACATAAAAGTCTGAGGGGGAGCCAGTGAGCTCGAAGTCTTGGAGCAGGTCCAGAGTGTTGTCACTGAAAAATTTCTGGTTCACGTCCACATCTTTCCCTATGTGATCAAAAGCATGATCAAGGTCAATGGGATCCTGGTCTCCTTTATCCATGGAGAAATCCTCTTGTTTCATGTGGAAGAAATTGGGATCTGATCCCCCAATAAGTGAATCCATACAGGACTGGGAAATGTCTGCTATACTGGCCTCCAACTGGGGCAAATTGTCCCTCAAGGTTTGACGCCCAAACGTAGTGAGAGTCTGTGTCTGGAGTAACTGCTGCTGCTGCTGGAGCTTCTGATCTTTGGCCAGACCCCGGGGCTCTGGATCTTCCAACAAGGGGCCTACTGTGGCGGTGGTGGTGATGAAGGCAGAGGTGAGCTCCTCTGGAAGGGGGCTGTTGCTGAGGCCGTTAAGCACCTGTCCTGGCTGCATCAACGAGCTGGATGGAAGAACGGAGGCGATGGACATAGCACTGTGAGGAGCCACTTTCAGCAGACCTCCCTCCTCAGGGCTTTCAGTGTAGACCAATTTGCTTAAATGGTCATCTCTTCTATATGTTATCTTCTTCACTCCACCTTTGTCCATCTTGTTATTGTATTTTTTGTGTTTGTGTGTGAGGGATAGACAGAGAGAGGGTTAGCAAACAAGGCTAAGTAGAGTACATAACAACCACATTAAAACACAGTAAAATGTTAATTTTCAATTCTTGACTTCATAGATATAGCAGGTATGGAACACTGGGCTGCAAACATGCACTTGGCAAAAAGAGAAAATATATCACATTGTAAACAAGCAATCCCTACAATTAAATCCTTCATATAATTGTTCTCGGTGTCCCCAAGGTCTAGGGTGGGTGGGATGGGAGGGACCCAAAGGGAGGGATTTGGGGTTGGAGGGAGAGGGGGCTCAGAAGTTTTTATTTAAATGATTTTTTGTTGTTGTTTGTTGTTATATTTCTTCTTCCTGTTTGTTTGTTTTTATTTTATTTTATTTTTCTGTCACTGCTTGCCAATTTTTGTATTGATTAGTACATGGACATTTGTGATTATATTCTTTTACTCTATTGGTGATCTGTCAATTTGTAACACCAGCCTATATAATTATGCTTAAATACCAATAAAAAATTTATCACACAAATATTGAAACAAAATACTTATTTGGAATATTGAGTGTAGCTGCTAGAAAAGCAATTACTAAGAAATGGCTTAAACCAGATACCCCATCTTTAGAGAACTGGTGTAATGTTATTTATGAAACATTTGTAATTGAAAGAATTACTTTCTCAATGAGGCTTCAAGAAACTAAATCTGAGGACATTTGGAAGGAGTGGAAAAAGTGTATTTCCCCAAAACGCCCTTCTTTTGTTTAATTTTTCTTTTTTTTCTAAATGTAATTTTTTATTATTATTATTATTTATTTATTTATCTTATTTCACATGAAAAGCACCCCATATTCTATTTGTGTGTTCTATAATTTCATTGTAAAAAAGTGGGAAAAGTTGGTTCACTTCATATTTGTATCTAATTAAGTATGTTTATGTAAATGTCTGAGTAAAAACAAATAAAGGAAAAACAAAATGAAAAAAGAAAAGAAAATAAGAATTCTTCCCCATCATTAGAGAACTGGTATGATGTTATTTATGACATATTTGTAATGGAAAGAATTACTTTCTCAATGAGGCTTCAAGAAACTAAATTTGAGGACATTTTGGAAGTAGTGGAAAAAGTATATTTCCCCAAAACGCCCTTCTTTTGTTTAACTTTTCTTTATTTCTAAATGTATTTTTTTTAATTATTATTATTATTCATTTGATGAATGCATGAAAAGCACCTCAGGTTTTATATGTGTATTCTATAATTTCATTGTAAAAAGTGGGAAAAGCTGTTTCACTTCACATATTTGTATCTAATTAAGTATGTTTATGTAAATGTCTGAGTAAAAACAAATTAAGGAAAAACAAAATGAAAAAAAAAAAACCGGACAAACTGGATTATCAGACATGCACTGTAATGTACGTTAACCTAGATTCAGGTTGTGTACATGCAGAGAGCAAGTAGTAGTAGAGCAAGTCTATATGAGACTAAGGAAAGTTGCCAAGCATGCCCCTCCTGCCTGCCTGCGCCCTTGATAGCTATAGAAAGCTAAAGCTACGTTCACTCCAAGGCCTATAGAAGGAGGCTCGGACACAGGTCTTGTTATGAGTGATACACGCATGCGCAGTGTAACTAAAGCTGCGGCCGTGAGTTACAATTGGCTGGCCAGATCTTACTGCGCATGTGCAATACACCCCTGGAGATATTACGCGTTCATGACGCAGCCTCCTTTCTATAGGCCTTGGCTACGTAGCAAACGAAGCTAACGTTAGCTATCCCCTTTTAACAAAAACATTCACACGATCGCACAGACAGCAGTGTCCATCTGTTATACACTGTAAAGTAAACACACATAACAACGGATCCGACCTATGAAAGCACATTAAAGACAAACAGTTAAAAAGCAAAGTTGTCCCAAGTCTAACATATGCTAACTTTAGCTTCTTTTATGCTAACTGTTGCTAGGTAGCAATGTGGCTAACGGTTAGCGCGAGCCTTCATGTCGTTGACAGTTAGCAGCTAGGCAACACAGCCCGTTATAACTGCACGTTTAGCGTTAAATGTGCTACGTGGCTGTGTTTGTCTGCAGCCAACATGTATATATGAATGTGAATAAAAGCTCATATTTACCGTTGAAATGACTGATGTGTCCACAAGTCGTCTGTCAACATTGTTTTGGTGTAAAGTGTGCACAACACGCAACACTGACTCAATGTTTAACGCTGCTCCTCTAGAGCTACTTGATCAAAACACGACAACAAAGCACGTCAAGCTGCCTGTGTCTGATCAGTCCAGCTGTAAATAGTCATGCAAACTGCGTTAAACTGACTGAGCTGTGGAGAGAGTCGCAGCTAGCTGTTAAGGAAAGTAAGTAAGGCGCTAACCTCCACAAGAAAAACATACAAAATGGAGAACTGAGTCTGAGTCAACCCCCATGACCTGTTTACAACACGGAGCGCCGCCTGCTGGGCAGCCCGGCAACTGCGACTTGTTATGAGGCTGGAGCCGCTCATTTAGCACTTTGAGGATTTAAAATTTAAAAAAGCAATCATTACGATGCATATTCACACACATATTTCCTTGGCAAAAAAATAATTCCAGTGCAATTTTTTTTTCTTTTTTTTTTATACTTTCTTTTTTCCCTTTCTTCAAGGTTGTTTTCATATATGCAATTTACAGTTCGTAATTACAATAGTTTATAAACCATTTTTTAAGCAGATGAGCTTATAGACAAACTCATTAAGTACACTAGAGAAAACAACTTCAACATTCAAAATTGAAATAAAATTAAGAAAAAAAATAATAATAATAATAATGATAAAAAAGAAAGAATAGAGTTAAAAAAAACAAAAAACAAATATATAGTAATATCATTTACATGGGTACACACATCCTCCTTCACGTCAGGTCACCTCCTAGCATATGTATATGTGCATGCGTGTTAACCCATGTAACTATATTTTTCCTTCTGTTTCCATCTCTTCTCAAAAACATCCTCCATATTCCTTATTTTGTGAGTTCCCTTTTTTTCAATATTATATTTATTGTTTTTATGATCATTTTGAAACAACAGAACAAACATTCACAAACGTCCCCAATAATAACATTCTCGGCACAAAGAAACTTAACAAATCTAATATTAATATAAAAGAAGCCAGAATAGATACAGGAAAAACATATTATTATTATATTATTATTATTATTATTATATACATTGTGAATCACAGATCAGTGTTAGTGCTGCATGTGATGTATTGGACATAAGGGGACCTTATTCTTCATATATAAAACAAACATAAGTCTGCCAGATTCAGGTGAGCACACACTTTTGAATGCATATTTCCAGGTAAACATCCACATATGACTTTTGCTATACACAACACCAGCTTGTGACCTATATAAAACAGCATATAGAGATGATGACATGCATTGTCATGCCTTAAATACAGCCTTGCATCTCACTTCTTCCAAACTGGATTTTCCACCCGACAGTTCTTGGCTTCACTGTGCAGTAATACTGATGGCTCTATGACAAATTCACTGAGCAGGACCTGAGCAATAATACACAAGTCCCAAACCCCTGTCCTTCTGCTATAATCCAGAAATAATGACTCAGTAACGAGGGTTCATATTTCTGAACATTGCTCGGAAAACTGCAAGGAACATGCACTTTATATGGGCCTCATATTGATGCATTATGTTCATTTTACATCTAAATACATACTTGTGTGTAAAATTAAGAGGTATTAAACCAATGCATTGTTTGACTCTTTTATCAGTTTATTTGAGAGCAGATGGAGCATTTTATATACAATATAAATATATATAAGTAAAAAGAATATAAACAAGTAAAAAAAAAAAAAAAATTGAAAACAATAAAATAAAATAAAATCTATTTATATATACATATATATATACTGCATACATATATACATAAATACACATACACGCACACGCAGCATATACACATACAAAAACACATATACATATAATCAATAAAAGAAAAATCAGTGTATAATTCATTCAGCATCCTATTCTATCTCACTATTCACAATCATCCTGCTCCAGCAATGATACAAATTACAAGCTACTTGGAGTGACGGTGGTAGCACCAATCCTTATCCGATCACAGGGATCTACAGTCAGGCCGTTCATAAATTGTATGAAAGGTTTCCACATCATATAAAAATCCTCAACTTTACCTCTTAATATGAGAGTCAGTTTTTCTAATGCCAGAAGACATCTCTTTAACCCATTGACTAGAGTTAGGTCTCAGAATATCAATTCCAGTGCAATTTCATAATGCTATCTGTCTCACACAGAGGTTTTACTTTTTTATTTTATTTTTTATTTAACCTTTATTTAACCAGGGTAGTATCATTGAGATTAAGAACCTCTTTTCCAAGGGAAACCTGGCCAAGATGTTCAGCAGCAAGAACACAAAGTTGCAGACACAGACACAAATAGAGAGATAAAATACAATTCACAAACACTAAAAGCACACAATTTGCATTAAAAGAGAACTATCTAAAGACAAAATGGGGGCACAAAAAGGAACTTTTCTGGGAGTCAGCTGTACAACAAGGGGGCTAAAAACATTGGCATGCCATAGAGTCTGCTTCTAAAGCCTTTATTTTAGATTTAATAATATTTAATGATACCAGCTCCTTGATTTTTAGGTCATTTTGGAGCAGATTCCAGAATGAGGTTGCAGAATATGCAAAACCCCTTTCCCCAATTTTTTTTCCGAGCTTTTGGGACAGAGAGCACAAAGAGGTCCTGTGAATGCAGTGAATTCTGTCCACAATTTGTTTGCGTAATAAAAACAAGTATTGTGGGAGCAGACCCAGAATCACCTTATATATAAGGATGTAACCAATGGGAGAGCCTACGGTCCAAACAACTAAGTAGCCTATAACAGTATGAGGTGTAAAGGCAATCCAGGCAAAGTGTCCATTAGCAGTGAACAAATGGTTTCTCCTCTTACATGATTGTTCACACAGCTGCCCACCGTGGGGGCTCCACTGTCCTGCAGCTGTTAGGAGCCTTTGAGACAGACAGGCAAGCTGAGACAGCAAGAGAAACTATGAATGGACATAGTCATCCACAATGTAGTGAAGATGATCACATGATGAACTGAGGGTGGTTTTTTTTTTTTTATACCTGTGAAAAAATACCAAAGAAGTGGCCAATAGCTACAGATTTGCTCACACTTCTACTACTGTTTATTTGCATTTATTTGTTTTATCCTACAGTAAACTGAAGCTCACTTCGTGCTACACTGGCCTATTGAGTGCCATGACCCGGACAGGATGCAACACAACAGCTGTTGGTGTATTGGTATAAGTAGCATGGAATAATATGATATTGCTTTGCCATCTAGACTGCAGTGTGATGTTTAAAACTAACCTTGACTTAAAGGAATTATTGTTATGTTTGCTACTGAATAACCAATATTATGAAACTACAATTTCCCAGTTGGTCTACTTATTGTACTGTCTCCAGAGGCTCAAAAGGACACTCAATGTCACTGAAAGTGCCCCATCAGTAAACGATAAACCCCTTTTGGATAATTATTAATCAGTAAGCTGTAATGGGTGACCTTCTTGCCTTACTGTTAGAAAAGAAACCATCTATATGTGCATTTTTAAAGATAGCATGAAGCAACTAATGTCTTTATTCAAACAGAAGGGAGCTATAGAGTGTTTTTCAACCTAAACTTGAAAACAGAAAAATACATTTTGTTTCTTAAGACAAGCAAGTTCACTCTTCTGCCTCTTTCATCTGGAAATATGAGTGGTTGAAAAGTGCCTGGGAGAAGAGGAAATAGGGTAAGGCAGGCTATTACTGCGCGCATGGGGATAATAACTGCAGAGATGTTTGGGCCTGTATTAGTTGTTGCTTTCAAGGCTGCACAACGGTGCATTACAAGGTTTTCTAAGACAGCAAATTCACTGGCTTTTTTGCAAGCTTGCACACCATGGGAACAATGTTTGGACACCAGAAGTATTTATTTATCAATGAACATTTCATCATAAATCATGTACGATTGTTAAACTTTAAACCATTTCCTACTCAACAGAGGTATTTTGTGCAGGCAACCCAATGTCAATTGTCACTTTTAATGTTAGAGCACATGCAGATTTCCTTACTTCACGCTCAGCTGGGACCCATATTGTCTTACATTATTCATGCTGAAGTTGCATGAAACTCAACCCTTTCCAAAAGATAGAATCTAACCTGGGAGTAGCGCACGAATAGGAAATAAAGTGAAGACAGGAGGATGGGAAATTGGCTCTAATGGGAGGATGAGTGAGATGAATAAGAAACAGGGTTTATAGCACATGTGGGAAGAGAATCATCCCCAAGCAGGGGACAGGGAATGAACTCCAAGTATTCTATTATACAAGTCCAACACCAGAGATACACTCACATCTATATGAATATATTAAACAAATAAAAAAACAAACATATAATAATCTATATATGTCACCATCTCATGATATTAAACAGTTTTTCCTATCTGCACTCCACTGTTAAGGTCACATAATCCTCAAAACATGACAAAATGATGTATAATGTAAGCAGCGAAACCTCACATCACAGGAAAAGAGATCAGTGGTATGCTCACTGTAGCTCTAAATCCCCACTGTTTGAATCCCACTCAGTCCCCTGTGGCTGCTTAGCAACCCCTCTCTAGCACAATATACTCTGAATTAACAGGGTAAAGCGTGACCGCTGCCTCCTCAAAACCACGAGTCAAGGGTGCGCTCCCATCATCAACGCCTTCTCTTAGTGCTGCAGCAAGTACAGGCTCTGATTTATTACAACGTGGCTTCAAAAACACACAACAAACAAGCTGAAAAGCAAACATGAAAACATTGTGAATCACAGATCAGTGCTGCATGTGATGCACTGGACACAAGGGGACCTTATTCTTCATATATAAAACAAACAGGTCCATAAGTCTACCAGATTCAGGTCATCATACACCTTTGAATGCATATTTCCTGGTAAGCACGCACATATGACCTTTGCTATACATAACACCAGCTTGTGACCTATATAAAACAGCATATAGAGATGATGACATGCATTGTCAGGCCTTAAATACAGCCTTGCATCTCACTTCTTCCAAACTGGATTTTCCACCCGACAGTTCTTGGCTTCACTGTGCAGTAATGCTGATGGCTCTATGACAAATTCACTGAGCAGGACCTGAGCAATAATACACAAGTCCCAAACCCCTGTCCTTCTGCTATAATCCAGAAATAATGACTCAGTAACGAGGGTTCATATTTCTGAACATTGCTGGAAAAACTGCAAGGAACATGCACTTTATATGGGCCTCATATTGATGCATTATGTTCATTTTACATCTAAATACATACGTGTGTAAAATTAAGAGGTATTAACCAATGCATTGTTTGACTCTTTTATCAGTTTATTTAAGAGCAGATGGAGCATTTTATATACAAAAAATATATATATAAGTAAAAAGAATATACACAAGTAAAAAAAATACAATTTAAAACAATAAAATAAAATAAAATCTATTTATATATACATATATATACTGTATACATATATACATACATACACATATATGCACACGCAGAATATACACATACAAAAACACATATACATATAATCAATTAAAAAAAAATCTGTGTACAATGCAATGATACAAATTACAAGCTACCTTGGTGACGGTGGTAGCACCAATCCTTATCCGATCACAGGGATCTACAGTCAGGCCGTTCATAAAATGTATGAAAGGTTTCTACATCATATACAAATCCTCAACTTTACCTTTTACTATGAAAGTCAGTTTTTCTGACACAAGTCCCAAACCCCTGTCCTCCTGCTATAATCCAGAAATAATGACTCAGTAACGAGGGTTCATATCTCTGAACATTGCTGGAAAAACTGCAAGGAACATGCACTTTATGGGCCTCATATTGATGCATTATGTTCATTTTACATGAAAATACATACTTGTGTTTTTTGTTTTTTTTCCCCTTTAACTACTTATGTTCTTTGTATTTGCTTGTCTCCATTTTTGTTTGCCCTTAGTTCCTGGTATTGTCTGTTTTTGTTGATATATATCAGAAATGAGGCATGACACACACACCACAGAAGTCTGTATTACTGACATGCACATGCTTCCTAATAAAGATATTTGAAACGAAAATACATACTTGTGTAAAATGAAGAGGTATTAACCAATGCATTGACTCTTTTATCAGTTTATTTGAGAGCAGATGGAGCAGCTGAGACTTGGAGAGGGCTGAGATCTGTCCGTGGTCCTGAAATAGGACTTGACTCGGTCAAATCGATGAGGAAGGGATCAATTTTCATATTCAGTCACAGTGTTCTTGACTGTAAGCAGTGATACTGACTGCCTGGGGGTTCAGTCATGATGCAGAGGAGTGCAACTGATTTTGGTTTATTTCATTTGATGTTTGAGCCATCAGTTGGATAGAGTTAAAGAGTAGTGGTAGATCACCAGCTCCGTTCAGCTGTCACTGCCGATGAGTCTCTGAGCAAGTCACTGCATGGGACCTATAACCTCCTCACCCGCCTCTGGGGATAAGCGCGTCAGCTAAAAGCGTTAAATGTAAATGTGAAAGCCTGTGTGAGGACTCAGAAGAAGGGATTAAAATCGCTGGATGTTAAAACTGCATTTAGACCTGAATCCTCTCCTCCAGCTGCATCATGAAAAACTGCACAGATGCAACCACACCAGCCTGCTTCATGTCGATCTGCAAATGTCATTTTCCTTTAAGATGATGTAAGACATTATTTCATGGGACGATTCTCTCTCTCTCTCTCTCTCTCTCTCTCTCTCTCTCTCTCTCTCTCTCTCTCTCTCTCTCTCTCTCTCTCTGGCTTGCACAGCTTGGAGCAACATTAGTCTACATCTTAAAGCTTCTGCCGGACCAAACGTTTCCGCACTCAGCAGTTTGGAGAGATGGGTGCGCACAGGAGAGTACCACTCTCATCCTCCTCTCTCAGCATCCCAGTTGTCAGGAGCGACGCTTGGATGCATGGATGATATGGGATGCGCGCACATTCTTCAATTGATCTCGGACTGATTGAACCATGAAGCTGGACGCAAAACGGTGAACCTCTCCACAGAAAAACTTCAACCTACTTTTTTTTCGGATGGTGGGGAATTTCAAGAGTGAAGTGAGGATTGCATTTTGTTTTGAAGTCACAGTAATAATGTTTTATCATCGCAGCAGATGATGTGTGTAACATGAGGCGCTCACTGGTTATTATGATAATCGATTCTGTTCATAAAAACGGATGCACCGTGCACATTTACGCATGGGGTTAAAGGATATACTGTAGGGCACACCTTGGGATTTGTTTTGTCATGAGACACTGGATGCGAGGACTGGAGCTTGTATCGAGACTATATGCTTCTGAGAGTCTGAGAGCATCAGCACCATGCAGCTACACCCAACACCCTGAACTTCTGGTGATCGAGACTTCGTGCAAGATCTGAAAAAATAAAATAATGGCACTGAGCGAAAACTGCAAAACGCAACCTGCAAAAGAGCAAGGCTCTGTGCAAAACCCTCCATCGGATGTTATTGAGCTGAACGTGGGTGGACAGGTGTATTACACGCGCCATGCCACCTTGACAAGCTTTCCAAATTCCCTACTTGGGAAGCTTTTCTCCAACAAGAAGGGCTCTTCAAATGACTTGTCCAGGGACTTCAGAGGACGGTATTTCATAGACAGAGACGGCTTTCTGTTTCGGTATGTGTTGGATTATCTTAGAGACAAGCAGGTTGTCCTACCTGACCACTTCCCAGAGAAAGGCAGGTTGAAAAGAGAGGCGGAATACTTCCAGCTGCCAGATTTGGCCAAACTTTTGTCTTCCGAGGATGCAAAACTATTTCCAGACGACTTGTGCTGCAGTGATCTGGACGATGCATCGCAGAGCAGCGAGCAGAGGTTTTACCAGTCCTATTCCTTGGACAGGAGGTACGGATACATCACGGTGGCTTTCAGAGGAGCATGCACAGGAGGAGGTAGAGAGAGTCAGATTGACTCAAAGGCCAAAAAGTTACCGAGGATCTTCATCAGCAGCAGGATCTGCTTGGCCAAAGAGGTGTTTGGAGACGCCCTGAGTGATAACAGGGACTTGGACAGACCGCCGGATCGGTACACCTGCAGGTTTTACCTGAAGTTCAGGCACCTGGAGAGAGCTTTTGACATGCTGTCAGAGAGTGGCTTTCACATCGTGGCCTGCAACTCGTCCCTGACTGCGTCCTCCATCGGTCATTACGCGGATGACAGGGTTTGGTCCAATTACGCACAGTACATCTTCTACCGTGAGTGAAGATTTATTCCTACTCTATGTTTTCTGAGGTGATGTGAGATAAACTGATGACCTCCAGAAATAATTAAAATGCAATTTTTTTTTAAATATATATTTTTTTATTATTATTATTTTTAATTGACTTATTTTTCTGTTTTTTTTATCCTTTCCTTTTTTTTATTCTTTTTTTATTCTTTTTATTTAATTCTTTTTTTATTCTTTATTTATTTATTTATTATTATTATTTTTAATTTACTTATTTTTCTGTTTTTTTTTGGTCCTTCCCTTTTTTTATTCTTTTTATTTATTTATTTATTGTTTGGTATTTGTTTCATTTATGTTGCTATCAGATTTCATTCATTTATATGTATAAATGTAATTGTTTATGAAATTAACTCTGCTTATTTAATGGTGCAGTAATATTGTTATAAGGATGGGGGGTGGGGGGGTTTAATTTGTTTATACAATTTATTTATTGGATTTTGTTCAGAATAACAATAAAAAGACTTTGAGCAAAAAAAAAAAAAAAAAATGCAAACAGCCAAGTTAAAAACACCGAAGTGCCCCTCCCTCCACCATATAACCATATCCACACATAGGGGAGTGATTCTATAATTAGGGGTACATGTCATGTCCATGGGCTGTATTTATCAATTTTACTAAATATCCACAAGCAATGGTCAATTTTATATCAGGGCACATTTCTTTTTCATTTAATACAAAAAAGTCAACAGGTCCCATCATTTATTTTGCAGAAAATGCATATTCTATACGCGAATTTGCTGTTTTTGTGCTGTCCAATTTGCTAATTGTCAGGTTTTGCTCTTCAGATTAACATTAAAATACATGTTTTTGTATATTATTTGCATGATGATCAGACAGGCCGTTTTCCTTTATTAAACGGTGTTAAACGTTTATCCACACAGCTTTTCCATTAGAAAACCCCATGCAATTTGTTTCTCTAGATTTGAGAGGTGCTCTGCAGAAACTGGTGTGTGTTAGCTCACACCACCAGGAGGCATGGTGGGGTTACAGCACATCCTTCTTGAATCAATCCCTGGCAGTAGCTGACTTTAAACTTCTGTTTTGGGGCCGAGATTAAGAGGCAAACTTGCCCACGGGCCTCGGAGGAGTTGAGTCACAATGCTGCTACACTTCAAGTACACATGCGTCATGCGTAAATGCGGCTTATAGCTCTGAAATTCTGATGGGGTTATGAATAATATAGCACCAGTGGGCAGCACAAAATTCACATTAATGCTGCTGCAATATTCTTGAATTATCTTTGCTTTTTTTCACTTAAAGACAAAGTTTGTTCATCAGCAAAATGCCTTAATTAGCTGCAAATATGGTTCTCTCTGCAGAGGGAGGAGAGGAGTTGAGCCATATGGCCAGTTAAAAATCACTTTGTTCATTATTGTGAATAGCTCCCTTTGGTGGATGAGCTGAAGAAAACCCAGTTGGTGGGTCAAGGTTGGAGGTGCAGGAGGGTGGGCTGAGAAAGACATGGCATATGGTTTGCTAATGATTTACCAATGCAGTCTAATTATAACAGAGAGGTTTGCCTTGACCTGCGCAAACAGCCAGCCAGGTAGGATTTTCCTGAGTCATTCAACTTTCTGGAGCACAGCATATGGTGTAGGTGTTCACCCCCTTCCCTATTAACAGTCACTGCCCCTAGGACAAAGACAGGGGTGGTGGGAGGTGGACGAGGAGGAGGTAATGAGACAGGGGAGGAACTGCAATAAGTATAGCATTGGAAGGAAAGAAGATGCAGAGTAAGGGAAGCACATAGAGAGGAAGAGAGGGCGTTTAAGGAAGCAAGCTAAGGGGAAGTGAGGAAGAGAGAGATACGAGCAGATGGAGGGGAGAGGGAGGGATGTGGGAGTAAAAGTTGCATGAGACCTGGCCATGGGGAGAAAGAACTGAAGCAGAAAGAAGAGAGAGCAAAAATAGATTAAAGTAAGTATCAGACAGGAAAGTTCATCGGGTGTGAGGGAGCAGAGAGGGAAAGAAAATGTTTGGTGGTGAGACACGGAAGAGGAGGGCGAGACTGGGTTTTCATTAAAAGAGAGGAGACAAGGTGAGGGTGAAAGGAAACACATATACAGCCAGCATTGGAAGACAGAGGCCTAGTCAGGATGATGGATAGACAGTTCAGAGGCAGACATGCGTGAGAGCCTTTGCTTCACAGCAGCACAGCGGCCCGCATCCACTTTCCAAACTAATACTGTAACCTGATTCTGAATGTGGGACACTGGCTGGCCTAGGGCAGGTAGTCCGAACGCATGTAGACAAATGCACCTTTGAGGTTGGCACGAAACAGATGTGCTCTATTGTTGTTTTCAGCAGAGCGTTTCACTGCTTTCCTTTTAACCCCCCTCAATCACAGGCTCATATGGAGTGAAACGGGGTTTGTTCAGAGTGTAAAAAGAGCAATCCGGCGCAGTAAATAAATTGAGAGACTTTCTTCCAGCCTGTCAGTTCCTTAGCATCCTCCATGTGGCTCTTCTTGCTAAATGCATCAGTTGTTTTCTACAAGCTCCACTGACTCTCAGTAATAGTGTGGACTCCAATCTCCAAAATGCCAACAGTAGATATTCATCATTTTACTGCGTGGCATCATCTGTCCTAACAGTCATGGGACTCATTCTCCCATAAAGTTAAGACCCTCTGCTCTCACTTATTGTCATCCAGTCCTACTCAGAAGGATATATGTTGTTGGTTTAAACAAATGATTCTTGCAGGAAAAGGGCACTCTCCCCAGGTGGCCGCAGTGTCCGAGCATTCATCATGAACAAGAGGTTTTGATCCGGAATGCCATGATGAATAATTCACGTGTATGTCTGTGTATGACTGGTTCACCCTTGAAAAAAACAACTGAGCCAAAGAGAAATACATCAAAACTGATTACCAGCACATATGAAAGTGAATGGGACAGAGAATAGAAGTTAGTTTGATATGTATGGATATGTATGGAAGCCCAAAAATGGATGAAAAGTTAGTCATGTTAAAAAAGAAGAAAGCAAGTGGTGAGTCACACTTATGATATAATTGGCAAAATTATAAATAAAAAGTCAAATTTATGAGATAAAAATTCAGAGGGGGGGGTTTCTGAAAAGTGAAGCCAATGGTGAAGTGTCTTAAATTTGCATTCTTTCTAACAGCCAGCAGGGGGCGACTCCTCTGGTTGCAAAAAGAAGTCTGGTTGTATAGAAGTCTATGAGAAAATGAGCCTACTTCATATTTGATTTATTACCTCAGTAAACATTGTAAACATGAGTTTATGGTCTCAATCGCTAGTTTCAAGTCTTCTTCAATACAGCATGATGTTCATTTAATAAATTATGGCCATAAAGCAGGGGATGCTTTAGGGCGTGGCTACCTTGTGATTGACAGGTCGCTACCACAGCGTTGTCTGTGTTTGTGTCTTACAACTTTAACCCTTTCACAGTGTGTTTTCAGTTCATGAAAGTTCATTATAACCTTTTGGTTGCCTAAAAATGTCTAATTCAGCGTTCGGTTGTACTTAG
The DNA here is from genome assembly GCF_043250625.1 of Sebastes fasciatus. Lineage (NCBI taxonomy): Eukaryota > Metazoa > Chordata > Actinopteri > Perciformes > Sebastidae > Sebastes > Sebastes fasciatus. Next base: position 14,992,809 of record NC_133804.1, on the reverse strand, counting down.
CTCCACCCTCTTGTGTCACTTCTGGTTGAAAAAATCAAGATGGCGACAGCCAAAATGCCAAACTCAAGCCTTCAAACGGCAGTCCACAAACCAATTGGTGATGTCACGGTGGCTACTTCTGCTTCTTATATACAGTCTATGTTTCTACCCCTCTATACTTCCGGACTCCTTGACTTCATTTTGATCTCAGCGTCACACCCGTAAAGTTTTGTGACTGCATCTTGCACAGTTGTGACGCTATCGCGGGGATAAAATCTGTCCACAGACAGACAGACAGAAATATTAACACCTGGCAAAGTGCTCAAAACCGCTTCAGTGGTAGTTCCCGCTACAATATATGTCTCCAGGATCACATTTTGCCATGATGACATAGACTGACAAGGTGAAAACAATATCAGCCACACGCTGTCGTGGCTGGTAAAGATGAAAAGTCAAAGGTATGAGATAGTTCAAAACTACGATAGAGTAAATCAAAATGATTAGATAAAAGAAAAGTCAATATTCTGATGAGTTTATCAAGAATTATGACTTAGTAAATCAAATTTGAATTTATCATGAGCATTTTTTTCATCGTGACTAACTTCTCATCCTTTCTTTTCTTTTTTAATGGGCAGCAATGGGCTTCTATAGCTGGTGATTCTGTCAGGTTATTTGTCAAGCAGGCACGGCGGTCGATTTACATGATAGAGACATTTCGTTTTTTAGATTGTCAGTGACAACATTATTGCTGTAATGATTAACAACTCTAACCTCCCAATTGTTTCTTGGGACCAGTCTCCTTATTGCTTATTATCTCTGGGGAAAGAGGAGAGTGTTGGCTAATTAAAAAGCAATCTGTGATCCCAAAATATTTCCAGTGTCTCCAGCCATGCGGGATAGAGATGTAATTTAGAAAGATGAATGCTAACCTACTTCAAAGACAATTTGAAATACAAGTCATATCTCAAAATAGGACTCAATTCATCGATGAAAATTATCCGTCGTCATCGACACAATAACCTGCTTTGACATGACTGCTTCCACATTACAGAGGCAGAGCAAACCATCATTGAACAGTAGGGCTGCTAACATCAGGCACTTTCACATCTAAAAGGCCTGTGCAGAAGTGCATTGTCAAAATGGGAGACACGTACAGTAAAGATGGAGAATGATTATACTAGCTAGGTGTGCTCTGTTAATATAACTGTGCAGTCTTCATTTGGGCGGTGAACGAGATGATGTGTGACCATAATGACTCCTGAACAATGGCCACAATGCGGCCCGGGAAGAGAGTCGGGGGGGGGGGGGGGGAAGTAATCAATTGCTTGGGTGTAATGGAGGCAAAGATTGGGCCGTCCGCGGACTCCCAGAAGAGCCTGGTTGGACTGTGGATGGATTGGCAGTGCCTACAAGAGATGGATGGTGCTCCCATGAATAACTCATATACGTCTTAAAGAGCACCTGGGCAGGACGATGGTCAGGCGTGAGATGCAGGGGTGTGTGCTTGTGCCATTATTTCTCACAATGGTTGCAGCACCTTGTGCACTACATCAGTTCAAGTAGACAAGGCGGCTCACCTTGGGAGTAAATATGAGCTTATTGAGAAGCTGCAGATGCAAAAGGGAAATATATTTTTGGAAATAAATCGCTCACGCACTGAATTTTGAAGGACCATGCTGGTGGTTTTTCATGTTTTGGTCATTGACTGACTACTAATAGTATTCTTCACATCACTGCTGTATGTTTTAACCCTAACCCTTTTAGTATTTAAATGAACTTGCAGAGACATAGGACATGCATAAAATCTGTCATAATGAGTCTTTCAGGCACAAGCATACACTAACCCTCTCACACTGTAGTTGTTGCTTATTGATTGACTTCTGGGTTGGATTTTCCAACTTTTTTGACTGCTGACTCACAAATCACAGATGTTGGGATTGCCCTTGAACGCATCAACAAGGAGAGTTTTCAAAATCCCTGCTAGTAACTTCATTACCAAATGATGATAATGCAAATAAAAAAGACTAAATATAGACTTTGATGGATTACCCACATTAAGCAATTTGCTCTTCCTATATTGAAGAGAGCCAGCAGAGGCTGCATTAAAGGTGAGCCATCAATCTAAACATAAAACACTTCAAACCTCCAGTATGTTCCTTTACAAGAGCAGATACAGTTGAAACCTAGTTAATTCAGTAGCTGTTGGAGAACAGGTATAACAGCTCTCACCATCTGACACCCAACACCTTAATGATCCCTCCAGAGACATTTAATGGCTATGTGGATGGTGGAGCTCACAATGTGGGCAGGACTGAGAGTTTTCTGAAGACAGGGGATCCCCTGTGTTGGTATGCAAAGGTCACTTTTGCAAGGTAGTGACTGTTTTAGCGTTGCTCTCTCTGACGGTGCCTGAAGGTAGCCTGTAAAGAGCAAATAAAAGCATGTTTGGGGGGCCTACTGTACGTAATGCATCCAAAAGAATCAATTAATTTTGAGTCAGTGATTGAGAAATGAAAAGAGGATCTAATGCTTGAGCTTTAGAGTTCACTTTCTTCAGACGTCACTCTTTGAGTATCATCTACTTGACAGGGCGGGACCAGAAACGCCCCTCGTCTTTCCTCCAACCTCTCAGGGCTTCATTTAGGTGATGACAAGAGCTTGGTGAATACTCAGGACACCTTCCTCGCCTTCTCCCCGTCTAATCTTGCTTCATCTTGTGCAGTGGAGGTTGTGTGGCTCCGGGTCAGGGGACAGGCCCACGGGGGAGACGCTGATATAGACGTTTCAATCTGGCTGAGTTGCTTGTTCATCTCCCTGTCAGGGAGAAACTCAGCGGGGCAGCTACCCTCTGACTCTGGGAAGGGACAGCACCCCACTGTCATTAACAATCAGCCAACCAAGCTGTCATTCTCCTCATGGAAAGCAGATAATTTGGGACGGGGCAGTAATGGGGCTATATGAGAGAGTAAGAGTGTCCTTGAATTACCATGTAAAGCTCGTTGGGTCACTCCGACTATTCCTCTCCAGCTCTTTCCCGTCAGGCTGATGCTGAGGGTTGTTTCAGCAAAGTAGAGCTGACTGGGTGGAGGTAATTAATATTGACAAATTCAATTGTATGCAGATATTACAGACATTATTATACCCGGCAAGAGGATGGCTTTATCAGTTCGGCTTGACACAAACTGCTGAAGTGATACTTTTGCAGCAAATCTTGGTGAAATGGATTTCCCTCACCCTGTGAGGACGGTCACTGCCTTTGCAAGACAAGCCTTTTTTCTGCTGCAAGGACACGCTGGCCTAATTCGTGAGCTAACAAGCATGTAAACTACACTCCCCCTGAGGCAGTGGCAGAGTAAAAAAAATATTTGTGACTGGATATGTGAGCTGGAGAATAAAAAGTGTGTTTAAGATCAGAGCGATTCCACTCATATGAGCTTAACTCCCTGACTGGCTGCATGGATATGCATATTTAACCTGCCACAGAATATATTACTCCTAATACATATAGCTTTCAGGGCTGATCAGGGCTTTTTAAAAGTTAGGTGCGGGTTAGTTCGGCACCATGGAAACAACCATAACAATGGAGCGCTCACAAAGACAAGACAAATGAGACAAGCTGGCTAGCACACCCCACGGTCCCTCCGCCTCACTCCCCGCCGCTAGGAGACTACTTCGCTGGGAGGAGAACGGTCTATAGCTACGGAGACAGACCTTCAGTTAGCAGCTGTAGGAACTAAGCGAGACAAAAAATTCTGCCTCGGGGAGCCAAAACATTGTGCTTCCCCAAGGCATCAGTTGCACCAAGGCAAGGTGACAATAGTGCTTAATCGAAGCTACAATGGACCCCTCGGCGAGGATACAATTGTACTGTAGCCTACCGAGGGGTTCACTGTAGCCTCAGCAGGCGACAGGCGATTTTTGTTTTGCTACAGCTGCTAACTAAAGGTCCATCTCCGTAGCTGCCATCCGCTCTCCTCCTGGCGAAGAAGTCTCCTAGCAGCGGGGAGTGAGGCAGAGGGACCGAGGGTGCACTAGCTAGCTAATTCTTGTCTCATTTGTAGTCTGATAAACAGCAAACTCATCAAATTCAGTGCCCGATATCACTTTTTTCCAAGCAACTGTAGCTGTCATAGGGACCCAAAATTAAAAAGTTTTGTGAGATCTTGCAATCAATTTTTTTTTCAACCTTTAATGACTTTTCTCTCTCCATGGCCCTCCCGGGCCTCCGTAGTTTCACGCCCGAAGTCTTAGCCAGAGAATATAATTACACCAGAACCAAGCAGCAACTGAAGCATTTGAAGATGATTCACACCACTCAGCCTCGCAGGATTTGTTTGTGTTTGGGCAAAGAAAGCGAGCATGTTTATTCCAGAAATTCAGAAGTTAAGTGTGTTTTCTGTCTGACTCTGACAGCTTGGATGCAAAGTGACGCTTTGTGTTCAAACCCTATTTTCATTGATTTAGATTGAGGGCACAGTTCACGTCACGGCTGAGATTCAAATTTGAAAAGCAGACAGCTTCGGGTCACTCGAGTGCAAATCTGAAATAAATTGCGTTATGGCCTCCTGGTCGTGTGCAATAACAACATGAAATTGCTGAGTGATGAGTCTCTCTTGTTCGTCTTTATTTATTTTTTTGCCTCTCAGATTACATGACCGAAGCACAGAGCTGCTCTGCCGTTAAAGAAATAACCATCACACACCCTTGATGAGTCAGATTAGAGGCTCAGATGAAAACAAACACACACGTCTGGCATGAAAGCCACTGACATTTGAATTTGAGTTTGTCAGAGCCCTCTGCTTTCAGCCCCCATCATGTCCTACTTTTCTGCCATTTAAAACCTCTTAATGGGTAAAAACGTGTCATTTTAATCCAATATCAAGGCAGCTGAATTTCCATAAAACTCTGGTCTCTCTCAGGCACGAGGACAAACATCCGTGGTTCTTTCATTAGAGATAGAGGGGAGTTTGAGGATACCCCGTGTGACACGCCTGCATGCCTCTGTGCCGAACTCGACTCCCTCTCTCTGTGTTATTTATGAGAAGTGCAGACACAGTCTCAGGACCAGCCCCGGTCTTTTAATGTGGTTGGAATATGATCTCTTAGACAGGCTATATGGATCTGAGAAAAAACACAATGCAATCAGTGGCTTCCCTGAAAAGATACCAACGGATTTACACACACACACACACTTGTTTAAATGTACCCGAGAAAGACTGTGTTTCCTGACAAGGCTCTTAGTCGTTTCCTGTCTTGGCTCTGAAGGGGACAGCAAAGCTTGACACTACAACGCTTTGTCCAAAACACACAGTTTGTGGTTGCGTTCTGACACAGATTTGTTTTGTCCATGTCCACGTTTCACTTATTGTCTAAAACAAAATGCAAGCCCAGGTGCTTCTCAGTGGCTTTAATACAATTCATTCTCCTGCATGGCCTGAAAATTTTATGATGCTATTATTGGGTATTGGCTAGTTTCCTAAACGGGTTGCCCCTCTGGACTACAGCATCCATCCATTTAGAAACAATGCTCAGCCTCCCTCCTCTTGATCCTCCTCCTCGCTAAAGCGCCTGCATCCATTTGCCTGGTGATGCTCGCCGGCTGGATTCAGCTAGATTCATTTTCTGCGGGGGGAAATTGGTGCGCTGATTGGCCCCTTTACTCATGGATTAGCCATTAAAAAGCTGTTAGTGACTCTCTCACTATCAGCTCAATGCAATCATCGCACTAGAGATAAGGTCATTATTACAGTGCGCGCAGAGAGGTTAAAATCCCCCTTGAACTCTGTTCAGTATAAATTGGTGCATGCACTGGAAGGAGGTAATGGACAAATTATTGCTCCCTCTGAGATATCATTGCTGTTGCGTCTGCATCATCACATTGGAAAAAGCCATTAAGAGGTTTTTAGAGTCTGTGTGCACAGGTTTATTTCTCATACACTGTTGTTTATATTACATAGAGCACGGCAGCTCTCAACACTGCACATTTCTACCTGTTAGTACATCTAATTGAGACCATAGTTCAGGTATATTTTTGGAAATGAAAGACAGCAGTGTTTACTGTCTTTACCTGAAAACTTCACAAGCCAGCAGGCAGTACAGCACAGTATTTCTGGTTCATAATTAGATGTGTAGGAGGATGTGAGACGATACAAGAAGTAGGTACAAGAGGAAGAATGAAGACTACTAAAATCCTCTGTTACCAGCCATAGGAGTGCCATAAAAAATTATGAATTTGTAAAAGAATGAGAAAATAAATGTTGAAATATAAAGACAAATAATGAAATGTGAAAAATAATTATAAGCATTTTCATTTATTTTCACATTTATTTATGTATACATTTATTCATATATTTTTAAAACGATATACATATATTTATTTATTTATTTGTTAAAGTAAAGGAATAAAATTACATTATATAAAAATAGATAATAATAAAAACACAGTAATTTAAATGCAAAAAATACACTAATATACATTTTCTAAAAAGATATAAATAAACAGAATAAATGAACAAATGCATGTGATAATAAATGAAAATGCTTATAATTATAATTTTATATTTTGTTGTCTTTATATTTACAAATGTATTTATTCTTGTATTTATTTCTCTTTGTATTTCCACATTTTGTATTTATTTATTTATTCTATTACTTATTTCTCTTAATATTTCCACATTTATTTTCTTATTCTTATACAGATTATTTTTTTTATTATGGCACTCCTTTGACTCCATAACTACCGGGTTCACTGCCTGTCCAAACTTCATGACAGGCGGTCAGGACACCTGGGGGAACATCGATTCACTCCACTGTACACTGACCCAGTTCTGTTACCACCCAAGATGAATTATACTTTGTGTTTACCTGCTTTTTCTGCCTTGTTGCCTCCCTAAAGGTAGAAAGCACCTTGTCGAGTTATTTGACTCAAAAATAATACACCACCTTCTTAATACAAGGCAGTCAGGTTACAGTTCTAATAAGAAACTGCGACGGCAAAGCAAATTGTTTTGGCTCTGAGACAAGCTTTGCCTTGGGAAATGGGAAAGGTCTTTTAGGGAGCCGTGCTGAACCGCGCTGAGCTCTGGGGCTTCTCCTTATCAGAGGAAGCAATATGCACAGCCCACAAGCTCTTTGAAATTCAGCAATTAAATGTCAAAGCCAATAACTTGCATGTTCTTACATCTGTACCCCCCTAAATACCCCCACACACACTCATCTGATATTCTTTTAAAGATATTTGTATGACATTGAAACTGCTGTGTAGGCATTTGTCAGCATTTGCTTGATCAGTGCAACTGTTTCTTTTGATTACAGCTTGAATCTGTCACCATACAGACAGCTGGGACATTAGTTTACAGTGCGTGCCTGCATGGAAGACGGTCTTGCCGCAACAGAAAATGCACTGCTTGTGGTCAAAACAAGTGACATCTGTGTTTGTTTTCTAGGTGGACCCTCAAGGTGGTTGTCCTCTCACTGTGACTGCTGCTGCAAGAGCCACAAAAGTGAACGCGAAGGAGAGAGCGGCACTTCCTTTAACGAGCTCTCCACTTCCTGTTCCGAGACCCAGTCGGAGGCCAGTTCCCCTCAAGGGACCGTGATCTGCGGCCCCGTGAGCCGGCATCCCAATGTCCATACGCTGGACCGTCCCATGCCCAAAGGACCAGTTCACATGCTGCAGCAGGCAGAGATGCGCCGCAAGACTGACATGCTCCGCGTGAGGACTTTCGGGGTCCGAGACCGAGAGGCCGCGAAGAGGAAAGCCAACAAGGATAAGATGACTCCAGAGCAGGAGATGGAGAAATGCATCCAGGACTTCCGGCGCATCAGGATTCCTGAACGCTTTCCGGAGAGGAAGTACATGTGGCAATCGGAGCTCCTGAGAAAGTACCGTCTCTAAATATGAAGAAGAAGAAAGAGATGGTGGCATCATGTCACCATCAATGAAGAGTATTAACTGCAAAGGCAATAGACCCCGATGCACCCTCTATGGCACATACTGTATTAGAAAAGAAAACTATGGCCACTTTCCCGCCAGCATGACTAGCTGAGCACACAAAGTACAAGGCAGTGTGAGTCATTGATTTGTAAAGTATGCACAGTGTTGTGTATGATATGCACATTTGTAAATCAGGTTACTCCTGTAGGGGCTTACATCACTAACCCTGTTCTCACTTCAGAGAGCCGGTGGTGTACGAACAGCTAATACCACTAGTTGAAGCAACAAAGCAACCTCAGGGGCAACATCGTTTCAATCCATCAACCTATCACATACTGTATGTGCAATTGCCCACAATAGCTGGTTTCTTAAAATGGACGTACCCATATGGTGCTGTGAGTTAGCAATGGAATATCACTACTCCACTGATAACACATATACTTATAGTAGGCTTCGATATCGGCACTGCATGTCATTACACCCTTAGCATAATTATGCAATATCAAACAAACTTTAAATTCACTGTTTTGTGTGATGGGTAAAAATGGTGTGTTATGACTGGGGGCTGACTTAACTGAGGAAAGCACTGCCTAGATCTGTTTGCCATTGTAAAACTTTTTGTCCAATGTTGTCATTATGTGTTGGATAGATGATGTTGTGTAAGTAGAGTATATAATGCCAATGGATATTTGACTAATCCTTGATTGTAAGTGTGCAAAAAAGCTAATAAATGGGTTCAAATTGTATTTATTCTTAGTGGACCTTCTTGTGATCTTCAGGCTATATTTAGATTGAACATGGGAAATTCCAGTTTTTTTTTCAACAACCTGGGTCTGATATTCTCATAACTGACCAATCACTAAGCCTCTCCCCTGAACGGTGATTGTCCAATCACAGCTTAGCAACCACAATGAAACAGCCTGACAAGCTTTAGCTTTAGATTTCTCTCACCTACATGTTGAAGTGGTGTGCACTGAGTTATAACAAAAGAGATACTCTGAAGAGAGGAAAAAAAAGTAAGGAATGGATTAAACTGTGTGTTTATCTGCTCAAACCTGTAAACGTTTCCTTAGCTCACTGTCGAACCTAACCCAGCAATAGGTGCCAAGGAGCTTTTAATTATCATCTAATATAACGTTTTGTGGGGTTACAGGTTACATTAAAAAAAAACTCACAGACGGAGTTAACCATTTGGTGCATGTTCGTGCACGTGAGCGTGCCCCACTGGTTAGTTCACGGCTGCCGCTCTGCACTGTGCTCATGTGGCGGTTACAGCTGATAATGCTGTCCTGACCGCCGGCGCAGTGGCGGAAGAAGCATAGCACCCACCCTCCAGTTCACCCCAGGTTAACACTGTTAGCTCTGTCAGCAGTTTTGCTGTTGTTTTCACTGCACTGTTAGCACCGTTAGCTATGAGCCACCGGCTGGTCATGTCTTAAAGGTAATCCATAAATTGCGAAATCTGGCAAAAACTTTCAAAAACTCTCGAAAGACTCGCTGCCCAACGACCTATAACCTTAAACATTTGAGGTCAATGCTTAACCTTAACTCTTCGATATAAATGCCTAACCTTAAGCATCTCACGAGAGTTCCCCAACTCGTGGTACCTTCTAGACATAACCCTGGCGGCTCAGCTGTTGCCATGTTGAGAGCCCTGTGGAGGCAATAGAAATGCTCCCAATCTCACATTTAGCACCTTTAAGATTTGAAATGATTTCTGTAAAGGTTATTTGGAAAGCTTTAGGAGGCTTATCCGGATATATGTTGTTTTGCTAGAGTCGTGTCTTTCGAATCTCTACAACAGAGGAGAACTATTAGTCAAAATGGCCACAATTATGACAACAAGACCCAGGTTGAAAAATACCAGGAAAGTGTATTTCAAGCATCTTGAAAGCAATATATTCTCATGTTACACTGTTCGGAAGTGACAGGATTGTGTAATAATAATTTGGTTTGAGATTTATTTGTATTTACGGACACTGTGTTGGGCTGATAACAAAAGCATCTTGCTTTGTGTTGCACCCACCATCACCATCACCAGCCATCCCCACACAAAACTGGCTTCATTGATGAAGTGAAATAGATCCCTCCTTGTTGACATTTCGATGTGTGCCTCATCCTCTTGGGAGGATCTCAAGGAAACAGGAAGAGAACCATAGCTGTGCATCACAAGCACCATTTATAGAGCGCACTATTTTTAGCGTACAGATTTCTGCAGTGTCGCCACGTCGCATCCATAAGGAGCGAGGCTTGGGGACCGTATTGCTGCAACCCAAAATGAACAGGCTGTGTGATGATAGATGAAGAACTGCTTCTCTCTTGGGACAGTGAGTGTCCTCCAACACAAGTTCAAAGTAGAACGCTTTGTTAAGGCTATGAGGTACATTTTGCTCCATGTGCAGAAATGCATATGGCAATAACCAGATTATAAGACATAGGCCTATACCCCCAAAGCTCTTCTACCTTTGACAGCTATAAGGCATAAATGCAAACTGAAACCTATGATAATCCTGGTCAAAAAAAGACAGCAACACATATGTTACAGTATAAAAAAAGCTTTTATAGTCTCTATTTAGCTGCTATTTAACTAAGAAGAGATATGGGTTAGGATGTGAATGGACTTCCAGAAACTTGTAAAAATGGGCATTAGATTTTTAATACTCCAGCAGAGAATAAAATAGCAAGAACCTGGAAGGAGACTGTAACATAATGAATTTGTCAGGGATATAGTGGCCTCTCATCCACTCTGCACCCGGACCCGTATCTCTTCCTCTCAGCCTCCATTCAATAGGAACACAGCATGAAATCTCTCAGTCTGAAATCCAATGCCCCTTTCCCCGTCTTTGAAAACCAGATCCGCTTTGGTTGGCGTTTCGCCTCGCACTTAGCACGATCTGAATCCTAATACCCCAATGAAAAATCAATGATGTCTGTTTTTTGCATATCAAATATACCCAACGTCACGGCGTGGCCTGACCCGGCCTGGCCCAGGTGACCTTGCCGGCCTATCCCACAGAACCACCTGAACGCAGCCGTTGCCACTCTGCTTCCCTTACAGATCAATAGCCTCAGATCCTGGCCCTGGCCTTACAGTCTTTAGAGACGGTCGATAACCGACATCCTCCTCTAGGATGCAAAGTAACATTAAATCTTCAATCAAAAAACATCACTGCCACCGCTAACCGCCCTCAATTATCCGGCAGGGTTGCCTTGCATTTCCCACAACGGCTTTCTTTAGCATGAGACAGGTCTGACAGCGTGATTACAGCCCTTGTATTAGAAAATTACTGCAAAGCCTGAGAGTAGGAGTATTACTCTGCTTATCAGATATTAGGCGACCAGAAAAGACTGTTATTCACACATGGAATAATAGAGGCATGATGTGGAACCAAGCAAACAGGATTTCATTTTTCATACAATTAATATAAGGATTAGATTTGTATTATACCAGTTTTGGAAGAGTCTGTAATTCACTTTGGTTGTAATGCTATAAATCCGAGGTGATAACTGGTGTTATTGTAACAATGTGGAAGATGTCTGGAGCTATACATCAAGGCAGGCGCAGGATCATTTCTGCTACAGTAAGCTTGACATCTGGAATAGAAAGATGAAACATGCAATTTATCTCTTTCTTCTGAATAATGACTGGGAGAGGTCTTGTTGCCTGCAGCACGTCTCCATAAATATCCAAGGCCAACATGTTTTTCTGCTCACTCATCTAATTTTAGATGACTGACATCTCAGGAAGTGAATGGAAACTAACTGTGAGACTTAAGATCTTTCTCCCGAGGTTCACGTCTTTGTTATTTGCATATTTGCTCATCATGATGGCAAAAAAGGGTATTCCCATGACTATGCTACTATTTTCATGAAAAAGGACAGATAACTATTATGTGCAAATGCTTTTGGCTCACTAAAAATCTTACAGTGACTCAAACTGGTTTACCCTGAAGATACTTGTATGAATTATTTTGTTTTATAAATGGGAAGATAGTTTAGTCTTCTTCTTGCATTACAGCCCTGCGGCCCAGTTTTCCCATTAGTGTCACTCCATTTATTTATTTGTTAAAGACATATTGCATAGACTTTTATTTCTGTTAACAGGGTCAAACTCTCCCTTTTTAAGCCACATTGTGCTCCGAGCTGTGCTTACACTAAACCTACATACTTTGTGCTCTTTCATGAGGAGCCTGCAGGGACGTTGTTATAGAGAAATAGGAGCCAATTTACAGCCTCCGAGTACATTTGGGGTCTTACTCTGGCCTGATTCTGCCAAGTCCAATGTGTGGAAATACCAATGGAACATATTACAAATGGGTCCAGGGGAATAAATGACAAAATCACGGTGAATGTCATCACCATCACCCCCTGCAGAAAATTGGGAGCGATATCCTGCGTGGTGGGACTTCCCTGATGCAAATATATAGAGAGAGGAAGACACACACACACACATATGGATACGACACAGGCTTAACACATCACCCATTTGTTTACTTATCGCTTAATGGACGTATTCCTCCCTTTAGCTTTTAAACAATTAATTTGACAGTGCCATTACCATACTGTCCTCTAATACAAACTCTTTATTGTACAGGAAAATACAGCCAAACTTAAAGGAACGGTTCATCCAAACCACAAAAACTAACTAACTTACCTGTGGTGTCAAGTCATGCATGAGTTATAGTTTTACCTGTCCTGGTTTTGAGTTGTGTGCTGCCACTCCAATACAACGAAGGTGAATAAACCTTTCTTTGTGTTGCTTAAAGCACTTAAATATTATCTTTAAAAATGCAACAGAAACATCTCTTTCCACAAATGGTGTCCTAGTTTCTCCGGAAAAGATTTCTTATGCAGGTTATTTTGGAACTCCAACTGTTGTCAGGTTTGTGGATTATTCAGGATAACGAGGAACCGACTTCTGAAAAGAGATATGAGTTATTGATTTCTATCACTGCGAGCACCACAAACACAACTCCATTCGCATCCATTGAATGCAGGTGGCGGCCGACATCTCAGAGATGGAAATCGCAAAACCTGGGTAAGTAAAGCCAAAACATCTGCATGGCTAGATAACACTACAGGTAAGAGAGAAAATATATATTTTTTAAATTTGGGTGAACTGTCCCTTTAATTTCTGGTGATCGGAGATTTTTTCCAAAACATCACACACATAATTTTATTTGAAAAAAATCTTTGGTAACGCTTTATATGAACTTCCTTGTAATAAGCATTAGAACACGGCTTTGTTGATACCTGATTCTGATTGGTCAATCACAGCGTTCTACGGTCTGTTATTTTTTTATAGCAGACCGCTGTTATGAATAACAGACCGTTGGTATGAACACAGTTCTGATGTCGGACTCTGGCGGACCATGTTTGTGTCAAATTATTGATTTCTTAAGTAAGTAGCCGTGTAATAAGCGGGATAATGTACAGCTAGCGGGTCATTATTGTGAAATAAACGCATTGCCCTGTTGGGGTTTATTTCACAACAATGAACGGCTCGCTGCACATTATCCCTTACTTAGTTAATAAATAGTCTCTCATAACCCTATCTCTAGATAGTAAGTTCTGGCTCCACATATTATCATTCTGGTATCGGGGAAAAACACTCTAGCTTGTTTGTATTTCTTTAAACCAATCACAATCGTCTTGGGCGGCGCTAAGCACAGGATGCACGGTGACCTGACAAAATAGATAGCGGAAGCGGATGAGAATGTCGGCTGAAATAGGCGGCCAACGGCAGATTCATACCCCCAGTCTACATCTGGTGAGTCAGACTAGTTAATAGGTAAGATGCTTATTAATATTATTATGTGTTAATAAGACAATATAAGTGTTAATGATAGCATCATAAACACTTTTATTGTTATAGGCTGTTTAAGAACATATATATATATATATATATATATGTATGTATATATGTATATATTAACAATATATATATTTTATATATAATGCATTGACAGGTGTCAGTCAATAGTGCTGACTTCAGCAGGCATCGAGTCCACAGTGAGTCTGCTCTTCCTTTGGCGCCCTATCTCAGCTATCAGCTCACCGCTCTGGCGCCAGCACTGGGGTACAACAACGAACACGCACAATCATTCATCTCCTTAGACAACTGCTGTCAGCATTACAGTTAGTTTTATATATGTATTACCTGTGCAGTGCAGCTCTACACACTCCTAGATCCTCTGGGATGCATTCAGCCTTGTGCACTGCGCAGAAACAAGGCTCTGATTCCAGGTGCAAAGCTCCTAATTAGACAAAATATCCAGGGGTCTTGAGCAACGAGTGAGGGAGAGCGAGCTATACTCACCTGGGACAAAGAGTCCACGGGTGGGTGAAGAAAGGGAGAGAAATGAGGGTGCGGGGGAGAGGCCACTCCACTGCCTTGTCATGAGGTCAGTCAAGTGAACTTGAAGCTCCACAGCGTTTGTGCAGGTGTGCTTAATGTTTTTTTTTTTAAACGTTTCCTCTTGGCAGCTGTAAGGAGGCTGATTTACAGCCAAAGTGTCTTCCACTCGTCATTTTCCCCCTCATTACCTTATCCCTTTCTCAAGGACTGCCCTGGAGAATATACAGGCTCAATTAAGCTGTTCTGACCGGAAATCCCATTGCTCATAAATCACCTCCAAGGGCTACTGATCAGCAGTGCTACACCGCAGCGTAAAGCAGCTCACAGCAGTGTGTGCTGCTGAGCAGGGCAGCAGCTATTATAAATCAAAGGAAGAGTACAGAGTATATTGCAGGGGATAAAATACTGTAGGACACTGTATCGTAAATCTGGGGAATAATCACTGATTGTCAGTGAACTGTGATATCAGACAATGAATACAGCAGGACAGGTAAACAGTTATGGGACTTATACTCACCTTTTTATGTCTGTTGGGAGGCTGAAATGATGGCAAGAACCTTATATACATTGAATTTTATGATGGAGCAGAGGAGAGAAAACTGAAGATTTCACTTTTCTGTTGAGCCAGATTTTGCACACTCAAAATGTGCTGTGCTCAGCTATTGTGTCGGCCTATTAAATAATCAGTAGGGGAACATTGTCTTAATTCCTTCCAACATTTTCCGAGCACTGCGCAATTAGAATTGCATGCCCTAACCATACCTTGAGGTGTCGTTGCTTTATAAAACATCCTCAAATAGCTTAAGAGCACTTTTCCTTGTATGCGTAACCCTTTTTAGCATATAAGCAAGATAAAGACTGTGTTCGCAGTTAATTTATTTCATGCCTTTTAACGAGGGCCTGGGGAGAAACCCTGCTATGAATGCTCACAGCTCAGAGCTATTACTGTATAATCTCAGTGTTAAATTTGAGCATTCAAATTGACTCCAAGGCGATAGAGGGGCTTCAGGTTTAATAAAACAAATCTGAGCTTAAAACTGATGGAACAAAAATCATTGTTGGAGATTTGGTCTGCTGAATTTTCTGTAATTGAAATTTCATCTCTGCTGGGAGGTGACTATCGTGTGGCACACAGTGAGGAATATTCTGTCTCTCCATCACAATTCTTTGAATGCAATCCAATCTATTTTCAGTGGTAATCTGTTGTTTTAAAGGATGGGGGATACAGCACAAACATAACAGAAGCCGCATATTAATGCCAAATACATTTATTTCCCAGCTATACTCATTAAACAGCATTCTTTTCTCTGGAGAAGTAATTATCTCATTGTCACCTCCTAGTGCAGGACTGCAGGGTGTATTTTTTAAGGAGTATCGTCGAGTGTTTTTTAAAAACTGAGTGCATCTAAGAAACCGCCTGATGTTACAAATGGAGTACCGGATTAAATCCTCCTAGAGATTAAATGTAGCACACAGATGGTGGGCATGTTGCATTCACATCGGCTGACCTGCTACCGTTTGCTCTGTGATTTTCAACAGTGCACTAAACATATCTGCAGAGATTACTTAAAAGCATCTCAGGCCTGGAGAGAGACATGCAATTCAGGGAATACATGCGGCACATGAATGTTCTAGTGTTTGCTCGGGTGAGAATGGGGGTTAGAATAAAGCATTGATGCTTATTTTAAGACAGATTAACAATGAACATGGCCCAATAAACATATGGGGCTTAAACTAAAAACAGCCTGTGGAAAGAAAGAAATAAGACTTTTGAAGAGGGACCCAAGTGTGCGCTCATCCAGGCAAAGATACTCAGGTGCAAAACAAAAAAAACTGCAGGGCACAAAGGAGGTCTGCACACTGTCAGGCTCCAAATACATATTTTTTTTTTCAGTTTTTCTCTTTTCAAAGTGATGTTTCTATAAGATCTTCCTCAGGCAACTGATCTTATAGGTCGAAACGTTACCTTGAAAAGAGAAAAACATTAACACAGACTCCTGCAACAATTGCATTTTAGAGTTAATGCCACTCTTGTACTTGGTGGGTATTTTACAGACTTATTTCAGTAATTGAAGACCAGTCTATTTAAATTTGAAGCTAACAAAACAATAAAGGATTCAGTATTCCCCCACCTGAGTTTTATTTCTGATAGTTTGGAGAAGAAACACCATTTAGACCCTCCTTTAGGGAAATAAAATGTACAGAAAATGTAATTGAATATTTAACTGAAACAAGTTTACATCCATGCTAGTGGCTCTGTGAGGCTATAGGCACAGTGGTAGACATGTAGCATGTTCACAATCTTAGTTTAGCGTGTCAGCATACTAAATATTAGCAACATTTGCTAAATACCAATAAACACTTGTACAGCTGAGGTTGATGGGAATATTTTGGTCATAAACCAAAGTATTGAGAACATTAAACTTTTGCCCCCATGGTGGTGCTAGAGAAAAAGTTATGTGATCACAATTCATCGCAAGGGGAACATGAATGTTTGTACCAAATTTCATCGCAATCCATCCAATAGTTGTGGAGACATTTCACTCACAACCATAAATATCAACCTGCCGGATGTGGAGTAAAAGTCAGAAGATCACCAAAGACGTTCGGACACATCGTCTGGGAACCTCCGAGAAAATTTTGTGAAAATCCATCCAGTAGATGTCCAGTAGATGAGTGAAAACTTTGACTTGTTGGTGGCAGAACAGGAAAGGTCAGCGGGTCACCAAAGTCAGTAGGATTCATCCTCTGGAGACCATAAATGTCTTCAAATTTCCATCTAGATAATTCAGTCTTGACCAAAGTGGTGGACTGACAGACATCTCAAGAGCCATGTGCATGACTGAAAATACAATATGAGAAAAAACAAAACAATAATTTGAACATTTTACTGACTTTCTGAGGTGAGGGATGGTAAAGTTGGACTCAAAGTATTTTTAAAATCCTGGCTATGCCTACAGTATCATCTCTGCTCTGTTCTTTTTCATCAAGACTTGTGTGCTTGGGTGCTAATATAGTGCTATAATCAAATGGCTGTTTGTGAGTGTAAAAGTGTAAACAACACAGAGCCGAGCAGACGCTGTTAGTCTTATAGCAGTGAAAGTGTTAAGACCCTTGTGCTCTCATTAATCTCTATTGGCCTGTGTCACCGCTCAGAGAGAAAGGCGAGATTACTCCCATCCCCGGCCTCAGACTCTCATTTAGCCACATGCTTCAAGCCATTATTCAGCCATCATAGGAAAGCCACAAAACAAATGGTATTTACCTCAAAGGCCATATTACCTCGGGGGGGAAAGAAGGATAGGAAGCTAGGAAGCCAGGATATGGGAAAAGGAAGCGTCGGGTATAAACAAGAGTTTGAAACTCATCACGGAGCTGCAGCACGCTCACTTCCTTTCTGCCAGCGTCAGGCTGTCATCTGTCATCTGAGAACATGACAAATGGCTGAAATGAGCTGGAGATGGATTTGACACAGATGTCTGACATCACCATCTAATCCTTCACTGCACGCTGAAAAACGCCACGATGGGATGGATTTGATTGCCATGGCAACAAACTCAAAAAATAATCCTGCAGACCCTGAAAGCCCGGGTGATTGGGTTTGATTTTGATTGTGGTATTAAATCACTGCCTGCTTCTCCACCAAAGAATGACTGATTTCCAAATTAGGGCACTGTTAATTAGTCACCCTCCGTCTATCACACAATCACAGAGCTTACTGGTGTGGGTTTAACCTACAAGCTTCTTACACAGCTGAACCAAAGCCTTAAAAGTGAAACTGATTAAATCTGCACTACAGCTCTTGCTGGGTGAAATATCAACATCTGGACAGTCGTTTTTTTTAAAGCTATAAGAGGTCGGGTTCAAGTAAGTGAAGTCAAGGTGAGAGAGGAGGAAAGTCAAGAGTGTTTAGGGCGGGGTGCAGGCGCTGGGTGATACTGAGCTGCCCTGCATGAGTGTGTGTGTGTGTGATAAATCCACACTTTGGGTGCCAGCCATGAGTCAGGGACAGGTCTGCTGAGTGATTAACTTTAGATAAAGGAGACTACAGACCTGGCCAAGCAGGATCAGAGATCCTGGAGGTCGAGGAAATAGAGACGAGACTTACATACAGGATGAAGAACAACAAGCCCGTTCTCATTCCTAGGGCCTTTAGCGTCGGTATGAGACACACCGAACTTTCCATTAACTACAATGTAAACCCATCTGCGTGAATATTAAACGCTCAGATAAAGTGCGCCGGGACGTAGCTCTAAGAGCGAAAAGACACAGACCGGGTGGAAGGGGAGGTGGATGGGTCCAACAAACACAAGCCATTCATCCAGGAGGCCGCTGTTTGTGTCCCATACATCACGTTACAATCATTCGTTCATTCATGTCCCGTGTTCACAACGTTCAGTGTCATTTTAACTGTACAAATGTAGTAGTTTCAAGCCCATCCATGTTGTTTTTTTCCTAAACCTAACGTGCCTAATGCAACCAAAAAGAGTTACACTGAGGGGTCTGACAAAGCGTCAGTATATGATGAGTTGGGATGAGAACGCGTTGGAACACCTCAACCTCCACAGGATCTTCTTTAGGAAAGTAACACAAATAATAGAGTGTTGAGTAATCCATGTTCAGTCTCATGCCAGACTACTTGCAGAGCTGTTGCTAAAACAATCAAACCATGACAGAAAGTGAGTATGACAAAATAGCATTCAGTTGCTGCTGCTGCTGTGTTTGTGTGTGTGTGTATGTGTGTGTGCGTGTGTGCGTGTGTGGCCTATAATGTGTGTGTGTGAGAGAGCCTGGAGCATATACGTAAAGCCCTCCAAGGGGTTGGTGACATTTCTCGGTTTTGTGCGCCATACAGATTACATCCACTGTTTAACAGGAGTCGTGATCTGGCCTCTAGACGGCATTCACCTTAATCACTTCTGACACACTTTTCCTCACCACCGTGACCGACACATCCACTGTCTATCCAAGAATGTCACAGGATAGTGACTGACAGAAAAGCTTTACTAGTATTTTCAACTTGAATTTTCAACATATATATTCCCCTTTTCTTGCATCTCCAACCTACATTTTTGTCCAATCATCCATTGTATGTTGGCCCAACAGGTAATTTCCTGAACAATATCATTTAGTTGAGGCGTTGTACCGCAGATGTGTTTTTGTAATGGACGTGCATGAATAACGATGAGGCAGAGAGAGAAAGGAAAGAGGTTGCATAACCTATTTTGAATGCTCCGAGTCTTTCTCCAAAATTGATACCGAGCAAACAGTGTGACACATGTATCTGCCTACTGAATGGGAATTAGACGCACACAAAAGCACATCAAAGGGTGATTGAGGGGGTTTGTTCCACGGGAGATGAGTGAAAGGAACTCGGCCAGTCATTTCAGACGTGAATTACTTTCATCATCCGCACACATGCGGCAGGCCATAATAATCATGTTACTGCGTTTACTTTGTGAAAGAGAATTTTCCTGTTCTCAGAGTCTGGAGGGACGATAAACAGAGGCCACTTTCTTATTCATAGGCCATGCAGTATACACGCGTACAGACCCACTTGATTTTTGTCCCTCGTGGAAAAGAGCCAAATCTTTGTCTGCAATGCTGCTTCACCTTTAAAACTGATGCTCTGCAGAATTATAAGAACAAAAGCCTTTTGGCATGTTGCTCTACTGAAAAGACAAAAACAGCACTACATTAGTCCATTTTTCAATACTTTCAGATTTCTCTATCCTGTCTGTGGCGCTCAGTCTCGAGCCTATTTGCTCCTCTTGACATAAATCTTTAAAAATGAGTCACAAATATATTAACAAATGTATAGATTCATTTTTTTTTAAATTGAGTAATTTCCCCAAACAGCTGGGTATTGTAGGTTTTAGCAAAAGTTACTCAAACAACAAAAAAGATGTATTTGCTGGGGACTATTTTCAGCTGTGGATTAGTACACATTTGGTACTAGGATGGTCTATGAAAATAAACTACAGCTCCTATGTTCTTCGTGATAAAGGAACCAGCTGAGTATCCCTATAAATTACGTCCACATTGGACAACTCTGCACCTCACAATTTACATCCAATGCCAACATTCAACGCAGGAAGTAGTGTGCCCTTTATGTGGCGAGGTGAAAGAAAGGGTGTGGACGTCAGGAAGGAGACTGAAATTTGCCTCCCGTCACAGACCTGCAACTAATGTTTGTGTTTTTACTAATCAAAAACATTTCCCTAACCTTAAAGGTGCAGAGTGTAATATTTACGGGGATCTATTGGCAGAAATGGAATATAATATTAGTAAGTATGTTTTCTTTAGTGTTTAATCACCTGAAAAGAAGAATCGTTGTGTTTTCGTTACCTTAGAATGAGCCGTTTAGATCTATAGAGAGGGTCCTCTTCATTGAGTCGGCCGCCATGTTTCCACAGTAGCCCATAACGGACAAATCACTGTGTTTACTTTTCCTACTTGGGCCGAAGTCGATAACGTTACTCGCTCCGGAGTTAACCCCTGCCACTCCACTCAGTCGCTGGGAAACAAAACACAGGAAACCTTTGTTGGTCTGCAGCCTTTATTTCTGCACAAACTGCAACTTCCACGTTCACTTGATATTCTCAGAGCTAAACTAACTCTTCCTCCTGCTCCACTAACACACATTCGCCGCCGCTCTCTCGCTCTCTTGCTTCACCATTCACTTTCCATGCACACACACACTATGCTATTCTCTAAATGACCTACGCTACTCTTACAAATGGCTCTACGGAGGGCCATTCATATTTTCAGATGTCGCCAGATGTTACACACTGGGCCTTTAACCAAGTGTTGTAGTTACTAAGCCTAACCATACCATAACCAGATTTAATTTGCATTAATCACGATATTTCCCTTATATTATCCATACAGTATTTGCCATGCACAGATATTGTAAAAAGCAAGTTTTAAAAAGGTTGACATTGAATAAAATCCGTGATTTTGCAGAATAATCCGTTACTGACGTTCTTGTCTGGCGATGTGGTTGGGGTTTTGGGCAACAGAGGAAAAGGCTCGGTCTTTAGCTACACTGTTGTGCCAAAACATTATATATGGACAGTGCCAAAATGACCATTGTCAGATGTCTGATGAAAAGTTTATCTGTTGAGATGGAATGAAGATTCTTTATTGTTAAGTACAAAGATGTAGCTCCAACTGCACCGAGGCATGCTTGATGTCCCGCCAACCTTGGAATACAAAAATGTTTGGCATTATTCTAGGAACATTTTCACATTTTTGATATTAATATCCTCTTTACCACCAGATCTTCTTTATTTGCGATGGATATAAACTTCTGTGTGCTTCTCAAATAATTGGATCCGAGACTCATGGGACGGCGACTTCACATTCTCAGTACTGCGCCACAGTGTTCTAGTTTCCCATCAGGCTGGATAATGGACCATAGTGAGGGGAGGCGGTGTCCCGTTTCAGGTCTTTCATGCCAGCACAGGATGGGCCAGACACACAAGGCCTGATTCAGGGACTGAGAAAAGTAGGAAAATAGAGAGAGAGAGGGGTAACAATAACAGCCACTCTGTGAAAGGGGGGAGAGCAAGAGGCCTGAAAGAGGAGAGAGGGGAGACGCAAAGGCAGTCCCAAAGGCAGTGAGGAGGCAGCTGGCTCAGAGGTGTGCGCGTCCTATTTTTAGTTTCCCTCGTGCACATCTCCAACTCAAACAGCTGCTGGAGCATTTGCACACCAAAAGACTTCAGCACCGTCGTTCCTGCAGACAAAAAACCCAACAGAAAAGCTTAAACTTTACTCTGGCTCAGGTGTTTCAGCTCGAAGCTGAGGGCCCGCCTCTCAGCACCGCTTCCCTCAGGTTGTTTTTAGTTGAGTTACTTTCACACACTTAAATACGAAGGTGAGGTCTAGCGTAAAGTCACATGAGCCTAGAGTGCTGCTTCTGATGCACACCGCCTACAGTCTGACAAGGAAGACAGCTGTAAATAGCATATAGGTCCCATGTGAGTAATGTATGGAGGGACCCAACAGGCTGAGAGAGAGGTCAAAGGAGGTCATTAATGACATTATGGGATAAGGTGTCACTCTGGTGTCTTCTGAAAAAGCATAAATGCATGTTTTGGCTGCGGAGAAAAGACAGAATAGTATCTTTTCCTAAAGAAACACTGAGACGCTCTGACACCGCACAAAATATTTAATTCATGAAATGCTTTAGGACGTCTTAAAATATACCTCGATAATGGCGCTAAACTGAACAGGAGCACCTACTATTGAAAAAAACATTTTATTGTTACCACCAGAATGGATGCATATTTGAAAAATAATGAAAATGTCCCTGAGCCAAACCTCATTTAGGCGATGACTGAAACCATGTCAGAACTGTGCGATAATAAGCTCCTGCAGACGTAGGCAGGGGAGCAACTTAGTGCGCTACCCAGAAGTAAGAAAAGAGGTTGTTTCATTTATTTATCAAATATGAAATATTTATAGGTTTCAATCTGCTGGCAGAGGAGGACCAGGCAGAACAAACTGTGGGTGGAAGAATCGCAAAGTTGCTTTACGGATGGATGTTAATGACAGCATCTGGTGGGGGCTGCCTGCTGCTGCTGCATACATTTTCATCCTAGATTACATTACCAGGCTTTCAGGCAGGCCACTTAACATACCACTCTTTTGTCAGCTGGACAGACAATGGGAGTGGACACCTCACCTGTATAAAAAGGTGAGGTGTCTGCATGTGCACACATGCGGTTATCCAAACAACTTCAGATGTTCCGGTTGAGCCAGTCTGACTGGAGTGCTGTGTTTGTTTGCCCTCCAAACATACAGCCCCACCTCACGTGTTCACTCTGTGAGAGAAAGCTGACTAGTCAATACATCTTTCAGACAAGAAAGAGAAACAACAATAATGAATCACCTAATCAGCACCTGGGAACCGCTGCACAGCTATGACGGCAGCCAAATTTTGGGTGGAGGATTAGTTCCCTCTGAAAGGGAGAAGTTAATTACGTGGCTCTGATGCACCTAAAGTGTGCTGTTCGATTTGTGGTTAATCCTCATCAAACTGCTGCACGAGGATTATGCGTTTTGACTGACACCTTGTTCAAATTAAACTGGTGAAATACATCCTCGTATACACTTTGAAGCACATCTGCACAGTCAAATGATCAAGCACAGCCACAGACAGAGGGGGGGGGGGGAGAAAGCAATACGGAAAAAAAGGAGGGAAAGGCAATGCTGAGACAGATCACATTCAATGAGTTCGCAGCGCTCTCTGAGTAAGACAGCATTTTAAATAAAACATGAAAGCTGGAGAAGAAGGCACTCCTCCTATACAGAAGCTTGTGACAAGCCATGATATTCTGAGAGACAGCACACCAAGCTCAGAGGCATCCCTGGGGACACCCTCCAACCTCTCCATCAGATAGTATCAGAACCATCAAACACAGTACCCCCCATCCACACTTCATCCGAGGCTCCTCAGCAGAGGCCAGACTGACCGTCGGGCTGTAAGAAGCTGATAGGCACTTATGCACTGACTTCCTCTGCATGTGCACTCCCTCCTCTCTGTATCTGTGATTGGATGACAGAAGATCCATCACTCACAGATGAGAGCACTACAGTCATCAAGGAGTTAACTCTCAATCCAGAAGAAACATGAACTAAATGAGGTCCTGTTTAGGCTCCCCCCTTTTCTCTGCCAGAGCTATTAAACTGTGAGAGGCTTGAGAGCAAGGGCCTGTATCAACATTGATATGAACATGTAAATAAGTCATGGTTAATCTCTCTCTCTCTCTCTCTGCAAAAGCCGTATGCACATTTTTAGAATTCCCAGAGTTCTGCTGACGTGTAGAAAGAGATGAAAGATTCATGCTGGTTTTAAAAAATTCAAACAGATGTCCTGAACTTTCGGTACATAGCCAATATGGATAAATTATTTAGTCTCCCAGAAAGGGAGTGTGTGGGGTTTGGACTGTGCAAATCCAAACAATAATAAAGCAAATAGATAAAAAACGGTGATAAGACAGTATTGTGCACCATCAATAACACACTGCTTTGCATGTCTAGCATAGACTAATACTATGTAGAGTTCATGGTTTATTTGATTTTTCTTTTGTTGTTTCCAGTAGGATTGATGCAGGTGAAGCTGCAGAGTTGGTCAGTGAATGCACCAGTAGAGGGAGACCATGTCACATGACAGAGCTGGAAACACTGCTCTGCTTTTCATTTCCCCTTTTCTACACATTTTAATCAATAAAAGTGGTACTCATACATAACAATTATAGAAATAAGATGTATAAATATCCCAAAAGCATTATAAGACTGAATAATTTTGAAATTTACGCCTATACTTAATGTTAAATAGACCTTTAAAACATTTTTTTAATTAATCCTAATTTAAAAACTAGTTTAGCAATTCTTAACAGTTGTCTTTACATAGAACATATTTTTATAATTATTTTACATAAAGTATTATTTTTTTTATCACATTGTGAAATTTTCCTGTGATTAAAGTTAATGATGTAGTAATATATTTGTGAGCTGATTAAAGGGTTAAACTGAGTCGGACATGACACTGAAATGTGATCCAGTTCCTGATGAATGAGTCTGGTTGTGGTTGAGACCTCGTTACCTAGTTGCTTTTTACTTCTAATTTTCACAGGTGGTTTTTCGTGTCGTCATCACAATCTTGTTTGTGCACGAGCTGGAATGTAAAGCTCACGCGCCGGTCCTGTAAGTGCGTCGCGCGCTGTGCCATCGTCCTCCGCGCACTGCGTCATGGCGACATGAGGTGGAAAAGTTACGCATTTCCTAACCGGAGTGTGAGGAATACCTCTGTGACAGCCTGCAGATTTACATTTGTAAGTACTTTAATGTGTTATTGAGGCGAATATGATGATATTTCATGTCTTCTGCTGATATTTCCTGTTTACTGTCTCACCTGTGCAGCAGCAGCCAGGTGAGCTAACACCTGTGCGCAAGCAGTGTGTAGTGTTTACATAATAGTAGCTTATCTTAGTCATTTCACCTTGTCAAACTATTGGAAGTTATTGTATTATGAGTATTATTGGATTGTATGCAGTAGAAAGACTTTGGTCAGTAATGTTGTAACTCATTCATTGAGTTTCTGACTTTAACTCCTTGTTTTCTCTCTTTCTCTCTTGTCAGCATGGTGGACTACAGTGTGTCAGATGCAGCAGTCTCAAAGAGAGGTGGTGGCCCTTTTAAAATGGAGGAGCTGTCTTTAAGTGCCTTGCTGGAATGCCCTCTGTGTTTCGAGCCACTGGACGTGTCAGCCAAGGTGCTGCCCTGCCAGCACACTTTCTGTAAGTCCTGCTTGCAGCAGAGGCACCAGGCTGCCCACTCCCAGCTGCTCTGCCCAGAGTGTCGAGCTCCTGTCTCGGCCAGGACGGTGGAGGAGCTTCCTACAAACATCCTGCTGGTGCGGCTCCTGGAGGGGCTCCAGGGGCCCAGCAGGGACAGACACACAGCCCGCTACGCAATGCCCTCGGTCAGGGGCAGCTTGACTGTCAGGGAGGGTCAGCAGCAGCAGCTTGAGAGTCAACACAGAGAGAAGCAAGGGCACAATGAGGTCAGTGCACGACCCCGGCCTAAACCGCTTCATATCTATAAGAAATATGAACAACTTTGTCTCTGCTTTGGGTGACAAATTATGTGATGAGTTTTTGTTTCTATTACAGGAAATTACACAATCTTTTGATGGCCATAACCTACTGTTATTGTCCTTTCAGTGAAACAACGTACACTGTGTGACCCCAAAAAAAGAATAATTCGCAGGCTCAGTGGTGTTTGTGAATGGGTTAAGCCTATTCAAGGATTAAAACATTTGTTATTCAAACATTACAGGAATGCTGACCATATTCCAAAGCCCAACCTTTTTTAGATTTTGAATGCATTTGTTCCTCCTTACTTTGGATTTTAAACACGACCTCCTAGGGTATCGAACGGTATGGCTGTCAACCGATTAAAATATTTAATCGCGATTAATCGCAAATTAATCGTGATTTTTATCTGTTCAAAATGTACCTTAAAAGGAGATCTGTCAAGTATTTAACTCTTACAATGCAAATGTATGTATATATTTATTAAAATCAATTAACAACACAAAACAATGACAAATATTGTCCAGAAATCCTCACAGGTACTGCATTTAGCATAACACAATATGCTCAAATCACAACATCTCAAACTGCAGCCCAACAGGCAACAACAGCTGTCAGTGTGTCAGTGTGCTGACTTGACTATGACTTGACCCAAACTGCATGTGATTATCATGAAGTGGGCATGTCTGGAAAGGGGAGACTCGTGGGTACCCATAGAACCCATTTTCATTCACATATCTTGAGGTCAAAGGTCAAGGGAACCCTTGCCAGTTTTTCCTTACGTATAGCGTAAGTTTTGAGCGTTATTTAGCCTCTTTCGCAACAAGCATGGTTGGTACCAATGGATTCCTTAGGTTTTCTAGTGTCATATGATGCTACTCTAGCTTTAAAACTGAGCCTGTTACAACCTAAAAATCTCAAATTGCGTTAATGCTTTAAAGAAATGAGTGGCGTCAAAACAAATGTGCGTTAATGCTTTATTATCACGTAAGCTTTGTTTATTACAATATTGATATAAACCATATTGCGATAGTGTAAATTTTCTGGAAAATCAATTTAGAAACTTTAATGGATGAAATCACCAGACATGAATGTTTGTTTTTGGCTCATCCAGTAAAATAGATACCAGACAAATCAAAGTGTTTTATAGAGCAATCCTGCTCATTGATTTGCAACATTGCCCACAATGTCCTAATACGCCCACACATGTTAAAGGCAGAGCTACTGTTGCTCCGTGTAGACGCTGTGGTGAAATCTCTGACAGTTGAGAAATGTATATTTCCTCATGGTATTTATTGTCTTCTCTCCCAACCCTATGATGTCTAGACTCTAGTTGATTTATTCCTGACCTATTTAATTACTCACCACTGTGTGTTCACCAAATTTTAATGGGCTTTTTGCCTGTATGAGATTATGTGGCGCATTAGAGCTGGAGTGTGATCCAACCTATCAAAATGTTTCCTCTGACGAAGTGTTCATCCAGGCCTAAAGTGATGAGGTCCCTTCAAACCTGTACGAATGGTGTCTATCATTACTCTACAGGTGTATTTAAGACAGAGGATGATTTCATCTCTGTCTCACATCACAGAGAAAATCAAAACCACATTACTCCTGAGTAGGGCTGCCCCCTCGTAGCCGATTAATCGGTTGTTTTGGTCTTAGTCAGCTAAGATTTTTGTAGTCGATTAATCATTTTTATGCTTTTTTCATTCTGAATGACTTATTTCCAAGAAACATATGAGCGCATCTTTGATAAACACAAGATCTAAAGTGGTGCTTTTGTGTGATTCTTTGTGGAGAAACTCAGTTTCAGAAGTCTGTCGATTAAATCAACTAATCAATTAGTCGACAAAATTGTATGTGTGTTAGTTGCCTAAGAAATTCTTTGGTTGAGGACAGCCCTACTCCTGAGTTTTTTCCTTGTCCTCAGACATGACCTGAGTGAGGAGAGCTCTATATTAACTTATATACAGTATAACACCTATTATACAGGGCAACAGGCGTAGGAAGACCATACTGTAGGAATTTTCCAAATATAGCAAATGGAATGGGAGAAATTAGTGTGTTACGTACAAAGATTCAATGTATTTCATTGCTTTAACTTACTTAGGTCTGGAAAATTATAAAATAAGACTATTTTTGGTGCATGTTTTAACATTACTTATTTGTATAATGCAGGTCTGTGCAGCACATTTTGCACTGTCACCTACTTTAAACCCATCAGAGATCTGAGGATCATAAAGGTACTTCACAGCCAGTAAATCATTACGCAGTTTTAATTTGATGCTGATGTTTTATTCTCTGAGGTGATGAGAAACAAAGAAACCTGCCTCCTCTATAGTCCTGTGCATCAACTGCTTTGAGCATTTAAGAGTTTACTTATAATCTGTAGCTTGAGTTCAGCCAGAGTTCAAAAAGCGCAGTCAGGTTCACCAGGGTGAGTTTGGGATCATTCTTCCGCCCTTCAAACGCGTACTTCAGAAACCTCCCGTGAAAAAACGTTACACTGTAATTACTGGTGGTGCATCGGCTCAACAAGCCTTTGATTCGGTTCGTATTGCGTCACTGTATCAGGTTCGGTTTGTTTTGCACATTAGGGAGAAGAAAAACATAACCATTTGTTTGAACCCCAAAATATATAATGATTGATTGATAGTAATGACTATATTTATCTATATTTTATGAAGCCGTAAAACAGATTTTATACATAAAATAAGACAGGCTACTTAATATTCAAGTAGGCCTTTTTTCAGATAATTGGCTCTTCGATGTCTCAGGTACATGGTACAGGTCATCACATAATTAGCAGGCCTGTATTTAATAGTGGTGCCACGGTTCGGTTTGTACAGTCATCGAATGGTTAGTTTTTTTACTGTTTGGTTTTGCATCCCCTGTAATTTTCTCTACCATCATCGTTTCACTAAGGCCAGGCATCACAACAGTTCATTTCAGTGAGCTTATCTCAAAAGAAACAACACGTGGTCTGTAGATAGATTTATGAGGAGGAACCTGATAAAAAGTAAGGTCGGCCTGACACTAAGGAGGAAAAGTAGATCGATGTCGGCGGTTTATTAGAATCGGTGTTATTATTGCAGATTGATTTAAATTCCTGAAAAACACCATTCAAATTAAATATAAAAGCAGAATGCATAATTCTTTGAAAAAGGGATTCAGTTCACCGTAATTGACCCACCGTAGAGCTGCTGGAGATCAGCAGGTCAGCAGTAGATGTCTCATAGAAGTGGTGTACATCATCTGAAAGCTGGGAACCTGAAGATTAATTTGAGATGCAGCCCAGCACTGTGTGACAAGTTGTTCTCATCATTAAATCAGAAATAAACATGATTTCATTAATTAATTGAAATAAATTGTAAAAGTGTATCAAGGCTTAGAACATTATGATAAAGGGATATAATGGTCATCCCCATGCTCTGTTATGTCTCATAAGTTGTTGCAGCAATTTTTGGGTTGATACCATTTGTTACACAGATTTGGTGCTAAATTTAACCATTTGTTACCACCCAACAATTGATCAATAATCCCTCCAGAATACCACATTAAGACACCAAGACCTTGAGGAACACCATAGAAAAAAACATGCTGTGATTTAGTATCTCGAACTTTTGACATTTAGAGATTTCTGCAAGAATTGCATTTTTCGGTGATCTGATGGCGAGCACTTCTGTTGTGGAAACTTCTCAGAAACCCCCTTATTGTCAGTATACCTAGGAAAGCCATACATCCACTGAATGCCCTAGGTCTCTAATTTGTGGCTGTAAAATTCATAAGGCTGTGATTATCCTAGAGGTCACCAAGGGTCATTTTATACAGTGAGGTCAAATAAAAATAAAAAAGGTCTCCCTACAGTGAAATGGCTACTATGGGGACTAACATCATCACACATGAATACAGTTGGGCTCATTGGATCCACAAGAGTCTTAGCTTTACAGTGAGACCCAATTTATGCAATTCCAAGGCTGTTTAGGGACCCCAGTTTGCAAAAATATTAAAATACACCATTATAGAATAGGGGAAAATAACATATTTATACTTCATGCAAAAAACATTGCAAAAAAAATATGCATTTTTTTCCCCCAAACTGCATGTGATTATCATAAAGTGGGCATGTCTGTAAAGGGGAGACTCGTGGGTACCCATAGAACCCATTTTCATTCACATATCTTGAGGTCAGAGGTCAAGGGAGCCCTGTAAAAGTGGCCATGAGTTTTTCCCTCGACAAAATTAACCCTAACCTTGGAGCGTTATTTAGCCTCCTTCCTGACATGCTAGTATGACATAGTTGGTACCAAAGGATTCCTTAGTTTTTTTTAGTTCCATATGATATAGCTCTAAAATTGAGCCTGCTACAGCCTCTGAAAGACAGCAAGGTAAAATTCATTTTGTGAAACGTCATGCAAGTTCTGAAATATTCTATTATATGCTGTATATAATATTTGCAGAAAATCAGTTAGTGTCTCAGGGCCGTTTATGTGCTGTTTACCCTCAACATCACTGAAAAAAAAGACATTTACAGTGAAACTTGAGTCAACACTTGATAATATCATCTTAAAAGGGGAAAAGGATGTGTATGAGACACATTTGCAAATCTAGATAAGAACATCACACGTCTTTGTCTGCACAAAATCTATTAGGTTTGACACCACGCACCCTTGTTAATAAAACTGAAACTAGCATGTGTTGAACACTCACCGAGAGCCTGTAATCTGTGTCTGGATCGTGTCATTTTACAGATATGTGAGCCTGTTGTCTCTCTTTTTAAACAATGAATCAGCAAATACCCTGATCACTGTTTGTCACAGTTAAATGACTAAATAAAGAGTGTCGTGCTTCACCTTCTTAAAATACAGTTGTATTGACTCAATATTTTTTCATCTTTAAAACAGAGTTCAGCCTAGAGGGCCTTTACACCCCAAACATCTTTAAAGACATTGATTTCACCATCTTCAGAAATGTATATCATCATGTTAAATAAATTCACCACTTCATTTGAACGTACAGCAGCTGATTTGTTTTCGTCTGTTTTTCAGCTTGCTCTCAGAGCTCCGATGCGTAACCGACACGGTGATTCGTCAGGAGAGCTGGTCCTCACGCCTGCGAACGGTATCATGCCGAAACACAAAGTGGATGAGGGTTGGCACCACGGAAACGCCGGCGACAGTAGCGATGCTTCTGTCACTGCCAGCATGCCGCAGGCCGTCAGCCAGATGCCTCAGCTGCAGCCCCTCCAGCAGTCCCAACCTCCGGCTCTCTGCAGGGCGCTGCTCGACTTTAACCCCGAAGAGAGGAATCTGGAAGACAGTAAATATTGTCTCAGCTTCCTCAAGGTCTGACTCTCTAACTAATGACTTAACACAGCAGGAACACTTACTCACTTTAATAGGGCTCAGTATTGTATATGTATACTTTATCTTTTAAAATACTCGCAGGGTTTCCTACTTTTGAATTAATGCATAAAGAAAATGATTACACTTCAGGGAATAATGAAGCATTAACCTTCATTTTAGTATGTATGAAGAAAAACATATCAGATATTTTATATTCTACCGATAATTTTCTCGATTAATCTTTGGTCTGTGAGCAATCATTGGATTTATAAGAGAGCAAAGGTCTTGTTTTGTCCAAAAAACAGTCCAAAACCCAAAGGTATTCAATTTATTATCATGGAAGATTAAAAAAATCAGAAACTATACACAAGTGGGAGACTGGAACCAGTAAAGTTTTGCCATTTTTGTTTAAAAAATGACTTTTAGGATTATTCAAATAACAAAATTGTTGCTGATTCATTTTCTGTAGATCGACTTGTTCGACTAATCGTTGCAGCTCTAAAATATTTACTTTTTACAGTTTCATGAATTCTAGAATTAGCTTTATTTCCCTGGATATTATCATTGCTTTTAGTTCTTTTCACTGCTTTGAGAGACTTGTGGAGCTGCAGGCTCAGACCTCTGCTGCAGCGGTTGTTACTAACCCTTAAGGGTTTCTGAGGCGGTTATATAAGGGCCTCAGTACTCTCCATTAAAGCACACTTGCACTCAGTTTTTTTTTTTTTTTCAGTTTTAATGCAGACGGTCAAATGGTTTTTAGAGCGAGGCTGGCCACAGAAAGGACTGGGCCGGCAGACACAAAGCCAGTTGATGTCACATGCTGCAGGAGAGATGTAGAGCTCGGAGAGTGCTCAGTCTCCAGGGCGAGCACGCTCTGTCATAAACACCTGGCCAGTGGTTTCTCTGCCTCTCACCTTGTCGCCACTTTCTCTAAGTTCAGTTGTGTGTCTTTTCTTTCTGGTTTACAGGGGGACATCCTTACTGTCATCAGACGGGTGGATGAACACTGGATTGAAGCCAAGCTCTGGGACAAAGTTG
Organism: Sebastes fasciatus; assembly: GCF_043250625.1. Lineage (NCBI taxonomy): Eukaryota > Metazoa > Chordata > Actinopteri > Perciformes > Sebastidae > Sebastes > Sebastes fasciatus. Next base: position 14,960,547 of record NC_133804.1, on the reverse strand, counting down.
GAATTTGCCCTCTGCAGTTTACAGAGGTGAGCTATCTCTCTCTCTCTTTTACTTCCTTCATTGTTTGAATGTGGGTCGCGGCCTTTTCAGCGTGATCAAGGTCGACACCTGCCGTTTGGCACTCCGCTCTGATGGTGCAGCTCTTGTAATGAATTGAACCGTAGATGTCGTCGCTGGATGTCATTAATTCCAGGTCACTGCCAGGGCGCTACCTTGATTTTCATTCAAATCTTTGATTCATACGTAAATGTCACTCCTGCGCTGCAAAGTGCTGAGGCAGAGAGATAATCTGTCTGAAGCCTTGCTGTGTCTGCAGCTGCTCATTAGTGTGTGACTATGTGGCTTGCTCAGGCTGGCAGCGCTTGCTTAGCTAGCTGACTGTCATTTGTTTTCCTCTGTACTTTCTGCCTCCAGGAATTAACTTCATCCGTGCCGGGGAGAATTGTATGTGTTGCTACAGTGGGGTTAATGTGGTGCCTTATTCAGTTCTTGTTTACTTCCCCCACTTGTCATCTGCTTTAAAACATTTTTTTCCTAATATTTTGTCTCTTATTATTAGTCCTCTCCTCTTCTTACGCCTCCTTTCATCTCCTGTCCACCCATGTCTCCTGCTAAAGCCCCGCCTCAGTGGTGCTCTTCATCATCTTCTATCTGTACTCTATTCTTTCATCCTCCTCTTCTCTCCTCTCCCCTCTCCTTTCCGAGCCTCTCCTCCTGTCGTGCAGCCAGGCGTGAAGACACAGTAATGCTTTCTCTGCTTGGGTGGCATAACAGCACATCACTGTGGGGAGTGAAAGCATTAACCCTGCCATGCCTGTCAGTCTGTGCAGCGTCTCTCTGAGCACCAGTCAACCCTCCCTGGCTTACTGGCTGGTACTTATGCTCCCGTCTGCCTGCCCGTCCAACAAGTTGTAGGGGTGAGTGGAGTAGTGATAAGTGGGTGTATTTAGTCAGCCGTTTCGCTGATCAGCAGGAGCAGATAGGAGCAGATAGGAGCAGGTAGGAGCGAGTTGGAGAGAATTCTCTTGACTGAGGTTTGACTATTCTGTGTTATCCTGATTTTCACTGTGGTATCTCTCCATGTGTTCATCTCTTCCAGCCAAACACGGTGGCTGCCAAACTGCTAGAGGGGAAGAGTCGGAAGGGGAGTGACTCAACAGAATTTTACCATCGGACCGGGAGCGGGGGCAAAGACAAGGCCACTGACGTATCCAATGCGACCACCCATTACGGAGTCTCTCAAGTCCCAGCGAAGACATCCGTCATCAATGCTTTGCCCCTCTCCAACCAGCGGAAACAGCCCACAGCCAGCAGCATCAACTTTTATCAGACTACCAGAGGAGAGACAAGCAACATCAGCACCTTCAACAATTTCAGCCGTCCGGGTCAGCCACACCACCTCTCTGTGTCTCTTGCTGCCCGGGGCCACTCTCATCCCTCGAGAGTGAACTCTCAGCGAATCAGACGCCACTCTGACACCACACACAGACACCTACAGGTGAGTCATGTGCCAACTAGGGCTGTCAATTGATGAAAATATTTAATCGCGATTAATCGCATGATTATCCATAGTTAATCGAGATTAATCACAAATATATTACACATTTTTATCTGCTCAAAATGTACCTTAAAGGGAGATTTGACAAGTATTTAATACTGTTATCAACATGGGAGTGGGTAAATATGCTTGCTTTATGCAAATGTATTTATATATTTATAGAAATCAGTTAACAACACAAAACAATGACAAATCTTGTCCAGAAACCTTCACAGGTACTGCATTTAGCATAAAGAATATGCTGAAATCATAACATGGCAAACTCGAGCCCAACAGGCAACAACAGCTGTCAGTGTGTCAGTGTGCTGACTTGACTATGACTTGCCCCAAACTGCATGTGATATATGCTATATATGATATCATAAAGTGGACAAGTCTGTAAAGGGGAGGCTCGTGGCTACCCATAGAGCCCATTTTCATTTACATGTCTTGAGGTCAAAGGTCAAGGGGCCTCTGTGGAAATGGCCATGGCAGTTTTCCATCGTCAAAATTTAGTGAAAGTTTGGAGCATTATTTATCCTCCTTTGCATTGACATGTTATTCTCACATTAACTTTGACAGCCCTAGTGCCGACATATCTGCCTTTATGCATGCTATAGAGATGATGTGATAAAGTTTCTTTTCAGATTCCTCTTCCTCATAATCGTTGAGCTAAACTGCGTCTGGCTTTTGTTTTGTTTGCAGTGATTTGTTTTAACAGAAAACATGTGGTCGGCAAACGGCACGGAGGTTTTCTGTGAGATAATAGATGTTTTTATCTGAGTCACCGAAGGATCCCTCAGGGGCGCAAGGAGGGAACCATGACACTAAGCTTAAGGAATGAAAGAGAGGCATCGCCCTTATGTTGGCCGCCACATGATTAAGTGGCTCTCATTGAGACAACACAGATGTGGAAAAGGGCTAGATATGAAAGGAGCAAGGACTGAAGGTGAGAGGACCGCAACTTTGAAAGGTCTTCAATCAAGACTCCAGGGACATAAGCCAGGGTTTCCCCTCATCGATGAGGGTGTGTGTCCTTTGTCTTTCTTCAGCTCAAGGAGATAATATAGTACTTGAGGGAAGTTGTGTACTTGTCTTATTGTTAAAGCTCCTCTGTAAGTGTAAAACACATAGAGGCCCAGTTTAAGTGCTTCTATTAGCTTCTACGAAGGACAACGCTACTGAAAAACTGAGCTTGCCTTTACTGCTATCATGTGATCTAAATTAATCACAAGGGTGTGTGTGTGACAAAGTCTCGAATGCTCTTGAAACCGACTCTTGAAACTTTCAGCTCTTTCAGGGCAGCCTTTGGCATCTATGAATAAAACCTCTGACCATACATTTAGAAATATTTTGTTCTCAGCTGGCTATCAGGATGAAATGCTTACCCACTCTTTTCATGTGACCAACATGATACCTGCTGCATATTTTATACAGCCTGTATCGCATGGCAGGATGATGGATGGATGTGGAACATCTCCATGAGACATTTTTGTGGGCATTCAATTTCTTTAGTTATGTTTACATGACCAACATCTAGATAGAAACACTGTGAAATAGCATGCTGCGAAAATGCTAAAAGTATATTAGTTCTGATCACATTAGCTTAAATGTTTTGGTGGATATATTTCATATCAACAATCTCATGCAGTCGGACACGTAGTCATTCATTTAAATTAGAAACAATGTAATAAGATACTGTGAATACTGCATAAAATCATAGCCAGTTAGTGTCTGAGTGCAGTGGCAGCATAACAGCCTCTGCAAGGCTTAATAATGTAACCTGTTGCCAAGTGCCCTGCCCCCTGAGATAATGATTTCCTTTGATTCAGTTGGAATTTCACAGCTCTACCCTGCAATTATACATGTCAGAGCATAAAAATGCTAAACCTCATGCAGGTCGGAGAGGAACCAGGAGAGGAAGTAGGGTGGAGGAGACTTGTGAACAAGATTAAAAAGCAGGAAATGGAGTAGATAAGACAGGAAGAGGAAACGGTGAGAGGAAATACTGAAAAAAAGGGGTGCTGTAGTGCTGGGAAGAGAAACGGAAAACAAACTGCAAAAAGGCAAAAGACAAGAAGTAAGAAGAAGGAGGAGGAGAAATGAGAGATAGATGTAGAGAGTGGGAGGCTTGGAGAGTCCCTCAGCGTGTCTGCTTATCTCTCTCATGCTGATGATGATGAGTCACTGGTAAAGTTGGTTACATAACAGACCCCTCTCTCCCCTGCCTTCAAACTCCTTCCTCTTCACTAAGCAGGTAACACTCACTCTCACATCAGTGGGCCAGTAATAGCAGACAAGCCACACACCCTTTTTTAAAGGAGCGGAGGGCTCTGGCCCTAAAGCCGAGGTTCAGCTCCCCACTGACCACGCCGGCATGTGTGCTATTCTTAGTGCTGCCTCCCAACAGCTCACACCTCTGGCTCCACTGTTTCAAAGAGAGAGAGAGAGGGATGCGTCTTCCCACGGACTGTGGATGAAAAGACGCGTATTAGTGTGAATATTGGCATGGTTATGTAAGAGCAAAATTTAGGATGGAAATGAGCCAAAAGCAAAAACATCTTCAAATGCAACATAGAAAAGTTCAATTTCACATCATACTTCACTGGTACACCAGTGTTACAAAAAGCTTATTGGTACTTAGTTCCTCTTGAAGTCTGTCAATTGACTAGAATCGACCTGAAACGATGAGTTGAGTAAACTATTAGTTGATCGACAGGACATGAATCAGCAATTATCTTGGTGTTTGATTAGTAAGTAGGTTTATTTATATGGCACCTCTCAAGCGCAGAACGCCACAAAGTGCTTCACAATACAAAAATAAGGTAACAAATATTTAAAGAAATGACTGAAAAATCGATACCGCAATATTTTACGTGGCAGTATTGTATCGATACATGGATGTCAAGTATCGATCTTTTATTATATAAACCAGCCGCTTTTCTTTCTTTCAGAGAATGTATCGGGCTCAGTCTGAAAGATACTGATATCATATGAAACTAAATAAACCTAAGGATCGATTGGTACCGACCATGTGATGCTAGCTTGTCGGGAAGAACGCTAAATAACGCTCCGAAGTTAGGCTGAATTTTGGCGAGGAAAAATTGGCATTGCCATTTTCAAAGGGGTCCCTTGACCTCTGACCTCAAGATATATGAATGAAAAATCTGAGATGAACAGAGTAAAAATGTTATCTTATTAGATAAAACAGATCCTATAGACCTACTGGCTAATATAGTTGGGTGCCTGACCTTGCAGGATCACCAAGATCTCAACAATCTTGAATTGAATTCTGAATTTGATGGATAGCCACAGTGCAGAGAAATAGAGATCACTGTCACATGAGACATTTTAGAGGACCTGGTCAAAAGCTCAGCAGCAGCATCTTGGACCACCTGTGAGCAGTCCCAGATGTTTCGCTGAGGCAGGTGAAGGGGGAGTTTTATTTGAGATGGAATGAAATAAAAGCAGGGATAAATTGTTTTTTAAATCATTTTTCAAGCAAACAGTCTCTTGGTCCAGCTTCACAAATTTTAGCTTTTTCTTTTTCTCATATAGTAAACTGAATATCTTTGAGTCTTCGACTTCGACAATACATGCAAATTGAAGACGTCATCATGGGCTTTGGGATATTGTCTAAGCATTTTTCACTATTTTCTAACAGATCAAATGATTAATTAATTAATAAGAAAAAATCCCCAAATGAATCAATAATGAAAATAATCCTTAGTTACAGCCCTACCATACTGCAAAAAAGATGCTGTTATTGTAAATCGGACAATTTCCATTAGTCTGCCCAGAATATATTCCAGAAAATTTTACAGAAAATTGTGTCATTATTTCCTATTAGATCAGATCCTGATCCCTAATAAAACTTGATTTAATTTTCCAATCTATTACGCTTTTATTAAAAAAATATTATTTTATTTAAAATGCAGTATATCAGTGATTCTGTCATGAAACTTCAATATTTAATAACGTATTTTAGGCCTACATAAAAATTTAATGTAAAGACTCTTTCCACCTCAAACTCGTTCACAACCCAGCTTCTGCTTCTCTTGGCTCATCAACTAAAATGTGATTGTGAATAAAATCCAAATATTTACATTTAATAAAATCGTTCTACACAACATAATTGTTGCTAGTCCATCACCTGAGCCAATGAGCTCCTTACTATTTAATAGAGTTTGGTGACATTACTTTATTCACGATTAGAGGTCTAATTATGCAGGGCCTTTACGTCAGTAATTAATTCACTTTTTGTTCATCTCACAGAAACAGTATTGGCTATCCTGTGTGTCCAAAACCACATTTTATTTATCTTTTTTTTCCACACTTTAACACACACTTTATGAGCTAGTGTTGAGCTTTGCAACAATATCTTTTTTGGGTGGGATTTGGGGATTTTTCATCCACTGTTTACCTCTCTGAGCTCTGTATCAATTTGGACATTTGTTATATTCAGCCTACATGCAGGGGGAATTATTTTCTTAAAATAATTACAAGTAAGGAACCTGGTTATCGGCTGATGCACTGAAAGACATTATTCGAGAGAGAAACTCAGTGTTCAAAATTAGATAAATAGATTAGACATAATGAAATAAACAATCATATGATTGAATACAAATTAAATTTCTAACATAACTACTGCTGGTTGTTCGTTCTCGCTGGCAGGAGAACACCAAAAGGTGAACATTATTATTCTGTTAATTTGTCTATTTATGGCAGCATTACTTCTGGCTGCAGGAGTACTATCTCAACCATTTACACCAAATAAGACTTTATTCACTGCATGCAATAGCGGAATTACTCTCTCCATGTAAATATAGCCACTGCCACTGCTGGGTCACTGAACCTGGCCATTGCGTGACTGCAGCATAGCCGAAGCAGTATCTGATAAAACGCAAACCAAGAATAGAAAAAGGACACAGAGTAATGACAAGAAGTAAATCATTTAATGCATGAAAAAAAAATATTACACAATTTAAGAAGATGGCAGTGCTTTGCTGTTAAAAAAATCTGTGTCCATGCTGCTGCTTCTGCTTTCTCGCCGTTTCAGCAACACGGAGAAATTAAGGCAAGGACAGGAAGTTCTCTTTTCTTCAGGAAGTTGCTTTTAGTGTAAATGTCATGTGAATGTCACAAAAGACTCATAGCCAAAGCAACTTTAGATAACAGTGATGCACTCTCATCCATCCACTCTCCTATATGATGGAGTACATTATATCATAACTTTATCTCGCTTTCTTCTGCCTCACAGCACTGCCTTTGACAAGTGAGGCTGTGCCTATAGCAATGGCTGCCTCTTAATTAGGACTTCTTTTGTGCTTCTTTGAGGTGCAGTGTGAATGCAGCTTAATGGTGGCAGAGCTGCAGGAGGTATGGAGGGAACCCCACGCCCACAGGCCAGCATTAATGCTTTAGTGCTGTAAATAGCAGCAGCCCTCTGTAGACGTCACTGCGGAGATAATAGCACTGGGAAAGTTGTCTTTGCCTCTCTGTAATGGTACAATCAGAAAACATTATGTGTGGGGTTTGCTTGGTCAGAGGACAAAATAAAAAAGTATATAATAAAGATCTCACTAAATGGCCAGTCTCATTTTGGCAATTAAGTAATTTAGGGATTAAGTTTCATACTGTGTTGTTAACGGCTCTGAGACACACCTCAGTGTCACTCCCTGCTAGTCACTGACTGTGTCAGGCCTGACTCACAGCCTGCTGACTTCAAGCCTGTCAGAGTTTCTCAGCTTTAAAAAGAGCAGCTCAGATCTATGAAGATAAAAATGCAAAAGAAGTCTGCCAGGACATTATATATATTTTTTTAGTGTTACTGTATTTTACATAACTTCAAATGTATACATCATAATTTCTTTATAGTTGAAGTTGGAGTTAATAACATCGAAAAAATCGTATCTAATATACAGACAGGTGACAAATTAAAGGAAAAAAAACCTTTGAAAATAGGTGATGAGTAAGTAAATGACGGAAACCCTGCTATGGCCTTGGCTGTCACCATATCTCAACCCAACTGAACACCTATGGGAGATTTTGGAGCAACGTGGTAGATAGTGTCTCCACCACCGTCATTAAAACACCAATATTTTGGTTTAGTTCTGCTTATTTGACATTGTGAGAAGGAAGATATTAAAGGATGGGTTCACATCTTTGCCTGTCTTAAAATAGTACACGCATTCCCTTTGAAACTGTTTTTGCTTGCTGTGATCATTCCTCCTGCCAGGCACTTACCGTCAGTCTCAGCCATTAATCCGTTTTTTCCACACTAACTGACGACCCAGAGACACTACGTCATACCAATGTTGTTTTAGTATTGGCTCACAAGCCTTGTTAGAAGTGGGAACCAAACGTTAGATATCTTCCACAGAGATAAACAAAACATTCATTTTGGACCCGCCAACATTTTTTAAATGATTATTTCACAATCATAATATTTGTTTTCAGGAAAAGCCATACTTTTATTCGGCACCCTTTTAAAGCTCTGTGGATGTATTATTTTTAATATAATATTCGTCTACATAAAAATGTTATCAATAAAACCTTTAAATTCAGTTCAAAATACTTTATTAGTCCCTTAAAGCCAAAGTGGGTAGAAATGGAGTAAATATGATTTAAAAAAAGTTATTTATATAAAACGGTTACTATATCCTGACAGTAGTGCATGAGACAGGTAATCTGAAAAAAAATCATGTGCCTCTGTGTCCTCTGGTGTCCTCTGGTGTCCTCCGGTGCTCCTAACAGCATCAGCGAGATTTCACAGACCGGAGGAAAACAACCAATCAGAGCCAAGCTGGAGTCTGCCGTCTCTGAGCAGCTGTCAATCACTTGCGAACTCCAATCAAACGGTCAAACTAGGCAGCGCCAATTATGAATTAATATTCTGTAACTGTAATGCCTATTTCTCGCCTCAAATGTTGTCAGAAACATCTTGTAGTGCACTGTTTAGCTGTGAAATTAGAAAGTTTACCAAGCACAGCCCACCAGCTTGAACACTCAGTAGGAACACTCTCTCTCTGAAATGACTTGTGATTGGCCAAAGTCTCCCGTCATGGTCTACATTTTTTAAAGTCTGAAAACAGAGCCATGAGGAGGTGCAGAAGTCTAGTTTTCTCTCAGAACACTTGAATTACAATATGCTGAAAGGTTATTATGACATTTTTGCCCAATGATGCCAAAAGCGAGTTTGCAAACAGAAATACAATAAATTCTTAAATAATGTCCCATGTATCATCGTTTGCGTTCCATATGATGATGAATTTTTAATCCCTCCCATTACAGAGCGAGAAGAAGATGAGCAGTGAGACTCCACCCACCATCTCTATGGCTCTGGTGAACCCTCAAATGTCCTCTGCCTCTGCAGACAGCAAACACTCCTCCACGCAGCAGCTCTCCATCAGTGTGTGAGTCACCGATTTAAACATTATATTAATTATATGATAATGTCAGATCGCAGGTGCAATATATAAATAGAAAAAGAAACACTCAAATACCCATAAAAATGCGGTATAATCTGGATTTATGTCGTAGAAAGTGTGGCAGTGACATAGACAAACCCCCTGTGTGACTCCTCAGGTGTGCCGTCCTGTACTCCTACAAACCACGACGGCCTGAGGAGCTGGAGCTGAGGAAAGGAGAGATGGTGGGAGTGTACGGAAAGTTCAAGGAAGGTTGGCTGCGTGGGTTATCGCTCAGAACGGGCAAAGTGGGCATTCTGCCCAGCAACTACATCACGCCTGTGCTCAGGTGAGAGGCTGTGATCCCTGACTGCAGAAAGTGGGAGCTGAATGACATTTGCATTCAGACAGTAATTTAGTGTGGGCAGGACGACATGTCATCATGAAACAGAAATAAAACACTGATGTTGGTGCTTGGATCAAAACTTTAACTCCAGTACAAGAGATAGATAGTTCAGTATGTACTAAAGTGTCTCTTTGCCTATGCAGAACCTCAGCCAGACTCCTGGAGACCAAAGCAGCTATTGCGTCCTCACAGTACAACACAGTAGCTGGAAAGAAACCCACAGCTGCCAAGAATCCTGCTGTGGTCCTTGCACTTGATAGGGTAAACTCTGATGGAGCGATTTACTCATCAGGACAGATCCCATCTGTACCAAATGGAGCACAGCATGCAATGTCATCCACTGGCGCTGGAAAACCGTCCCTCTATGGGGCTTCACAAGGTTGGGACACTGTGAGGCGCATCTTTAACCCTCACAGAGGTGAGTGATAAACATCTACCTTCTAACTGCTTGATTAAATTAGAGATTCTGCCAGGTTGTCAATGAATGCCTATTAAATGGGTTTTTTCAGGCTCAAACCACTTCTCCCATACGTCCAATCTGAACTTCCCATCCAACTCGCAGCACTTTGCACAAGTTCAGCCGTCTGGCTACTCGCCTGCCCTGCAGAGGAAGAAAAATTCTGGCAGACCACGCGGCTGGATGACTGAGTCAGCAGCGCCCTCTGCTGCTGCAGTCTTTAAGGATAGGAACTTCACTGCTTCACATGAGCCTCCGAATGGGCCTCATTCAATTCTAGTCAGACCCGACTCACACAAGAATAATACAGACAAGGTAATGTCATACTTGTGATTTCTTGCAAGAGGCATGAGCATGCATTTGTCTGAAGCTAAGTACTCTGTGTTCTTCATGTGCATCTGCATGTGCCTTACAGTAAATATTTTACTCCCCTAGCCGGCAAAGTCAGTGCGGTTCTTCACAGATGAAGACTCCCCTCCTCCAAGGCGTCGGACCGCCTCCTGGTCGTCAGGAAATCACGTTCCCTCCAACAGCCGCCCTGGCCCCCCTCTGTTAGAAGTGTGGGCCCCATCGCTCACGCTGGGAAGAGACGGACCAGGGATCATTCTCAAAGAAGGAAAAGCTCCTATTCTCAGGAAAGGCCTTGAAAATGCCAGTTCGGATCTAAATTTGAACCAGCAGAAACCAATATTGTCACGGCCGTCGCTATCAGCCGTGTCGGCTCAGTTCAGCCCCAGCAGGTACGTTGGATTTATCTGTTCGTCCTTGAAAATAAAAAGCATGTTAATTATCAGACAGGGTAGACTTGAAAGTTTTTCATTGATTTGACGGACTGGACAAAAACCTCTTTGCTTTATTTTTTTCCAGACACAGAGTGACCACAACGCATTTAGCCCAGACGGACTCAGAGCTCAGTCTGCTTCAAGGAGACCTCGTCCTCGTGCATAGGGCTCGACCCGATGGACGCGTTCTGGTTACTCAGGAGAGTAGCGGGCAGACGGGCTTATTCCACAGCATTGTTCTTCAAGCCCTCGAGAGGCTCAGCTGACTGCACTGTTATGTATATTTCTATATTCCACGTGTTCAAACTGCCAAATGACTTGAATGATCTGCTGAACAACAAGATGAGTATTGAGGTCCAAAGGTTAATACTGCCATTGACAATCCTTTGTAGGAGGTGTTTATTTTTGTCCTGAGTGCATATGAGAGTGTGGTTAAATCCTCCAGAGATATATAGTGTGTCCTTTAATGTATGTGCATGTTTGTTACACATGTACTATTATAAGACTTTACACAGAATCCCACCTAAAGACTGTTCCTTGTTTAATACCCATGTTACACGCATTGGTGAGTGCCTTTGTCAAAACCCACAAAGAAACAAACTATATTTAAATATATTTAGAGAAATTATGAGGTAAAATATATGTACTGCCTATGTGGTAATAAACTATACATAAAAATGTTTTGTATTTTGGTGTATTTTAGATGTTAACTATAATCATTTAACTAACTACAGTACCATAATGGAGAAATCCTTGCTTGAATGCAAAAGTCCTGCATTCATATCTTCAAATACAAATTAAGATATATGAGTAAGCAAAGTTGGCCTAGCTGTTCTTGCAGCATGTTAAAATACTCATGCAAGAACTATTCTAGCATTACAGCAGAGTTAACCACTCCATATTATGTTTTGGGGGTTACCCTATGTTCTACATGTTAGCACTTATTCTGCAACCTGGCTGGCTGCAGCAAGGCTAGATTACCTACAACTAGAGGGGCCCCACTAGTTCACTGTGTGTCAACTGGTTTGTGGTCATTTAAATTTAAAAAAGTAATTGAAATTGTGCCACTAAAGCACAATTTCAGTTAACGTAATATATAAGGTATATATATTAAGGTGGAGCGTGCCTGATTTTATCTTGAAAAGGGTCACTTTGTCAAAATTAGGATTTTATACCAATATACTTTCTGTAATAGTACAATTAGATACCAATATCTAGAGAATGACTGAAAGAGACATAGGCAAGCTTTCCAGCTTTCACAATACCGGCCTCAGAAAGATCATGAGGATATTCTTGCCTAGGAAGATTACAAACCATGAACTACACAAAACGACAGGGTGCTTGGACATGGAAACAATATTGATAAGAAGAAGATGGAGATGGCTTGGACATGTATTAAGGAATCCATCTGATGACATGACAGAAGTGGCATTGCGTTGGACACTAGAGGGAAAACGCAAAAGAGGGAGGCCCAAAACAACCTGGAGGCGAACCATCGAAGGAGAGATGAAGACGAGAGGATACAGCTGGAACAGCATTGAGAAGAAAGCAAACAACAGAGATGAGTTGAGATCCTTAGTCCTTGCCCATGTGCCACCCGGCGCAACAACGACCAAGTAGGTAAGTAAGTAAGATACCAATATCAATATTTGATAATTATAAAAAAAAGAAAAGAAAGTCAGAACATTGTATATTGGTGTTTAAGTTTTCACATAAACACATAAGAAACAAACATTTTAGATGACAATCCTTTAAATTTCATTATTAAAGAGTTAGTACTGAGTGGGACATATTGCAGTTGAAAAATTAACTTGTCATTTTATGTCTTCATTTATGTAATGGAAGACACTGTTCCTAAATAACCTCAAGCATTGCTTTGGGTTAGTCTTTACTGCAATTTGTTGATAGCCTACTTATCTGTTCACATATACACAATACCAATATATCGGCAATTAGCTAATATCGGCCTGGCCGATTTTATTATCTGCCAATTTATCACATTTAGCAGACCTTGTCACCATAAACATTAAAACAGTGACCCAACAGTTTTGTCTTCTGACAGATAACCTCTATAAACAAATGATGGCTGAAGTACTCGTTATGTCTTGTGATGCTCTGTTGTCTGTTCTCTGCTGACTTAAGGATAATGATTCACTTTACTATTTTTTCATGACTGCACTTATCTGTGTGTTTTGTATTAGTATGTATAAAGGCCTGACTATTTTTGTGTTCGGGGCTCACTTGTTTCAGTTCACTCAGGTGACTGTGCTCGTGAGTCCATCTGCAGATGCCTTTCTTATTAAATTTACTTGAAAGACAAGTTGTGACCTTGGCTTGTGTCTTGTTTTAATAGAAACTGCCACCACAATACTTCCCACCTTGGCCTATGTATGTCCCCAGTATATACATTGAAGCGGTCAGTGTGACCAGCCAGCTGAAGACCCTCCATCCACCTCCCTCTCCAGCGCATGCGCAGTGTGACGCAGCCCTGACAACAAGCTATCGGATGCTAGTCTGTCTCTGGTATGGGCGCTGCGCTGCGGATTCATCGGATAACCTAGAGTCAGATGAACAAAGCCTCACGTATTTCACTGTCACTATACACATACTATAGCCGCCTTTCCGCGTTCTCACTATGCCGGTAAGTCGACCAGCCTGTCTGCATGTTTCTGTTGTTTGTTTGTAAGGGGTTCCTCCCTTCCTCCTACTCCACCGACCTACCTCTCTGATGTGATGCTAACCGGGGTAGCATCGGTAGCTCACCAGTAGCCAACAAGGAAATGGTACACTTCGTTGGTGGGTTTTGCCAGTCACCACAAATCGAATTCGCGCGAAGGGGTTTGACGTAACATAATTTTCCAAATGTACCTTTGTCCATTTATTGTGCAAACCTTTACCTAAGCTAACGTCATCTTCAATGTTACTATGGTTAGCGTTTGCCTGCCTAGCAACCCAGCCAACGGTCAACCAGCCAACGCTCAACCAGATAACGGTCAACCAGCCAACGCTCAACCAGATAACGGTCAAGCGACCAACGTTACTGTGGTTAGCGTTTGACTGCCTAGCAACCCAGCCAACGGTCAACCAGCCAACGGTCAAGCGACCAACGTTAGTAAGGTTAGCGTTTGTCGGCCTGGCAACCCAGCCAACGGTCAACCAGATAACGGTCAACCAGCCAACAGTCAGCCAAATAACGGTCAAGCGACCAACGTTACTAAGGTTAGCGTTTGTCGGCCTAGCAACCCAGCCAACGGTCAAGCGACCAACGTTAGTAAGGTTAGCGTTTGTCGGCCTGGCAACCCAGCCAACGGTCAACCAGATAACGGTCAAGCAATCAACGTTACTGAGGTTAGCGTTTGTCGGCCTGGCAACCCAGCCAACGGTCAACCAGCCAACAGTCAGCCAGATAACGGTCAAGCGACCAACGTTACTAAGGTTAGCGTTTGCCTGCCTAGCAACCCAGCCCACGGTCAACCAGATAACGGTCAAGCGACCAACGTTACTATGGTTAGCGTTTGACTGCCTAGCAACACAGCCCACGGTCAACCAGATAACGGTCAAGCGACCAACGTTACTATGGTTAGCGTTTGACTGCCTAGCAACCCAGCCAACGGTCAAGCGACCAACGTTAGTAAGGTTAGCGTTTGTCGGCCTGGCAACCCAGCCAACGGTCAACCAGATAACGGCCAAGCGACCAACGTTAGTAAGGTTAGCGTTTGTCGGCCTGGCAACCCAGCCAACAGTCAGCCAGATAACGGTCAAGCGACCAACGTTACTAAGGTTAGCGTTTGTCGGCCTGACAACCCAGCCAACGGTCAACCAGATAACGGTCAACCAGCCAACAGTCAGCCAGATAACGGTCAACGTTACTAAGGTTAGCGTTTGCCTGCCTAGCAACCCAGCCAACGGTCAACCAGATAACGGTCAAGCGACCAACGTTAGCTAGCTTGTTTAGCTAGCTGCACGCTGACAGCTATATATGCCCTTATGTCCATGTTGTTTAACTGGAATTGTACATAATTGTACATAACTTAGCTTCTGCAGGAAGGGCAGCTGAAAACACCGGACACTGAGTACAAATATAATATCACTATCATGTGCAATACTACTTTTTACATTCTCATGTGCAATATCACTGTTCATTGTGTGCAATATTAATGTCCAATATTACCTATTTTTCTGTTTGTAAGCTTACTTTACCTTTTTTATTTTACTTATCTTATTTACTCATTTTACTAAATGTATCTTACTTAATTGTTATTCTATTAGGCACTGGTGCTAGAAATAGTACTTTTTATTTTATAACTTGTTGTAATTTTTGTTGTGTTTTTGAGCAATCTCTGGTACAAGAATTTCCTTTGGGATTAATAAAGTTCTATCTTATCTTAACGTTACACCCTATGGCATAACAATACCTTATCAATGTCCGGTTTTTCTTTTTTTTCAGAGCAATAAGCTTGAGAAACCTGACAAGCAGGAGGGGAATGATAACGTCAAGGTGGTGGTGAGATGTCGTCCCCTCAACCAGAAGGAGAAGATGATGAGCCACAGGCAGGCCGTCACGGTGGACGAGCACCGTGGGACCATTACAGTCAACAAACTGGAGACTCCCCATGAGCCTCCCAAGACCTTCACCTTTGACACCGTGTTTGGACAAGAAAGCAAACAGCTGGATGTCTACAATCTCACTGCCCGCCCCATCGTTGACTCAGTATTAGCGGGATACAATGGTAAAAATTAATGTGACATAACATATGATTTTTAATTAATAAACCATTACTGTAAATGTGCATCATCTGTGTAATGACTGCATCAACTGAGGCATTTTAACACACACTCAAACATGCACTTAGTAGCCTCTAATAAATCTAACCCTCAACTTTGTGTTTTCATTATTAACAGTAATATAATAACTACTATTATTAATTGTATCTTTAATATTCATGTTCTACACCAGCACTGGCACTGTGATTTTATGCTCTGTTGTCCAATTTCAGGCACCATTTTTGCATATGGGCAAACTGGCACCGGAAAAACATTCACCATGGAGGGTGTGAGAGCAGTGCCAGAACTCAGAGGGATAATCCCAAACTCCTTTGCTCATGTTTTTGGTCACATTGCCAAGGCAGAGGGTGACACAAGGTAAGAGAGCAATCAATCAGCCAACATTCAGTAAAATAAGCCAAATATATTTTGTCAAGGCACATAATTAGTCCAGTTCCCAGTGTGTACATCAGCGCCAAATTAAGTGCACTGAAGCAAGAGTTTCATCTGAATGGACTGTTATGAGTCTTACTGAATTAAAGACAAGCGTTTGTTTATCGCCCTGCAAGTAAGAATACCACCTATTCAAAGATGGCTTCTTTGAGAAAGACAAAATTGTAAATAACAAATAATGGTGGAGAGGGTTGTGCATTTCTAATTTTACTGAAGTGAGGGAGCTCATGTATTTTCAGAAAATACCAAGTATTTAAAAAACTGATTATCATCTGTTAAAAGGATTATGAAAGTTTAGCCCACTCACTTTCAGATATTTATTCTGATTAGACTGCTTATGGGAGGCATTTTTTTCTGTTTTTAGGTCTTATTAGCAGAATCAAAGACTCCATGTAAACAGAGTTCTTTTCAAGGGCCACAAGTATCATGAGTGAAAGATGTATTTACAAAGCCTGTTTTGCCATTTGTTGCTTTACAGTTCAGCATTTATCTGACTTTAAATACACATTTAACTTCTACAGGTTTTTGGTTCGTGTTTCGTACCTGGAGATTTACAATGAGGAAGTGCGAGACTTGTTGGGCAAGGACCAGATGCAAAGGCTAGAGGTAAAATGATGTTTAAAACCAACACTAAAACATAGAGTTCAGTGATTCATATCAAAACTGTTTTGCAGGATCTGTCATAAAAGGAAATGCAGTCTTTTTTTAAAACAGGAAAACAAGCAGCGGATGACTGAACAGATTTGCTTGTATTAACTGTTTGATGCTGATGACAGGAGTTTTTCATAATATAGTTTAATTTTTTCCTTACAGGTGAAAGAAAGACCAGATGTTGGCGTGTATATCAAAGACCTCTCTGGTTACGTCGTGAATAATGCCGACGACATGGACAGGATTATGACGCTGGGCCACAAAAATCGTAAGCAGAATAACTGACAGCATGAAGACAGAAATACATAGTAATATATATATAATGATAATAATAGTAGATTTCTTTATTCAAAATCCAGTGTATGCAAACTATTAAGCAATGGGCTTATGTGCAAAGAACACTTGTGCATACTTTGCAGCTTGCTTGAATAGAGAGTGCAGAGATAATAATAATAATAAATAAACATAAATCATGATAAATTGATAGAGGTCTAGGACATTACACCCTATCATTTAGGGCACTTTTCCTTTGAAATATTCCTGGTCAAATATCCATATACATATATATACACATATATATACATACACATACATATATGTACATACATATACACATACATACACACACATACATCAAACTTTAATCAGCCACAAAGCTATCTGAGTCTAAAGAGTCAACGTGACTAAGAAAAGGTTGCCAGATCAATGAAAACTTCTCGGCTGACCCTTTGATAGTATACCTAATTTTCTCCAACTTAATAAAATATAACATGTCTCTGAGCCATTGTGCAAATGTTGGAGGGTTGCAATCCTTCCATCTAATCAAAATTTGTCGTCTGGCCACCAGCGTAGCAAAAGATAGAAGGTTTAGTTTATTGTTGTTTAACGTAAAATTTTTTGGTACCACCCCAAACAAAGCAAGACAGGCTGATGGTTCTAAGAATCTGTCGGTAGTTTTGGAAAGCATATTGAAAATTAATTGCCAAAAATTAGATAATTTAGGACAATCCCAAAACATGTGAATTAGAGTGGCCTGGTTCTGCTTGCAGCGGTCACACATGGGGTCTATATCGGATTTGAATTGGGATAGTTTAACTTTGGTCCAGTGCAGTCGGTGGAAAATTTTAAACTGCATGACAGTATGTCTCATACATATGGAAGATGAGTATATTCCCTTCATCATCTTTGACCAGATAGTATCTGAAATAACAATACCAAGGTCCCCCTCCTACTGATTTTTAAGGGAGTTAAGACTTGTCATATTTTCTCTCATTAATAAGGAATATATGTCACCTATCTTTCCCTTTCTGGATGATGTGATGTCATTGATTGAGTCTAGGAGCGTGTTTAGCGGCTGTGTAGGGAATTGAATGATATTTGAAGACATGAAGCTGCGAGTTTGTAGGTATCTGAAAAAGTGTAACCTGGGAATATTGAATTTCTGAACAATCTGCTCAAAAGAGGCAAATGAGACATTTATGAACATGTCTTTAAATGAACAAATCCCATTTCTCTGCCAACCACTGAATAAGGTATCCGTCAAAGGTGGCAGGAATGCATGGTTATTTACAATGGGAGCCAGTATTGAAAATGTACAGCTCTCGAAGGATTGTCTGAATTGTTTCCAAATTTTTAAAGAATGAATAACAACTGAGTTTTAGCTCAAATCTTAAGTCAATTTTATTTGTATTGCCCAAAATCACAAATTTTCCATAGGGGGCTTTACAATATGTACTGGATAGGACACCCTCTGTCCTTTACAGTACGACCCTCTCATCGGATGAGGAAAACTCCCCCCAAAAAAACCTTTTAACAGGGGAAAAAAATGGAAGAAACCTCTGGAAGAGCAACAAAGGAGGGATTCCTCTTCCCGGATGGACAGATGTGCAATAGATGTTGTGTGTACAGAGTAACAACATAATGAAAATACAACTTAGACAATCCATATGACGAAAAATGAATACATATAATGTGAACATATATGAGAAGATGGATCCACGAGGATGTCGTGCAGCTTCTAGGCGTCACCAAACAGAGAGCCTGAGCAACATGACCTCCTCACCACCATGTAACCTAGAGAGAGGACCAGATTTTTGTTTTATTTCACAGTTGCTTTGGTAATGTAAACGTATGTTTCCCAAGCCAATAAGCCCCTTAAGCCCTTTTAAAGTTCATAAGTATGTTATACACACTCATATGAGTCATATTGTCTGATCAAATGATGTTTCACTGTGTCTAGGGTCTGTCGGTTCCACAAACATGAATGAACACAGCTCCCGTTCTCATGCTATCTTCACCATCACCATCGAGTGCAGTGAGAAGGGTGTGGATGGAAACCAGCATGTGCGCATGGGAAAGCTTCATCTGGTTGATCTTGCAGTATGTATCCATGGCCAGAAATGTTTGAGTAAAAATAAATTACTTCCTAGAAAATAAGATGATACAGATGCAACTAGGATATATGCCATATCGTCCACAAACCATCTGACCACCACCAATTAATCTGCCACCCTACCCCTACAGGGCTCCGAGAGACAGGGCAAAACTGGAGCCACAGGTCAGCGTTTAAAGGAAGCAACAAAGATCAACCTCTCTCTCTCCACGCTGGGTAACGTCATCTCTGCTCTGGTGGACGGCAAGAGCACACACGTGCCCTACAGGAACTCTAAACTGACCCGTCTGCTGCAGGATTCACTAGGAGGAAACTCCAAGACCATGATGGTAGAGTGAAAGTTTGAAACGTGCATGTGTCCTAGAGTTGCACAACAAACTGAAGTGTTCTAAGCAACAAATGCTTCATTTCAGAGAGCAATAAATGTGCTTATTGACATTTTTTAAGCATTTTGTCATACTCGACTTTGACATTATGATTTTTTCATCACTTTTTAAATGACATACTTCTCCCCACCAGTGTGCAAATATAGGCCCTGCAGACTATAACTATGATGAGACCATCAGTACCCTGCGCTACGCTAATAGGGCTAAAAACATCAAGAACAAAGCCAGGATCAATGAGGATCCTAAGGATGCTCTACTGCGCCAGTTTCAGAAGGAGATTGAAGAGCTAAAGAAGAAACTGGTGGAAGGTAATGAGCCAGGCAGTAAAATAATCATGCCGATTATTTATTTTTTTAGACTGACTTGTGTTGTTTTAAAACATTTTGTGCGATTCTAGGTGAAGAGATCTCTGGCTCAGAGGGCAGTGGATCAGAGGAGATGGATGAAGGTGATGATGAAGGAGGGGTGGCAGGAGAAGGCCGCAGGAGAAGGAGAGGTAAGAATTTGTGATTAACGCACAAACGGATGCAAGTGTGCATTAGAGCAAATTACTGAAAATGTGTTGATGCAATCTGCATAAGCCTGTGGGGAGTGTTTTTTCATGCAGTGGTTTAACATGTGGTTTGTGTAAATGGTTGGATACATATCCGTATAATTTTTTTATATCTGATTTTATCTCTTGTCAACGTGTTAATTTTAATATGAGTCAGCATTCAGTTTCTCAGAAATTATCATGCTGAAGTTGCTTTTAGGTCACTAGTTAGGCTCTGCTCTTCATTAAAAGTCTTCCATAAACATAACACTGTTGTCATTTAGGAGTTTCCCTTGTATTCTCACCTTTTACCCTGCTTGGTTTTTGAGAGGAAGTAGAAAAGTAGAACAAGCATAATCAGGTCATCACATTATGTTGCAATGCTGACAGGAATGTTCCACGATGTTTTATATTGGTTGTTTTTTTAATATTCTCCAGTTGATACTATTATTCTTTCCAATACTGTATTATTAGCTTTCTCTGAATTAATAATAACCAAATCATTCAGCTTCTGTGAGGATGGTGCTGTGCTGTATCTACAATTCGCATGTGTGCGCCTGCAGCTGCCTCATTTATTAGACCTACATAAAGCACCAACATTTTTCTTCAATCTCTCACGGCTCTCTACCTCTACGTGTTTCTCACTCTGGGCTTTGGTGGGAGGGATGCTTCCTCTGCTTCTTTTTCAGACAGTAGCAGCAGCAGCAGCAATAGCTCAGAATTTGCCTGCTGCTCCTCAGGGCCACCCCCCACTGAGGATAAACCTTATAATAGTGAGTTGGAGCAGCACTCTGCTCTACCAACCCACCTGCCCACAAACTTAAGCCCTTTTCACACATGCAACGCGTAAAATTGCTGGTTTTTAATGTAAATGTAAGGCAGTGTTTTTGGCGTTTATACTAAGCTCCTCTATACGGAAAAATTCCATGCTGAGTCGGTCACTCGTGACCAATCTAGATTTTCTTCATACCCTGGTGGAATCGCTGCCGGAGGGTATAAATTTGCAAAAAAAATGACACCAAGGATTAAGAGTGTATCAGTTCTTATACTGTGCAGGCTGTCTAACTGATTAGAAAGCAGATTTTGCAGCTGATTGACTGTTTATCTCCATGACTTGATTGCTGAGTGCAGACAGTGCTTTGGGAGGCTTGCCCCCACTTATGCACCCCCAGTAGTTGTCAAAACACCCTGTAGCTCCCCTCGAGAAATGTTCCTTATCAAGTTTAGCATAAATTAAATATGACAGAGGACTGTGCTGTCTGTCAGCGGCTAGACTGCTTTACTTAAAAAATGGAAAAGATTTCAAAGTTTCTCTCTTCAATTCCTGATTTGCTTACTGCATGCGGTTTGTAGCTTAAACTGGTTTTCTGTTTATATTTAGTAAACAGTTTGCATAAATGAAAGTGGAAAATTGAGAGCAACTTGACTGATGTGTTTGAGTGTGGTCATATTTTTTTTTAGATGGTAGTGCTGTATATGTATGTAGGTGGTTTTCTTGGTTTTTTTTTTTTTTATGATGTCATCTACTGCGTTGGTTCAATCATTCGTAGTATTTCCTCCTTAAAGGGGGTGTGAAATTGTGCAACTGTTTGAATTTTCACATTTGAATACAACAGGCCTGCATGAAAATTTGATAACCTTAACATCAGCAAGCCCAATTCTGTTTACCTTTTTGTAAGATTATCTATTTATTTCAGTACAATTTTAGTGGTATTTGGTAAAAAGTTATTTTCGACATATTGGCAAGTGATTAGCTTTTGCCTCAGAATCAGAATCTGGCTTATTGCCAACTAGGTTTCACGTACAAGCAATTTGCTTTGGTGAATTGGTGCATTACATGAACATAGTAAGAGAAGTAAGATGCCTTTGATCGTACAGACAAAATAGAGAGATGACAGGAAATGAGAGACAAGCGCCTTAACCACTAGACCACCAGGGCTCCCCCCTTTAAAAGATTTCTTAACATCTTTTCTATGTGTCACATGTATCCCATAATTGTCCATCACCATTTTACACTATGTGTTATAAATACCGATCCAGATCCAAATGCAGATTAAAATTGCTACGTATTTTCTATTATTAAAATAAAATGTTTTTTTTTTAATTAATAACTTTAGAGGGTTGTGCAGCCAAGGTAGAGGGAGGCATGTGATCTCTTTCAGTTTACATTTCATTATTGATTCAGGAATTCACAGAAGAGTGAATTTTTTTTATTGAACCAAAGTAAATCAACTTTTTGGTAACCTTCTCTGTTAATGTTGTTCATTTAATTGACTCAAGCTGTTTAAGGTCATGAGTGGGCGAATTGCCAGAGCAAATTTTTCCCAGAGCATTTATGGATTACAGTGCATGTGTGAAAGGGGCTTAATACTTTCCCTGTGTCTGTGCCACTCCTGTAGGCTCACATCCATATCCCCCCACTACTACTGACCATGTCCCAAATATTTTTACATGGAAATGATTGCGAAGGTTCCTGGTGTGCAAGTGTTGATAAGGATGTCTTGGGACAGATCCATGAATTTAAATGGGACCGTTACACCAATCCTTCCAAAGAATTGGCACAGTCTAATGTCAAATTTCTCCTACTTTTTTCCTAGCATTGTTTCGATATCACAGACTGGTTCTGCATGGCGATTTCATATCCTCAGATTCAGGCTCCAAGTCTGCCAGGCTTTTTTGTGTAGCATCTGTAACTCCTGTCTCTCAAAGATGTAATTCACCCACATCATGTTTCATGTGAAGTGATGTCTCTTTGTTTTTTACCTCACATCTATCCACTGTCAAATTTCCTATGGCATTTTGATATTATTAGTGAAACTTCTCTTTCTCTTGTTTGACTTGTCTTTCTCCCACTCCTTGTCCCATATGTGGTGTTCCCGTATGTGGTGTTCCACTCTGTAGAGTCATAAGACTTTCGAGATCACTCTGTAATGTGTTTCTCTCTGTCTCTCTCTCTCCTCCTCCTGGTGCAAATGCCGCCTGTCTGACTTGCTATACACCTCTTAATTCAAGAAGAAAGAGGTTGGTGTAAGAATCTACATAGTCCTACTGTCCTGTAGCACTGGTGTCTCTACTCGCACAAATTACCCAGATGGCCGCCGTGTTTCAGTAGCTTTCACTAACTCTGACTAATCTGATAACGGAGGTTTATTTTATCATCGCTGTTAACATTTTTGTCTGTCCATATACGACTACCACCCATGTGTCTCGTGTTCTCATTTCCATAGCCACCAAGTCATTAAGAGAATCCTGCACTTTATATAGTTTCCCCTTATTTTCAAATGTTGCTTACACTAACAATTATTCAATACTGTGCATAAGCAAGTCAGAACTTTGCTGGATCTCACTTGCACTCAGTCTTAGGATGTTAATTTAACTTCTGTAGTGCAAATGTATGCTCTAAAACCGCACATATTAAATAATACTAATGCTGATTAAAGACCACAGTATTGAATGAATTAATCTGCATTTAGATCATTGTAACCTATATGCAGGCAAGTAAGTTGGTATAGGAAGATGCATCTAAAGCAACCTGTCAATTAAAGACACAATGGTTCCCTGTGTGTCTCTCTCAAGGGAAGAAGAAGGTTTCCCCAGACAAGATGGTAGAGATGCAGGCAAAGATTGAAGAGGAAAGGAAGGCCTTGGAGGCCAAGCTGGACATGGAGGAGGAGGAGAGGAACAAGGCAAGAGCGGAGCTAGAGAAGAGGGAGAAGGACCTTCTGAAAGCCCAGTAAGTTAACTTTTTCAATTGCGGTATTCATGATGATACAAAACAAATAATGTGTAATGTCTCCTTTAATTGTTAGTGGATGTGGTAATGTAGCTTGATGACTGGTCGACCTCTAACCCCTTAGGCAAGAGCATCACCTTCTGCAGGACAAATTGTCGGCCTTAGAGAAGAAGGTGATCGTGGGTGGGGTGGACCTCTTGGCCAAGGCTGAGGAGCAGGAGAAGCTTTTGCAGGAGTCCAACAATGAACTGGAAGAACGTCGCAGGAGAGCGGAGCAGCTGCGGAGGGAGCTGGAGGAGAAAGAGGTGAGGATAAATGACCAAAAAACGACCAATTGAACTACCAAATACTTCACTTAGTGGATCAGCTGATGACAAGCATGGCTGATTTCAGTGATGATGCTTTTTTCCACTGCGGGAATTTTATGACTCTGTAGCTTAAATGCCTTAATACTTGCACTGAAATATGTGATGTAAACACAGTAATTGGTACACAGATGAATTAGATTGATTACGCTCCCTTCAGGCTATCAGAAATGATCAGTATTTAGACAATAGACATGTAAAATGAGTATAAAGAGTACTTACTTAGTCCTTCATGCTGTTTTCATTCTGATTACATGAATGTGGGCATTAGTTACATCATATTGAAAACTCCAGACACTGTCATGCTGTAACTGTAGTGAAGTTAAAGTTGTAACCAAATACTGTGTCTACCGATCATCCTGGAGTTAAATGCTTGATGCTGTATTTGTTTGTTTGCTAAGATGTCTTAAGTAAAAAATGAAAGAACAATTTGACCGAAATAAATAAATAAGATGGCGTTCGATCCCCAGCTCCTTCAGTCCGCATGTCA
Organism: Sebastes fasciatus; assembly: GCF_043250625.1. NCBI lineage: Eukaryota > Metazoa > Chordata > Actinopteri > Perciformes > Sebastidae > Sebastes > Sebastes fasciatus. The sequence goes on along the minus strand of NC_133804.1, from coordinate 14,936,190 downwards.
AAGTGTCTTTGGGCGAGACACTGAACCCTAAAATGCTCCCAAAGGCTGCGCCATCAGTCTATGGATGTGTGTGTGAATGAGCATTTAGATCGGATCCTGATGAACAGTTTGGCACCTTGCATGGCAGCCTCTGCCGTCAGTGTATGAATGTGTGTGTTTGAATGGGTGAATGCTGACGTGTCGTGCAAAGCGTTTTGAGTGGTAAAAGACGAGAAGGCGCTATATAAATGCAAGTCCATTTACCATGAACAATTTGACTTCCGAAATTAGAATAGTACTATCTTCAGCCACATATCAGCCGCCTACATCTCTGCCAAAAGGAAGGTTGGTGGCAAGATACGACATCAAAATCTACATGAGAGATCCTGTTAGGTGTCTGCTACCGTTCTTCTACTGCCGTCAAACGCAACACTAGCTTGATTCACATTGTGGTTGGAAAATATGGTTAAAAGATAACACTCACTCTCTCACTTTCTTTGTGTTCAGAGAAATGCCAAGGGGACTTGTGTCATTTCAGTTCAAAGTGATGCAAACCTCAGGATATGAAAACAATTTGGTACACACAAAAACAGTTATTTAGACATTATTTTGGCTTCTGCCCTTTATCTATGTAGGTTCTTCACAGCCATTACCACAGACTACATCTTGCTTGCTGCTGCATAATCCCTAATCCCTCTCACTCTTAAAACAGCAAGAACGTCTGGACATAGAAGAGAAGTACACTAGTCTGCAGGAGGAGGCTCAAGGAAAGACCAAGAAGCTGAAGAAAGTATGGACCATGCTGATGGCTGCCAAATCAGAAGTAAGCATAACATAAAAGAGCAACACTCATCAACATTCATACAGCACATAGGATCATTTGCCCCAAGACTCTTATGAGAGACTGAATTTCTATAGAAAATACAAAAAAAATTATTCACTCAGAGCTTGAACTGCTACGTTATGAAACGAAACAAAATCAACCCTTTAGTCTTGATTGATCAGGGGAATGAAACAAATTGATCCCTTGGTTGCTGCGTGTTTTGTCTGTTAGATGGCAGATCTGCAGCAAGAGCACCACAGAGAGATCGAGGGCCTCCTGGAGAACATCCGCCAGCTGAGTCGAGAGCTGCGACTCCAGATGCTCATCATAGACAACTTTATTCCCCAGGAATACCAGGTGTGTATGTGTTTGTGTATTTCCATTTGTAGCACTACGACTCTATCTGATTTTCAGTGTTTTGCCTTTGCTAAATACCTATGACCTGTATTGTTCTCTTGCATCAGTACATTCAAGGAAGAGGCATGAAATAAAACAATCTGCTTTGGTCACTCGCAGACTATTTAGGTTGTGTTGGAACAGTTCATTTTCATCCATATAGCTGTTTTTTCTATTATGTGATTAATAACCCGACACAAGCTCCTGGCAGAGAAGCAGCTAATACAATTGATCCACTGACAATCAATATAAATAAATGCATTATAAGATTCATGTAGTAACATATGCTTAGGTTTTTTTCTTTTATGTAAAGAACCTCATGGACCTGGCTTATACATCACTCACACCCTCACAAACCTACCAAATTATGAGCATGTAGCAGGCTGCACACATTGTACAAACACATTGGACCTCCCTCCAGAGGGAGAGGAGGCACACAGTGACACAGAATATGCTTCAGTTAACAACATTTTTAGATTTTTGCAGGTTTTAAATGTAAATAGAAAAACCTTAAAATGCACACACAAACAGCAGCTATAAAAAAAACTGCAAAAGCGAAGCAAACTTTTCGCGCATACAAAGTCAATGCAAGGACACAAATCTCAACGCTGACAGGCTTTCACACGGCGTTCGACTGACGCTATCTCGCAAAAGCCTCCCTGCGTTGAGATTCTCCTCCTTTCGTCATTGACGTCGAGACGTTGTTGAATGGAGGAAAAAAAACTATTGTAGTCGTCTGTGGGGACCCAGAGCTCTACGATGGTACCTCTACCTCTAGACTGGATGAAAATCTATGTGGATAAATGTGTGTGTATAAACCACAGACTGTCTATGGTATAAGCAATAACGTCGCTGTCGTATGCATACCTAGGTGGCGTTATTTTTTTGCTTAGCCTAGCCCTGATTAAGAAAACAAGCATTTTAAAAGTTGTTTGCTTGTCGTCTTGCGGACAGACCTGACAAAGCATGAATTCAGACTTTTTACACATCGGCATCATTATGTAGTTATTCTGGCATCCTTTTGATCCATTTATTGCAATTAAATCACGACAAAATCTGTTTATTTTGCGTTCATACCGCTGTAGTAAACTAGATTGATTCAGCCGACTTGTGACTTGCTAGATACAGTGAACACAGCTTGATGCGCCTTCAGATGTTGTTATGAATCCAGACACGACGGTGTGTGGTTTTCCGACGTCTCTGGGACTTCCACAACATGTAGAAAGCAGCAATAGTGGTTATTTTGGCCATTGTGTATGAAACATTGGAGGTAATCCCGTCCTCCTCTCCGGCATGCCTAATAAACACACGTCTAAAAACGCGTGGAAAACGCCAGCTGTGTTCATCCATTTACCCAAGGTGGTGGGAGGTTGCGCCTGCTGTTACTAAGCAACCAAAACCTGCGCTCTGTGATGGCGATTGTGTCGATTTGTCTGTGTCAGGTTGCCTGACCTTTCAACTGGATGTTGTGACGTTCTCGGACAGAAAGTGTGAAGCAAGTAAAATAGTCTGTGGGACAGATCATAAAGCTTTGGGTAGCCCTGCAATAAAATGATTAACTTTTCCATATTTACAGTTGACTGATATTTACGTAATAAAGAAAAGATATCTGCTGGCTGTGATTTGTTGTCGTCACATGACAAGCGATGCGCGCTGCAGCGTTCCAAAAGTTGAACAATTTTAATTATACAATGGGCGCTTTGAAACACTTAGTTTTGAATGCGACAATGTGCAACAATGGATTTGAGGCTGCAAAAAAATGTGCATGTGAGCGGCCCCTTTAGGGGACTTTTGCATCAGTGACAATGTCTGTCCTTGCTTCTAGTTTTTTTTAATTTTCTCATGTTTTCCTGTGTAGGAGATGATAGAGAATTACGTGCACTGGAATGAAGACATTGGAGAATGGCAGCTGGTGAGCTCACTTTGCATAACTCATGCACACACTACAACTTAAAGGTGCAAACTGAGTTAAGGACTACTTCTCGGTGATGTGTGTCTTTGTTCTATGTCTCATGCCTTTCAGAAATGTGTGGCATACACTGGCAACAATATGAGAAAACAAACCCCTGCTCCAGACAAAAAAGAAAAAGATGTGAGTTCTTTGCACGTTTTTTTGTTCCTACCTGAGATTGTTTTTTGTGTAATGGCTGATGTAATGCTTTATGATGTATTGTTGACCTCTCTCTTCTTCTGTCCCTGCCTCCTGTAGCCATTTGAGGTGGATCTGTCCCATGTGTATCTGGCCTACACAGAGGAGAGCATGCGGCAGTCACTGATGAAACTAGAGAGACCCAGAACCTCTAAAAGTGGCAAGAGTGGCCGACCCAAGACTGGGCGCAGGTAATCTACTTTCTACACAGACAGCCTGAAGCTTCACATCCTGTTGAGCATTACTGATGCACCAGTCCACTGTGTAGTTTCTCCTCAGTCTTTGGCCTGTACTTTTGTTATTTCAAGAATCACTTATGCAGATGTGATTTAATGCACTTTCAAGTACACTTAGGCACGAAGGCTAGCTAATAACTATCAGTCTAACTTACACAAACACATGGATGACTCGCGTGGATTTACTATAAACGAGTCTTCGCAGACTCTCTTTGATACGGCCCCCTCACCCATACAGATCATTGAGTGGTTGTTCCGATCAGAGATCTGATAAATGCTTCAACAGAACTTTTGACGCCTTCCGTTTGACTGTACACAATAAACTTGTGAGCTGTTTTTTTTTTTTTGCTGTTACATAACGTGTGAAAGGGGCGGGAGATGGCTGATTTCAACGTAATTTCTATATCACGTCAGCTGCCATTATCACAGGGGAATATCTCGTAAATGTCAACTTCCACAGACTGTTCACCAGTGCAGTTACACATAAGAGGGGTAAAGATTGTTTATGCATCTTAGAGACACTGATGCATTTATATCTTCTCAACATTGGGAAGTGGTTTGAATAATCAGATTACAATTCGTGTTTCTTGGTTTGCATTTTCACTCTGCTTTTTTTTATATTAGATCGTTATCTGATGCCCTGGTTCTGTGGTAATTTGTTAACACTCTTAGCTGCTTATCTGCAACTTCCCTTGCTCGTAAAATGTTTGCTCCTTGCGATTAACCCTGTTTTTCTGTACTTGAGTTACACTACATCATACTCCGATGAGCAAACAGAAGAGTTATTGGTTGTGGATGTTTGGCCGCTCTGTATAATTAGTCTGCTGGTATTTATAGAATGTCGATATGAAGCATTAGCATGATGGTATTTGCTGTGATCATGATATACTGTTATTCTAAGAAATGAAAAGGCTGAAAGTTCCCCGAAGTCGTTGATTACACTAATCGTGTACCTATCTCCACACAGGAAAAGATCTGCAAAGCCAGACGCTGTGATCGAATCCCTTCTGCAGTGAAGACGCCGTAGAGGAGAGCTTGGTTTCTCTGCAACTTTTGTGTTACTTTAGGAAAAGAAGTCATTAGTCTAGTCTGAAGAATTTATTGTCAAACATTATTTAAAAGATTATCTGAATACACTGTATAGCTGGTATGGTTTTAAATGTGAAGGAGCTGCACTATGATAGGATTAAGACCTCTTGGCCAAGAGGACTTGTTATTTGTTATAGTGTTAGACTTCTCTGTGGATGTCCAACATTTTAATGTTGCTTTGGAACACGTTTCAGTGGCAGCAGCTTCTGTTTGAATTCTTTTACCTAAGCATCTCTAGCATTAAGGAAGAATTTACCATAAACCTATTTCACTTGCAACATCATTGGTTTTGAAAATGACCAACACTCTGAAAGAAGATGCTGAAAATAGAGTTGTGGACATGAACTATAAACTGCATTCATATCCTCTGAAATTTGTTGAGTGTATTTAACACACCATGGGCCACATTTAAACCATCTATGGCACATGGTCTAAAGTGCATAGCGCAAGTGCATTTAGGGCGTGTCCAACTCCACTTTTGCTAGTTAAACGGCGCATAATCTGCACGCAAAGTAAGGCGCGAGGGGCTAAGTGGTTGTATTTAGTCTCTTAATTAATCGTAGGTGTGTTTTGGGCGTAAAAGTAATCAAACCAATCTGAGCGTCATCGCTCATTCCCATTAAAAGCCAGGTGCTCCTGCACAGCAAAATTGGAGAAGCGAGCGCTTTTCTGATGAGGAAACCGATCTGCTCAAAGTGCACAAAGTGAAAATGCGTGAGCAGATGTACGGCATCCTAGGTGGGTGGACCCTCTGCCTCCCAATCCTCCGTCCCATCAACAACTCCATGTGACTGCATATGAGCAAATGCACCTATTACCTATTTAACCGGTGCAGGTTAAATTCATTATATGATAATGAGCACTAAGCTAAATATGATAAACATGTATAACTTTAAAGTAGCCTACATCCACACTCTTACACACAGAAGAGAGGGATGATGAGAGGAGACGCCACAGAGGCGTGTGTGCACCGTGATCTCTCCAAGCAGGGTCAGGGCAGAGTGCTGTCCTGTATTTCCTGTATCTAACCGAGGAGGAGGAGAGCTGCTCCGCGTCCCTGTGTGTGTAACAAGCAGAGTGTACGCGTGTTGTGAACCAGCCTGTGTATGCGCATCTTATTATCTGAACAATGCGCCCTTTAAATAGCAGGAAAATACAGCGCCAGACTTTATATACCAGGCTTTTGTTGTTCAGTGGCTTTCTGCTTCCTCAAGCTAGCAATGCGGCAACCATGCTGCTGACCACACCTCATTTTAAGACCAACACGCCCATGGACGCACGGATGTACACAAGTACACGTGCTACTTTCACAACGTGTGCGCTGGTCGTGGAAACGACAACTGCGTCGGTCTGAAATTAGCAATGACAGTTGCCCTAAGTGTTTTGCGATGAATACCACCCCGGATAAGTTGTAACTTCTGTGTTACTGATTTCCTGCTATGTGAGAAACTGATTTATGTTAAAACGGCCCTGCTGGTGTGAATACATTATAATTGAATTCTAATTAAGGGTGTATTTTCACCAAAATTAAAGCAAATGATTCTACTCTGAGCACAAGCTGCAGCCTTAGTGTTTCTTCCAATTGAATACAATAAATCATTAACGTGGAGAGAGAAAAAAAAGGATAAACACTAATGTGGAGGGAACTAGGAGAGGAGGGTATATAGTATCAAGTATGTGACTTAAAAGTGCATTTTATAGGAGCATATGGGCATGCATGCTGGCCAGCTCTTATGTTAGTGCCATTCACTAATCTAAGCAAGTTATCTTTTTTTAATTCATTTTCAAAAGTCAGAACCCTTTATGTTATATTGAAATACACCTTACATACTGTACGCCTCAGTTTAATGCACTAGTAAGAGTTTTTTGTGTGGAGATAATTCAATTGTATGATGTTCTGTAGTGGAGGCAAACTGACTTTTATTTTGTATCATAATGTATGTCAAATGTTTACATCCATCAAACTCCTGGGTATTTTATTTATTAAATTATTTTACACGTTTATCTCACAATATTGTTGCTCTTTCTCTGCGATATTCCTAGTTGTTTATTGGTGCTTTTAAAAATAAGGTTTTTAATGCCACGTATTCTATCTTTTTAATTGAATCAGTAAAACCCAGTAAGTAATTGGTGTCTAAAAAGTGGCCTCATGTTCAAAAGTCTTGTTCTTCAGTGTGAAACAGCTGTTACTGGTTGACTGGACAGTTCTACTGAGAGTGAGGCTGATACTTAAAACATTGTAAGCAGACAGTAATGAAAAATATTGACTTTAACAACAAACCACTGTGCCATTATAATTTATTGATGTATAAATATGAATAATACAAAAATAGGATATGAAGGAAAATAAATATGCCGTTTTACAATAAATAGAAATAACTTATATTTTACATGTGTTACTTAAATAAATAAGACATATCACAGATCACATATCACTCCTAATAATTCATCCATGTTTTGCTGGGTTGATTTTTTTACTTGAACAGTGTGCGATATCTTCCAGGAATTTGTTCATGGGACGTCGCCCCCAAGTTGTGTTCAGGTGACAGTTGACCTTTTTCTGCATTTAAATAATTATGACAATATTAGTTTTAAGCACACAGAGATGTATCTGAACATATGTTTGACATTAAAAAGCATATTCATTGTTAGAACAGATGCATTTTAGAGTCACTGTAAACCATTTGAAATTTCATTTATGAACTTTAGTTATGGACTAAAAAGCATGTTCAATCACATTGAATTCCTCTTTACCCTGATGTTGTACTGAATCAGCTGTCTTTTGAGTGTGTCTACAGTGTCTGTCAGATTGTCATTTTTTATTTCTGTTGAAGTTTCCAGAGACTTCTCAGCCAAACAGAAGAACTCTTTCTGTGAAGATAAAGACACAATTAGTAAAGGCATTCAACAAGCTGGAGTTAAGTTAAGAAAGCTTCATCTTGAGGAGTTCACAAGTTCCCATGCAAAGTGCGGAAACCACATATGTCAGACAAATATCATGTGTACAATAATCACAACAGTTAGAAAAGGTTTCCAACATACCGTACATGTTGGGCCGTTCTCTGGTGTTACTCCTGGCACTGTGAAATTCAGCTCCTTCAATGACTAGATGAGATGTATAAGTCAGTATATTATAAAACAAACAAACCAACCACATGTAGTTTAGTAGTTTTCTTACCTCGTTATGCAGGAGGGTCTCGGCTATTTCGTGTATGCGATTCAGCATGTCTTCTTTACTAGGAGTTGTTGTTGTTGTTGTTGTTGGTGGTGCAGGTGCTGCGTAGACCATCACGGCCATCATCAGTGTCAGACTTTGAATGTTCTTCATGTCTTTTAGAGAGACTGTGAGCGAGCACTGTCAGGTTGAGCAGAAAAGTTGAATACCCCACATACTCTGTGTTGCTACTTATATATGTTGTCACCGTGCTGACACTCAGTGATACCACAGGAAGAAAACACCAAATAAGGACCAAAGGATGATTTGTATCACTTTTACTACTATGTTCCACGGTGCGGGGCGTTATTACTAAGCGTTACCTGCTAATTCCTTATCAGTAACGCTCTCACCACGAATTGCTGGTCATGACCTACTCTTAACATCTGATGAAGGTTGTCCTAATGTGTAAGGATGGAAAAAGACACAGATGCTGTCATTTTTTTTCTATAATGGCTGTGTCTTCACAGCTGAATTTAACACTTGTCCTTTTTCACACTGGACAAGTTGACTTGTTTCAACAGAAAATCACAGGTAGAACTGATGAAATGAATGATGACCCGGTTTCTTTAAAGTGTGTGACAGTGAGCCAGGAAGCAGACATTATTAATGTCATTAATATTATTAGAAGCACCTGTGCTTGTTACGTCAACATGTCTGCGGTGAGTAGGCACATAGGAAATCTATATCCCACACATTAGGAAGAGGAAACTTTATATACCAGGCTTTTGTTGTTCAGTGGCTTTCTGTTTCCTCAAGCTAGCAATGCGGCAACCATGCTGCTGACCCCACCTCATTTTAAGACCAACATGGACGCACGGATGTACACAAGTACACGTGCTACTTTCACAACGCGTGCGCTGGTCGTGGAAACGACAACTGCGTCGGTCTGAAATTAGCAATGACAGTTGCCCTAAGTGTGTTGCGATGAATACCACCCCGGATAAGTTGTAACTTCTGTGTTACTGATTTCCTGCTATGTGAGAAACTGATTTATGTTAAAACGGCCCTGCTGGTGTGAATACATTATAATTGAATTCTAATTAAGGGTGTATTTTCACCAAAATTAAAGCAAATGATTCTACTCTGAGCACAAGCTGCAGCCTTAGTGTTTCTTCCAATTGAATACAATAAATCATTAACGTGGAGAGAGAAAAAAAAAGGATAAACACTAATGTGGAGGGAACTAGGAGAGGAGGGTATATAGTATCAAGTATGTGACTTAAAAGTGCATTTTATAGGAGCATATGGGCATGCATGCTGGCCAGCTCTTATGTTAGTGCCATTCGCTAATCTAAGCAAGTTATCTTTTTTTAATTTATTTTCAAAAGTCAGAACCCTTTATGTTATATTGAAATACACCTTACATACTGTACGCCTCAGTTTAATGCACTAGTAAGAGGTTTTTTGTGTGGAGATAATTCAATTGTATGATGTTCTGTAGTGGAGGCAAACTGACTTTTATTTTGTATCATAATGTATGTCAAATGTTTACATCCATCAAACTCCTGGATATTTTATTTATTAAATTATTTTACACGTTTATCTCACAATATTGTTGCTCTTTCTCTGCGATATTCCTAGTTGTTTATTGGTGCTTTTAAAAATAAGGTTTTTAATGCCACGTATTCTATCTTTTTAATTGAATCAGTAAAACCCAGTAAGTAATTGTTGTCTAAAAAGTGGCCTCATGTTCAAAAGTCTTGTTCTTCAGTGTGAAACAGCTGTTACTGGTTGACTGGACAGTTCTACTGAGAGTGAGGCTGATACTTAAAACATTGTAAGCAGACAGTAATGAAAAATATTGACTTTAACAACAAACCACTGTGCCATTATAATTTATTGATGTATAAATATGAATAATACAAAAATAGGATATGAAGGAAAATAAATATGCCGTTTTACAATAAATAGAAATAACTTATATTTTACATGTGTTACTTAAATAAATAAGACATATCACAGATCACATATCACTCCTAATAATTCATCCATGTTTTGCTGGGTTGATTTTTTTACTTGAACAGTGTGCGATATCTTCCAGGAATTTGTTCATGGGACGTCGCCCCCAAGTTGTGTTCAGGTGACAGTGGACGTTCGTCTGCATTTAAATAATTATGACAATATTAGTTTTAAGCACACAGAGATGTATCTGAACATATGTTTGACATTAAAAAGCATATTCATTGTTAGAACAGATGCATTTTAGAGTCACTGTAAACCATTTGAAATTTCATTTATGAACTTTAGTTATGGACTAAAAAGCATGTTCAATCACATTGAATTCCTCTTTACCTTGATGTTGTACTGAATCAGCTGTCTTTTGAGTGTGTCTACAGTCTGTGTCAGATTGGCATTTTTAATTTTTTCTGAAGTTTTCAGAGACTTCTCAGCCAAACAGAAGAACTCTTTCTGTGAAGAGAAAGACACAATTAGTAAAGGCATTTAACAAGCTGGAGTTAAATTAAGAAAGCTTCATCTTGAGGAGTTCACAAGTTCCCATGCAAAGTGTGGAAACCACATATGTCAGACAAATATCATGTGTACAATAATCACAACAGTTAGAAAAGGTTTCCAACATACCGTACATGTTGATCCGTTCTCTGGTGTTACTGCGTGCACTTTGAAATTCAGCTCCTTCAATAACTAGATGAGATGTATAAGTCAGTATATTATAAAACAAACAAACCAACCACATGTAGTTTAGTAGTTTTCTTACCTCGTTATGCAGGAGGGTCTCGGCTATTTCGTGTATGCGATTCAGCATGTCTTCTTTACTAGGAGTTGTTGTTGTTGTTGTTGTTGGTGGTGCAGGTGCTGCGTAGACCATCACGGCCATCATCAGTGTCAGACTTTGAATGTTCTTCATGTCTTTTAGAGAGACTGTGAGCGAGCACTGTCAGGTTGAGCAGAAAAGTTGAATACCCCACATACTCTGTGTTGCTACTTATATATGTTGTCACCGTGCTGACACTCAGTGATACCACAGGAAGAAAACACCAAATAAGGACCAAAGGATGATTTGTATCACTTTTACTACTATGTTCCACGGTGCTGGGCGTTATTACTAAGCGTTACCTGCTAATTCCTTGTCAGTAACGCTCTCACCACGAATTGCTGGTCATGACCTACTCTTAACATCTGATGAAGGTTGTCCTAATGTGTAAGGATGGAAAAAGACACAGATGCTGTCATTTTTTTTCTATAATGGCTGTGTCTTCACAGCTGAATTTAACACTTGTCCTTTTTCACACTGGACAAGTTGACTTGTTTCAACAGAAAATCACAGGTAGAACTGATGAAATGAATGATGACCCGGTTTCTTTAAAGTGTGTGACAGTGAGCCAGGAAGCAGACATTATTAATGTCATTAATATTATTAGAAGCACCTGTGCTTGTTACGTCAACATGTCTGCAGTGAGTAGGCACATAGGAAATCTATATCCCACACATTAGGAAGAGGAAACTTTGACTGACAGAAACAATTCCTGTCAGCTTCAGTTTCATTTTTACTTTCATTCTTATATTACAGAATAATTATATTATTATTGAAATACAGTAGTTTAACAAAAAAAGACTAAAAATAATGTTACTTAAAATAATTGAAGAAAGAGGTGAAAAAACAGACTAGTTAAGATAAGATAAGATAAGATAAGATTAACCTTTATTAATCCCCGGAGGGAAATTCAGGTGTCAAAGCAGCAACATCAGCAAACAGAGAAACACAGGAGAGGTACAGGTATACAAAAAATATAAAAACAATAAATAAATAAATAAATACAGCTATAAAAGTTAGAGTGAATGGGTGAACATAGTGTGTACAGTAAATGTAATATGTACATATGTGCAGTCTATAAAGTGGTATATAGGATGTATAGTGTAAAGTAAGTGTAATGTGCGCCAGTGGTTAGAGTCCAACATGGTTGTAGATAGTGCATGTTTAGAGTTCTTAAAGTCCTATTATTCTCATATGGGGGTCAGCCTTGGTTGTGGGGCCTGATGGCTACCAGCATGAAGGACTGACCCAAGTTGAGGAGTACTTAATTGAAATTGCAATTTTGATTCATTAAACAAGTCAGAAACTCAGTTTGAATACTAATGAGTTACTGGAAGTTTAAGCTGAACTTGAGTTCATATCTCTAACACATTCACATCTCCACATTTTACATACACTGAAGAAGAGCCCCATCTTCAGGTGATATTTGTAACTTATCACAATATTCACACCAGTGGAGTTTATGTAAAGAGGCACCCGAACCACAGGACAGGTAGAGATGCTCCAAATAATCATGTTCCTTCACTTTTGTGTATTTAGAAAGTTGTAATGTTAAACTCCAGAATACAAATGTTTCATAAAAACGTATGAGCTTATGAAATATAATCCATTGCTAAAGAAAATATGTGGTTCCCAACCTTTTTGTCTTGTGACCTCTTCACCAAAAATCCGTGTTTGGTCGGGTCCTCTTGTCATGTTTCATGTTGTTAGCGGTTCCACTAAAAGAGACATTTCCCCCTCTAAACTTCTCCGATGGTTTCAATAAAGAGGTCACATGAGCCAACATTTCACAGAGAAAGCAAAGATTCAATACAATTTGTACAGCAGAACTTCGTTTTTTCCTCTTTCTTACCCCATTTATCATCTCACGACATGCCAAATGTGTTGTGTGACCCTGTGGAGATGGAAGTTGGGAATCACTGGATCACACTACTGTTGGAGAAGTAGTTAAAAGTAGCTCAACCTCAACCAGCTAACAGTAAAATCCTGCTTAACAGTGGTGGAAGAAGTATTCAGACCTGTTAATATGTTTGAGGTAGTTTTAGAAACAGTGTAGTAGGGCTGCACCTAACGATTATTTTTTTAACGATTATTTTTTCGATTAGTCGATTAATCTAACGACTAATTCATCAATTATTAGAAATATTTTTTTAATAAATAAATATCAAAAACTTGACTCATTATTTCAATACTTTATTCAAATATCTTCTCTTATAAACATATACATAAAGCAAGAATATTATTATGGCATTATTTCACAACAAAAAATATCCCAGTCTTTGCTGGTAATCTGTTTTCAGTCCAACATACAATTTCTCCAAAATAAAATTAAAACAAGAGCTTGTATTGTAAATTCATGTAAAAGGAATAAAGTGCAATGTTCTTTTTGTGGAAAAAGTCCTCCACTCTGCTTTGTCTTATCCTGAAAAAGAGACACAGAAAGCCCATTAGAATAATGATAATAGTGGCACATTTTAAAACAGGTCTAATTTCCACAGCACTGTTGTGTTATGACATTAAGCTAATAATAATAATAATAATCCTCATCAGTATTTTTATTTAAGTACTTAACTTAAAACTTAAGATGGTTTAGACATGGATTTATTTAATCAATGTAATAATATGCAGTCAAGATAAACACTAGCAAATGTACTTTTGCATCAGTGTGGAGAAAGAGAAATAATTGAAACTAATTACAGACTAACAGTCACAGACTGTAGAACAATATGTAACGTTACTTAGCCATTTTCTCACTTATACATCGCCGTTAAAGTAAACAGAAAAAATAAAAGGCCGAATAACAACATTAGATGACGCGTGGAGTAACGTAACGTTAACGTTACGTTACGTTACGTTACTATAACAGTGGTCCATAAAATACTTTTAACATGGTGGTGATAAAGAAACATTTTAAAAACAAACTTCAAATGACTGCTGCTAACAGAAACACACCCGCGCTTTTACAATCTTAATAGATCATGCCTGGGGGATGAAAAGGTAAACAGGACTTACGGCGGTGTGTTGCTGCTGTCTTCTTCATGCAGCGCTCTGGGATGCCTTCTTGTCAGGTGCTCGTGCATTGCACTTGTACTGCTGTAGTACGCCATCTCCATCCTGCACAACTTACAGAGCACCACATAGTTGGGTCTCTGTATCAGCATCCATGCTCGGACCGGGCGCAGCGCATTTTCATTACGTCATCCGATGCGTCGACGCACGTTACGTAAATCGACGTATTTACGTAATCGATTACGTTGACGAATCGCCCCAGCCTTACAGTGTAGACATTGCATTAAATGAAACATCAAACATATGCTGATCACTCTGTGCAATAATTATATAATTATCTGACCGATACATTCTGCAATAATCTGGCAAGACTGTCATCTCATCGATATACATATTGTATTTTTATATTTTATATTGTATTATCTCTTTTTTTATTTTATTATCTTTTTTAGCACCTATGGGATTGTCACAATCTAATTTCGTTGTACTACACAATGACAATAAAGGGCTTGAATCTTGAATCTATATCTAAAAAACTATTTAAGAAACTTGAATTTCCCTAGGGATCAATAAAGTTACTATCTATCTATCTATCTATCTATCTATCTATCTATCTATCTATCTATCTATCTATTTATCTATTTATCTATCTATCTATCTATCTATCTATCTATCTATCTATCTATCTATCTATCTATCTAGCAGAATCAGAATCAGAATCAGAATCGTGTTTATTGCCAGGTGTAAGAGGTACACAAAACATTTAAATTCTACCAGTATACAATATACAAAATAAGCTATAAACAAAAATAAAATAAACATGATATAATATATATATATATATATAAAATATCTATCTATCTAATATTGCTACAATATGTTGAGAAACTTTAACTGCCCAACTATGCTTTAAGAAACATAGAAAATGTTCAGTTCAGTTCAGACAACTTTATTTATCCCCAAGGGGGCAATTCATTTGTAGCATTCCCAGTTCATACATCCATACATACAACAGACAACCAATAATTAGTTCAGTCAAAGGAAACATATTAAAGGCATGGGGCAGTTGGAGGGACAAGTTACAATAAGAACCATATAAATAGGATTATAGCAATAAAAGCCCAAAAATAAGAAACTATATAGATAGATAGATAGATAGATAGATAGATAGATAGATAGATAGATAGATAGCAACTTTATTGATCATGAGGGAAATTCAAGTTTCCAGCATCACAGTTCCATAGTGCAAAACATGTTAGTAAAAAGGCAGTAAAAAAGTTAGTATAAAAAAAAAAAAAAATTCTTGCAGGAATCTCAAAATGTCAAAAGTTTTGATACCAAATCACAGCATGGCTTTTTCTATGGTGTTCCTCAAAGTCTTGGTGTCTTAATGTGGTATTCTGGAGTGATTTTTTTTTTAATCATTTTTGATCAATTCTTAAGTGGTAAAAAATGGTTAAATTTAGCACCAAATCTGTGTAACAGATGGTATCAACCCCAACATTGCTGAAACAACTTATAAATAGATAGATAGTAATTTTATTGATCCCGAGGGAAATTCAAGTTTCCAGCATCACGGTTCTATAGTGCAAAACATGTTAGTAAAAAGGCAGTAAAAAAGTTAGTAGTGCAAAGTACAAAGTACAAAAAAATATATCAGATATAAAAATACAAGGAGATGAAGAAAACTGTTAAAACTGAATATAGTGCAGGGTAACAGCTGTGATACAGGACTATTCAAAAAGTGAATATAGTGCAGAAGAGACTGTTAGAAATGAGTATAGTGCAGGGAAACTCCTAGTTAAACGGCGCATAATCTGCACGCAAAGTAAGGCGCGAGGGGCTAAGTGGTTGTATTTAGTCTCTTAATTAATCGTAGGTGTGTTTTGGGCGTAAAAGTAATCAAACCAATCTGAGCGTCATCGCTCATTCCCATTAAAAGCCAGGTGCTCCTGCACAGCAAAATTGGAGAAGCGAGCGCTTTTCTGATGAGGAAACCGATCTGCTCAAAGTGCACAAAGTGAAAATGCGTGAGCAGATGTATGGCATCCTAGGTGGGTGGACCCTCTGCCTCCCAATCCTCTGTCCCATCAACAACTCCATGTGACTGCATATGAGCAAATGCACCTATTACCTATTTAACCGGTGCAGGTTAAATTCATTATATGATAATGAGCACTAAGCTAAATATGATAAACATGTATAACTTTAAAGTAGCCTACATCCACACTCTTACACACAGAAGAGAGGGATGATGAGAGGAGACGCCACAGAGGCGTGTGTGCACCGTGATCTCTCCAAGCAGGGTCAGGGCAGAGTGCTGTCCTGTATTTCCTGTATCTAACCGAGGAGGAGGAGAGCTGCTCCGCGTCCCTGTGTGTGTAACAAGCAGAGTGTACGCGTGTTGTGAACCAGCCTGTGTATGCGCATCTTATTATCTGAACAATGCGCCCTTTAAATAGCAGGAAAATACAGCGACAGACTTTATATACCAGGCTTTTGTTGTTCAGTGGCTTTCTGCTTCCTCAAGCTAGCAATGCGGCAACCATGCTGCTGACCACACCTCATTTTAAGACCAACACGCCCATGGACGCACGGATGTACACAAGTACACGTGCTACTTTCACAACGTGTGCGCTGGTCGTGGAAACGACAACTGCGTCGGTCTGAAATTAGCAATGACAGTTGCCCTAAGTGTTTTGCGATGAATACCACCCCGGATAAGTTGTAACTTCTGTGTTACTGATTTCCTGCTATGTGAGAAACTGATTTATGTTAAAACGGCCCTGCTGGTGTGAATACATTATAATTGAATTCTAATTAAGGGTGTATTTTCACCAAAATTAAAGCAAATGATTCTACTCTGAGCACAAGCTGCAGCCTTAGTGTTTCTTCCAATTGAATACAATAAATCATTAACGTGGAGAGAGAAAAAAAAAGGATAAACACTAATGTGGAGGGAACTAGGAGAGGAGGGTATATAGTATCAAGTATGTGACTTAAAAGTGCATTTTATAGGAGCATATGGGCATGCATGCCGGCCAGCTCTTATGTTAGTGCCATTCGCTAATCTAAGCAAGTTATCTTTTTTTAATTTATTTTCAAAAGTCAGAACCCTTTATGTTATATTGAAATACACCTTACATACTGTACGCCTCAGTTTAATGCATTAGTAAGAGTTTTTTTGTGTGGAGATAATTCAATTGTATGATGTTCTGTAGTGGAGGCAAACTGACTTTTATTTTGTATCATAATGTATGTCAAATGTTTACATCCATCAAACTCCTGGGTATTTTATTTATTAAATTATTTTACACGTTTATCTCACAATATTGTTGCTCTTTCTCTGCGATATTCCTAGTTGTTTATTGGTGCTTTTAAAAATAAGGTTTTTAATGCCACGTATTCTATCTTTTTAATTGAATCAGTAAAACCCAGTAAGTAATTGTTGTCTAAAAAGTGGCCTCATGTTCAAAAGTCTTGTTCTTCAATGTGAAACAGCTGTTACTGGTTGACTGGACAGTTCTACTGAGAGTGAGGCTGATACTTAAAACATTGTAAGCAGACAGTAATGAAAAATATTGACTTTAACAACAAACCACTGTGCCATTATAATTTATTGATGTATAAATATGAATAATACAAAAATAGGATATGAAGGAAAATAAATATGCCGTTTTACAATAAATAGAAATACCTTATATTTTACGTGTGTTACTTAAATAAATAAGACATATCACAGATCACAGATCACTCCTAATAATTCATCCATGATGTGCTTTCTCGATTTCATGAACTGAACACTTTTTGATATCTGCCAGGAAAGGTTTCATCCAATGTTCCCCCGTTGTGTCCGGACAGTTGACGTTTGTCTGCATTTAAATAATTATGACAATATTAGTTTTAAGCACACAGAGATGTATCTGAACATATGTTTGACATTAAAAAGCATATTCATTGTTAGAACAGATGCATTTTAGAGTCACTGTAAACCATTTGAAATTTCATTTATGAACTTTAGTTATGGACTAAAAAGCATGTTCAATCACATTGAATTCCTCTTTACCCTGATGTTGTACTGATGCAGCTGTCTTTTGAGTTCCTTTACAGTCTCTGTCAGATTGGCATTTATTTCTGTTGAAGTTTCCAGAGACTTCTCAGCCAAACAGAAGAACTCTTTCTGTGAAGATAAAGACACAATTAGTAAAGGCATTCAACAAGCTGGAGTTAAGTTAAGAAAGCTTCATCTTGAGGAGTTCACAAGTTCCCATGCAAAGTGTGGAAACCACATATGTCAGACAAATATCATGTGTACAATAATCACAACAGTTAGAAAAGGTTTCCAACATACCGTACATGTTGGGAAGGTATCTAGTATTACTCCTGGCACTGTGAAATTCAGCTCCTTCAATAACAAGATGAGATGTATAAGTCAGTATATTATAAAACAAACAAACCAACCACATGTAGTTTAGTAGTTTTCTTACCTCGTTATGCAGGAGGGTCTCGGCTATTTCGTGTATGCGATTCAGCATGTCTTCTTTACTAGGAGTTGTTGTTGTTGTTGTTGTTGGTGGTGCAGGTGCTGCGTAGACCATCACGGCCATCATCAGTGTCAGACTTTGAATGTTCTTCATGTCTTTTAGAGAGACTGTGAGCGAGCACTGTCAGGTTGAGCAGAAAAGTTGAATACCCCACATACTCTGTGTTGCTACTTATATATGTTGTCACCGTGCTGACACTCAGTGATACCACAGGAAGAAAACACCAAATAAGGACCAAAGGATGATTTGTATCACTTTTACTACTATGTTCCACGGTGCGGGGCGTTATTACTAAGCGTTACCTGCTAATTCCTTATCAGTAACGCTCTCACCACGAATTGCTGGTCATGACCTACTCTTAACATCTGATGAAGGTTGTCCTAATGTGTAAGGATGGAAAAAGACAAAGATGCTATCATTTCAACTGTCATTTTTTTTTCTATAATGGCTGTGTCTTCACAGCTGAATTTAACACTTGTCCTTTTTCACACTGGACAAGTTGACTTGTTTCAACAGAAAATCACAGGTAGAACTGATGAAATGAATGATGACCCGGTTTCTTTAAAGTGTGTGACAGTGAGCCAGGAAGCAGCCATTATTAATGTCATTAATATTATTAGAAGCACCTGTGCTTGTTACGTCAACATGTCTGCGGCGAGTAGGCACGTAGGAAATCTATATCCCACACATTAGGAAGAGGAAACTTTGACTGACAGAAACAATTCCTGTCAGCTTCAGTTTCATTTTTACTCTCATTCTTATATTACAGAATAATTATATTATTATTGAAATACAGTAGTTTAACAAAAAAAGACTAAAAATAATATTACTTAAAATAATTGAAGAAAGAGGTGAAAAAACAGACTAGTTAAGATAAGATAAGATAAGATTAACCTTTATTAATCCCCGGAGGGAGATTCAGGTGTCAAAGCAGCAACATCAGCAAACAGAGTGAAACACAGGAGAGGTACAGGTATACAAAAAATATAAAAACAATAAATACAGCTATAAAAGATACAGAGTGAATGGGTGAACATAGTGTGTACAGTCCGTCAATAAATAAATGTAATATGTACATATGTGCAGTCTATAAAGTGGTATATAGGATGTATAGTGTAAAGTAAGTGTAATGTGCGCCAGTGGTTAGAGTCCAACATGGTTGTAGATAGTGCATGTTTAGAGTTCTTAAAGTCCTATTATTCTCATATGGGGGTCAGCCTTGGTTGTGGGGCCTGATGGCTACCAGCATGAAGGACTGACCCAAGTTGAGGAGTACTTAATTGAAATTGCAATTTTGATTCATTGAACAAGTCAGAAACTCAGTTTGAATACTAATGAGTTACTGGAAGTTTAAGCTGAACTTGAGTTCATATCTCTAACACATTCACATCTCCACATTTTACATACACTGAAGAAGAGCCCCATCTTCAGGTGATATTTGTAACTTATCACAATATTCACACCAGTGGAGTTTATGTAAAGAGGCACCCGAACCACAGGACAGGTAGAGATGCTCCAAATAATCATGTTCCTTCACTTTTGTGTATTTAGAAAGTTGTAATGTTAAACTCCAGAATACAAATGTTTCATAAAAACGTATGAGCTTATGAAATATAATCCATTGCTAAAGAAAATATGTGGTTCCCAACCTTTTTGTCTTGTGACCTCTTCACCAAAAATCCGTGTTTGGTCGGGTCCTCTTGTCATGTTTCATGTTGTTAGCGGTTCCACTAAAAGAGACATTTCCCCCTCTAAACTTCTCCGATGGTTTCAATAAAGAGGTCACATGAGCCAACATTTCACAGAGAAAGCAAAGATTCAATACAATTTGTACAGCAGAACTTCGTTTTTTCCTCTTTCTTACCCCATTTATCATCTCACGACATGCCAAATGTGTTGTGTGACCCTGTGGAGATGGAAGTTGGGAATCACTGGATCACACTACTGTTGGAGAAGTAGTTAAAAGTAGCTCAACCTCAACCAGCTAACAGTAAAATCCTGCTTAACAGTGGTGGAAGAAGTATTCAGACCTGTTAATATGTTTGAGGTAGTTTTAGAAACAGTGTAGCCATTGCATTAAATCAAACATCAAACATATGCTGATCACTCTGTGCAATAATTATATAATTATCTGACCGACACATTCTGCAATAATCTGGCAAAACTGTCATCTCATCAATATACATATTGTATTTTTATATTTTATATTGTATTATCTCTTTTTTTTATTTTATTATCTTTTTTAGCACCTATGGGATTGCCACAATCTAATTTCGTTGTACTACACAATGACAATAAAGGGCTTGAATCTTGAATCTATATCTAAAAAACTATTTAAGAAACTTGAATTTCCCTAGGGATCAATAAAGTTACTATCTATCTATCTATCTATCTATCTATCTATCTATCTATCTATCTATCTATTTATCTATCTATCTATCTATCTAACAGAATCAGAATCAGAATCAGAATCGTGTTTATTGCCAGGCGTAAGAGGTACACAAAACATTTAAATTCTACCAGTATACAATGTACAAAATAAGCTATAAACAAAAATAAAATAAACATGATATAATATAATATATATATATATATATATATATTATATATATATATAAAATATCTATCTATCTAATATTGCTACAATATGTTGAGAAACTTTAACTGCCCAACTATGCTTTAAGAAACAGAAAATGTTCAGTTCAGTTCAGACAACTTTATTTATCCCCAAGGGGGCAATTCATTTGTAGCATTCCCAGTTCATACATCCATACATACAACAGACAACCAATAATTAGTTCAGTCAAAGGAAACATATTAAAGGCATGGGGCAGTTGGAGGGACAAGTTACAATAAGAACCATATAAATAGGATTATAGCAATAAAAGCCCAAAAATAAGAAACTATATAGATAGATAGATAGATAGATAGATAGATAGATAGATAGATAGATAGATAGTAACTTTATTGATCATGAGGGAAATTCAAGTTTCCAGCATCACAGTTCCATAGTGCAAAACATGTTAGTAAAAAGGCAGTAAAAAAGTTAGTAGTGCAAAGTACAAAAAAATATACCAGATATAAAAATACAAGGAGATGAAGAAAACTGTTAAAACTGAATATAATGCAGGGTAACAGCTGTGATATAGGACTATTAAAAAAGTGAATATAGTGCAGAAGAGACTGTTAAAAATGAGTATAGTGCAGGGAAACTCCAGTAGCTTAGTCTAAAGTGCACTGGGTGCATTATTATCTGGGGTAAAGGTAGGCATTTATATTTATATTTATAAGGAAAACAGAACATGGGGTGCTTTTCATACAGACGTAGGCAAAGTTGTTGGTAACGTTCCGTTAAAGAGAGAAAAACCCACAATGGTCACTGAAATAACTTGAAACTGACAAAAGTAATAATAAATAAAAATTCACTGAAAATTAACTTATGAAAATCAGACATTGCTTTTGAATTGTGGTTCAACAGAATCATTTTAAAAAACAAACTAATGAAACTGGCCTGGACAAAAATGATGGTACCCCTAGAAAAGATTGAAAATAATTTGGCCATAGGGACATATTAAACTAAGCTGTGTCCTTTAAATAGCATCACAGGTGTCTTCAAACTTTGAATCAGTCAGTCTGCCTATTTAAAGGGTGAAAAGCAGTCACTGTGCTGTTTGGTATCATGGTGTGTACCACACTGAACATGGACCACAGAAAGCTAAGGAGAGAGTTGTCTCAGGAGATTAGAAGGACAATTATAAACAAGCATGTTAAAGGTAAAGGCTATTACCTATATACTAAAGGCTACTAATTGGGACGACGCTGCTTTCTTCACTAATTTCTTCTCCCGATTACCTGATTTAAACGAACATCATTTGTTGATAGGTGGAGACATGAACTGCGTGATATCCCCTAGTCTAGACCGTAGCGCTGCCAAAACTACACCAACTTCTAAAGCTGCCCTTTCAATTCAGCTGTTTCTGGATACCTATGGGATGGTTGATGTTTGGCGTGCTCTCAATCCTACTGCTCGCAAGTATTCCTTCTTTTCAGCTGTCCACAAAACATTTTCACGCATTGATCATATCATAATGGATAAGAATCTTCTCCCTCTGGTGCAGGAATGTGACTACCATGCGATTGTAATCTCTGATCATGCTCCTCTTAAACTGAAGCTTAATCTACCAACCTCAAAAAACGCTTACAGACCATGGCGACTCAACCCACTTTTACTTTCAGATAAAACATTTTCAGATTTGATCTCATCACAGATTGATTTTTTTCTAGAAATGAATCAAACACCAATGATGTCATCATCAACAGTATGGGAAGCACTTAAGGCATATTTGAGGGGCCAAATTATTTCTTATAACGCACATCTACGGAAAACCAGAAATTTTCGTGCTAATGAATTGATGACTAAGATTGGTAATCTTGACTCACAATTGGCAACATCCCCATCAGCCGATGGCATTAAAGAACGTTTACTCCTCCAAAAAGAATTTGATCTATTAACCACACAAAAAGCTGAGAACCTCCTGATTAGATCTCATCATACATACTACGAGCATGGTGATAAAACAGGGAGGATCCTTGCACACCAACTTCGCCAAAAAAGCAGCAAGGCAGGCAATCCCTGAGATCCGGGATGAGTCTGGAATGGTCTGTATAGATCACTCTGACATTAACTCACGCTTTTTAAGGTTTTATCATAACTTGTATACATCTGAATCGTTGAAAGATGATTACTTGATTAAATCATTTCTTCAAAGTGTTGAGATCCCTCATATAGACCCTGTGACAGCTGCCAAGCTAGAGTCTCCGTTTTCAATTGGAGAAATTGAGAGGCCATCAGGAGTATGCAATGTGGAAAATCCCCTGGCCCAAACGGGTATCCATCGGAATTCTTTAAGAAATTTTCAAATCAATTGGCTCCAATTTTAAACTCTGTATGTAACGACTCCCTGTCAGCTGGCTCACTGCCTGAAACATTACGACAAGCTACCATATCACTTATTCTGAAAAAAGGAAAAAATTAACAGGAATGTGGTTCCTACCGTCCTATATCCTTGATCAATGTGGACAGCAAAATCCTGGCAAAAATGATTGCTCGCTGTCTTGAAACAGTCCTCCCAACCATAATCTCGCCTGACCAGACGGGCTTTGTAAAAAATCGACTGTCCTCTTTCAACATCAGGTGCTTATACGATATCATTTATGGTCCCTCTCCACCCGACGAACCGGAAGTGGTGATATCTCTAGATGCCGAAAAGGCTTTTGATCGGGTGGAGTGGGACTATTTATTTTGTGCTCTTGAGAGATTCGGATTTGGACCAAATTTTTTGTCGTGGATTAAAATTCTATATAGTTCACCAATGGCAGCAGTGCGTACTAATAATAATATATCACCTCCTTTTCAACTAACACGAGGGACGAGACAGGGGTGTCCTCTGTCCCCCCTTCTTTTTGTGATTACGATTGAGCCGTTGGCTATAGCTTGGCGTAGCAATAAGGATATTAAAGGTATTACAAGGGCAGGGTTGGAACATAACGTCTCGCTATACGCAGACGATATGCTACTCTATCTGTCTGACCCACCCTCCTCTCTTCCTGCAGCTCTTCATCTCTTAATTGAATTTGGCAAAGTTTCTGGCTATAAAGTAAATACACAAAAAAGTGAATTGATGCCCATAAATTTGGCAGCAAGAGACTACCTGTTTGATGACATCACTTTAAAAAAGTTAGTAGTGCAAAGTACAAAGTACAAAAAAATATATCAGATATAAAAATACAAGATGAAGAAGACTGTTAAAACTGAATATAGTGCAGGGTAACTCCAGTAGCTCAGTCTATGAAAGTGCACTGTATGCATTACTATCTGTCCTGCAGACAGTCCTCCTCTGTCCTTTGTATATGAAGTATGTTGTGTGTTTTGATAATGTTTGAGAGAGCATGTCTAAGAACAAAACAGCGCGCCACTTACTGCATCAACAAATGAATGAATTGGAAATACAGCCAGCAGCATTTCACTTCCCCGAGAAAACCATTCCCTGGTCTGCTAAACGAATCAATAAGCGCCAGTGAGCTCTGCACCAATCAGAGAAGAGGAGCGTCATAGGCCCATCAGCCAATAGGAAGCCGAGTAGGATTTAGGCTAGTGCGCCATTTTGCTGCGTCCGCACACAGAGAGCCATCCGGTAAGATGGTCCCCTCGCTTTGTCTGCTCTGACCCGAGTTCAGTCGCTGTTCCTGGGCTTTTTGCTTTGCTTCCGCACCCACCGAAGTCTGGACCACCTGTACTGTAAAAAGCGAATCAGTCAAGCAATGACGACGGGGTGAAAAGCAGGTAGGAAACAGTAGTTTCGCTTGTTTGTTTTGCACTGATTAACAGCTACTGTAACTGCGAGCCGGGCCGTTAGCACGCGAGCTAGCTGCTAGTAGCTTAGGTGTCGCAGCCGGCAATGTTTAAATTAGCACAGATTCAGGTTAAAATGTGTGCATACGCCTTTACAGACTGTATTTTAATGTAATCAACACGTTTACAATTTAACATTCAACACTTTTTTGTGAAAATAATGACTATATTGTATTTAGCTTCAATGCTACATGGCTGCTTTAGGTTGCTGCTAGGTAACGCTGGCTCGCGCCAGAGGGAAGGCCTGCTTGGCATTCTTTTTTGTTGCATGCTCATGCACTGGAGCTTTTTTAATGCACTGTTATTGCATTAGTGCGTTAGGGTGATATGTGGCAGTGCAAATAAGTAGGTGTGAATTAAGTGCAAGCTGCTAAACCTGCTAATGTTAGTGAGCCTGAACTTGGCGTTGCATAGTCAGGAGTTCATATGTGTTGTCAAAACATGGAGGCTGTGCGTTGAGAGGATAAAGAAGTAGAACAAAGCTGTACAAAAAAAAATGCAGGAGGATGCACTGCTTGTAAAAGCGAGTTTGTTTATTTAATTTGCACAATTTAAGATTATACAACATAACAAAAAAATAAATGAATAATATACAGTGTGGAAGACGCAAAAAAAAAAACACTGGGCTTATCTGAAGCCTCCATCTAGATCCAAGATTAATATCAAGAAAACAATAGGACTACATAATAGCGATAACAAACAAGTTATATATAATAACATTAACAATACAGTAAATATATCAAAAAAGACAAGTGTGTGTGTGTTGCGTGGAAGTGTATGGTTAGTGTTTGTGAGGAGGATATTGTTTTAAATATCTATAAAAACTTGCACACTGTTTTATTTATTTTGCACAATTTAAGACTATACAACATAACAACAAAAATAAATGAATAATATACAGTGCAGGAAGAGGCATATCTGAAGCCTCCACCTTTAGAGACTAAATTAATATAAAGAAATAATATGACTACATAATAATGATAACAAACAGTTGTGGGGTCTTTTTCTTCGACTGACTCACAGGATTTTAAATATGTCTGGTAGCTGCTGGCAGGACTGAGTGATGGGACAAGCTAATAGAAGATCTAATCAGCACATTATGATGACGCAAAACGGCACAATAACACAGCCTCCAAATACACGCGCGTAAAACCATGTACGCACAGATTTAATTGGAAATATAACACAAATGCTGTAATCGGGGTGATCGTCAGCATTAATTAACTATAGTCAGTAACTTGCCATTAACTGGAGAAAACATGCCCACATGGTGATACACGCCCTGAGGGATATAATTATGTATAAATTTAGTTATTAATCTTTCTTCAACATATATGTATATTACAATACATTCTCATAGCTATGTTTTGTAAATGCAATTGTTTTGTATAATGAAAAAAAAGATATAAGTATGCAGATTTTTGGTAATTTTCATCTACATCTGCTGTTTGTTTCCCATTTTATTTCCCTGGCCTGTTACATATGAATCAGTGTTTTTGCGGTCTTTATATAATATGTGAATAATTCTTGCATGTCCTTCAGTGGAAAGCCTTGAGTCCTGTGCCAGGCAGCCCGGAATAAAATACACAAACGGTGGAAACTTTAACACAAACTATGGGGATCCAGAAACAGTAGAATTGTAATATCAAATACTGATCAGTACTTAGACAGTAAAAACACAGCCTGCTTGTTTTTAGTTATTATATGGTCATTGTAAAAAGTTTTTACAAACCTAAATCTCTGTAATGCAGATTCCACATTGCACAAAATCTTAATTTACAAGTGTGTTCATCAGGAAACAAATCTTCAATTGTCTCTCCAGGTAAAATGAGTCTGGCTTCTTCTGAATCGCACCTAGACCAAATGTCAGAAAAGGCAGAGGAGGTATGTGTGCAGCTTCTTGGGCATCAACAATGTCTTTTGACCTATGTATGTTTACTATACTGAAAAAAAGAAACTAATCCCTAAATGCATACTTTGTCTGTTTTGTTCTTAATTGTCAAATTATTAAAATAAGTCTTGTATTCTCTTCAGCCTGGTAGCTCATCAGAAACTATGAAGCCTTCCTCCTCTCGCAGTAAGAGGTGAGGAGCAGTTTTCTTAAATGTGGCTGTTATTGTTTTTGTTTGCAGTTGCATATTCTCAAACCAGTTTTCCCAGCCACAGTTGGAAATATTAAAGCTATGTGTCTACTCATTTTAGGAAGTCCGCTACTGTAGCTAAGCACACTGAACTGAAAGAGTCTGACGCCTCAGCCGAGAGTGAAAATGAAGGTGCCACTTCTGACAATCCCTCAGACAATAACACAAGCAGCGTATCTAAAGGTATGAACTATGGTGGTACTTGTTGGTCTTGATCAAGATATTGTCGATGCTAAATAGGATGCTAATTTGAGACTTTTCTGGTTTTGTCTGTCATCAGGCACTTTAGTGATTAGGCCATCGGGGAATGAAAATAAAGGTGCCATGAAGCTCAGAGTGGATTTCAAACCGAAACATACAGGTGACTTAACTTCATTATTTGGGAACTATATATTGTTGGTATGTTGGTGTTCACATGTGCATATAATTTTAATTTAAATTAACTGGATAGCCTGAAAGTAATGCATAATTTAGTGTGTAAGAAAAAAATGAAAGGAAAATGACAATTATTGATTTCTTTTCTCTTTATCACAGATGATACTCTGGAGAAGAAAATAAGCTGCACTGCCTGTGGAAAACAAGTAAACCAGTTTCAGCGCAACTCTGTGTACGAGCATCCGGCGCTCAAAGTACTTATTTGCAAGGTAGGCAAGTTGAAATATACATTTCACATATTTTCATAGCCATTATAGGCAAGTTCCACGCTGACATTTTTCCGTATTTCCATTCTTGATGTATGATCACATTATTTCCTCTTCCTCTAGTCATGCTACAAATATTATACAAGTGATGACATTAACAGAGACTCTGATGGGATGGACGAGCAGTGCAGGTAAGGCATTTTACACAAGACCAACAAAACATTATGGTTTATTGGTTAAACTAAACTCACAAGAAGAAGAAGCATGATAGAAGTAATATTATGAAGTATAACATTGTAGGTTTGGCTAGGGATCTCAAAAGAACATGACATTGCATTGATTCGACCATGATGAATTTTGTATGACATGGAATTCACACGAATGCTTGTTTTCGATTGTGTTCAAAGTGTATGACACTCTTTTGGCTCAGTCCTTATGTTGCACACTTGGACACAAAGTGACTTCCAGGCGTGCATGAGTTTAAAATAAATCTTTACTTCTGGAAACACAGAAACACAGCACATTAGCATTGCGCGGCTACATTCTGCCGATACGTCTGCTGAATGACGCATACCATAAACATTCACATTGGCTATGAACACACAATAAACATAACATGTCTGCTTCCTGTATAATCTTCAAAACACATTCACACTGACCATGTTCTGTACACTCACAACTCATATCCTAGCAGGCCCCTGTTGGCTACACCATAAATGTCCTCATTAGCAAACGGCTAACACTTTAACACACAACATACTTCTCACAGCTTGCAACACTCCGTTATAAACCTCATGTTTACATTACCGCTGGTCCCTTAGTCATACACATTCTTTATACATCTGTGTCGCTACTTTTATACATCTTTTAACTACTTTAGCTCACCTGGAAACACAGAAACACAGCACATTAGCATTGCGCGGCTACATTCTGCCGATACGTCTGCTGAATGACGCTTTCGCGCTCCTGCATCTCACCCAAGGACCCCTTAGCTGCCCGAAGTGCCTGTATGACTTTTACTCTTTATAACCACAGATAATCCTACCAGAATATTAGTTGCCAGTGCACATACACATATCAGATTAAAAATAAAATACATAATATATACATGAGAATGAGAATGGGGGGTGTCCAGTGTCCATCACTATGTCTAACATTACTGTGGGTCCCACACTTATCCAAGTGGCAATCATTTTGAATATATTAGTATCCGTTAAGACCTCATTTGCTTTATGCCCTAAAACTATTTGAACTTTTCCTCTCCAGGTGGTGTGCTGAAGGTGGCAAGCTCATCTGCTGTGACTACTGCAACAACGCCTTCTGCAAGAAGTGCATCCTGCGCAACCTGGGCAGGAAGGAGCTGTCTGTCATTACTGATGAGAACTCAAAGTGGCACTGCTACGTCTGCAGGTCAGAGCCCCTCCAGGATCTGGTCTCCAAATGCCACCGCGTCATGGAAAAACAAGAACTCAAGGATCGAAAACCGGAAAAATGCGAGGAACGTGAGAGCAAGAGACACAAGAACAAAGCAGTCAAAGAGCACAAAGCCGTTGTCAATGGGAAAGAACACACTGAAAGCTCAGGGACCATGACATTCTCCTACAAAAAACTACAGGTTCCCAAAGAACTTATAAAGAAAGCAAAAAAGCTTGTTGAAACTACAACTGGTCTGAACAATACGTTCATCCAGTTCATCCAGCAGGCAGCCGAGGATCAGGGAGATAAGTCTATCAGGTATCGGCATTTGAAAGCCTTCAGGGCCGTGCTTGCTGATTTAAAAAAAGCCCACAGTGCTTTGGAGGCGGCTTTGGGGCCTGAATTCAAAAACATGGAGTTGCAGAATGGTAACGAAGGGCAACATTTAGTGAGAAAAAGCACTAATGTTGTGGCCCTTGTAGAAAATGACCATGTGGATAATGTGGCTGATGCAGTTGAGGAGGCTAATGCAGCAGAGGAGGCTAATGCAGCAGAGGAGGCTGACAGCATAGCGGAGGAGGCTGACAGCATAGCGGAGGAGGCTGACGGCATAGCGGAGGAGGTTGACGGCATAGCGGAGGAGGTTGACGGCATGGCAGAAGAAGCTGATGACGTAGCGGAGGAAGCTGACGACGTAGCGGAGGAAGCTGACGACGTAGCGGAGGAGGCTGACGACGTAGCGGAGGAGGCTGACGGATTAGCGGAGGAGGCTAACGGCGTAGCGGAGGAGGCTGACGGCATAGCGGAGGAGGCTGGCGGTGTAGACGAGGGGGATGACAGCGTAGATGAGGAGGCTGATGAGGTAGACGAAGAGGCTGATGCAGCAGAGGAACCAGAGAAGGAGCAGCTTAATGAGCAGGATGTGGACAATGCTCAAGTGTCAGAAGAAAGTGAAATGAAAGATGGCCAAACAGAAACCGATGTAACCAAAAAAACAATTAAAACTGAAGTATGTGAGGATGAGCTAGTGACGGCTGGTGAAATGTCCCTAGATCATGACATTATGTCTGTGCCTCCTTCGGTTCCCGAAGAGCTTTTTCAGATGGTGGAGAGTCTTGCAGATTCCACCATGCTCTCACAGACTGACACTGATTTGGTCACAGATGCTGATACAAAGTCAAATGGAAACTCAACAGACTCTCAACCCCCCCAGCCCAAGGTGAAGAACCTCATAGTCAAACTGACTCCTGTGCCAGTTGTGACGACGCGTGGGTCAAGGTCCTCCTCATCCAAAAACAGAGAAAAGGCTGGAGAGAAGCAAAAAAAGTGTGAAGAACCTGAGGAGAAAGACGACGATGCTGCTGTAGATGGGACAGACAGTCCTCCACCCAGCCGTCGCTCTAGTAGATTGAAGACCACTCCCTTGAGAAAGCAGGCTGAGAATAAAGGCAAGGAAGAATCCTCTGAGTCAGAGGAAGATAGTAAGGGCAAGGCCAAATCCTCCAAGAAATCCAGTAACACCAAAAAACAGGATGTGAAGGAGACAAAGGATTCAGAGAAGAAGATACTGGATTCTGACTCGGACGAAGTTCCTAATATACTGCTGGAGAAAGCTGCGGCAGGCCACAGTACAGATGAGGAACAGGGAAGTGCTAAAAAGTGTTTATTCAAACTAAAAAACACATCCACACAGGATACAGTGTCCAAACGCAAAAGGAAGTCTGAAAGTTCTGATTCAGACCAGGGGAACAAAAGTAAAAAGACATCCAAGAAGAAGAAGAAACAGCAAGGCTCAGACTCCGCCAACTCCGACTCTGACCAGGAGAAGGAGACAAAGCGTAAAGCATCCACAGCAAAGAGGAGGTCTAGCCGTGTGAAGAAACAAGATGAAGCGAAAGAGGAAGACAAAAGCTCACCTGACAGGAAGGCAGCCAGGCGAAGAAGGTCTTATGAAATTAAGCGCAAGGGAAGGAGCCCCAAAGCAGTCTCCAAGCTGCAGTCGTCCTCCAGTGAGGATGAGGAGGAGCAGCAGGCTGAAGGTGACTCTGGAGAGGACAGCGACGAGCAAAAGATCAAGCCCATTGTGGAGGATAACGTGATGGGAGGAAGCGCAGCTTTCCGTCAATCATCAGGTAATTTGTTCTGGAAGAGAAGCGTGTTAAGTGGCATTCAGCGTTCATGTTCATGTTCAAGCTGTAGATTTCTCTCTGACCAGAGTGACTTTATGGCCAGGATTATATACAGGGTTACAGGAAATAATCAGCTAAACAAAAGATGTAGGCTGGGCTAAGCTAATCTTCTCAGGCTACATCCACACTAATATGTTTTCGTTTTAAAATGCATAACTTTCGCTACATTTATGCCTAGCGTCCACACTCCTCTGGCGACGTTTGAAAACGCTGTTGACTCCGTTTTAGTTTTGAAACTCTGGGGTTGCGTTTTAGTCTGGACAGACAAAAACAAAGACCTTTTGAAAACGATGAAGCAGACACCCACTTTTGTTCGTGACATATCCTTCCCTGATTTGTCACGCCCCAACACTCAAACCTTTTCCGGAAGAAAACAAACCACACCAGCCTCGACCATCAGTGGTTAATTTCAACATGGATAACAAGTTACCAGCATTGCTGACCTTGTTGTCTATGCTAGAAGGTGTCATGCAGTTAAATGCTGCATTTTGAAATGCTACTACTGCCTACAGGCGCAGGAGGCAAGCTATTATTTGAGAGCTTTACATCAATTCCCATGTCCAGCGCTGCTTCCTGTTTACACTGGCACACGCATGCCCAGTGTACGTGAGTGGTCATGTGATATGTGTTTTCAGGTGTGGTAGTATAAACGGAGATAAATTCTGAAAAGGCCTGAAATAATTGTTTGTACGGAGATCGTTTTCAAACGAGAACATATTAGTGTGGATGTAATCTCAGAAAGGAAAAGGGACATTGAGGCTACCAGCAACCAAGATGTGTATTCTGTGTCAGTCCCAGAGGAGAGCGTCTGAGAGACCCAGCTCACAGATATGTCTTGATTTACATAAGATTGCTATTATAATGACAAAAGACCAAAGGGATGATAGTTAAGGTGTGACTCCTCCAACAAAGGTTTCACTCACATAGATCTGTTATTAATGTAAAATAGTTTCCCTCAATACAGAGCTAGGCAGACAATTAAATCAGGATACACAAAGACAATATCAAGATTTATTAAAAAAAAACTATTTTCTTCTACACTTACAAGGCAACTCTTGGCAAGAAAGCAAATAAGCATGTTTTTCAAAATGTCAGATTATTCCTTCAATGACTTGCATGCTCTTGCATAAACATCACGTGTGCTATTTTGTTGTGTAGGGGACGAAGAGGATGATAAAGAGAGAGTCTCTCAGGATTGTGAAGATGATGACGATGATGATCCTGAAAACAGGTACTTGCAAATCAACAAATTGATCAATAGTTATGGCTACATCGTTCAAGGTCCACAGTGAAAGACGTTTTTGTTGTAGTTGCTGTGCTAGTTTTTAGATGGAATTTAAGGATTTAAATTGTCCATCAGGTAGAGCTGTTAAACCTAATATATTAGCTGAGCTCTGACAGCATACTGCAATACTTGACTCACCAAGCCCAGTGCGAAGTCTCGCAGCAGCCTCGCTGAAAAGTGTTGTGTTCTCATTTTAAATACGTCCGAAAATGTCCTTAGGGCAGCATTTCTCTCTGTGAATGTGCTTTTTGTCCATAGCAATGCCAGAGTGTCATGATATTTCTATAGGCTGCCTGTGTTTCCATCAGTTATCCATTTACAATCTCCAAGGAGAAGTTTGATATCACTTTCCTGTAATATTCCAGTTGTCTATTGCTGTGTAGTAGTAGTAAATTGCAGAAAAGAAATTTCTTTGTGTATTTTCTTGTGAGTAAATATGACATTTTCAATTATATTTTAATCAAGGATAATCAATTATTTGTTAATAAGTCCCATGATTCAAAAAAGGTATTTAAAATGTGAGTCTCTATTTGTGAATTCAAACGCATGATTTCTGACATTTTAATTATGTGATTAATGTGAACCTCCCCATTTTCTGTTTGGCTATTTTTCTACTGAAGGATTGCAAAGAAAATGCTTCTCGCCCAAATAAAATCCAACTATTCTTCTGGAGCCGAGAGCTCCTCTGATAATGAAGGAGCAGATAAGGACGAAAAGTCCTCCAAGAAAGTTAAAACTGAGGATGATGACGATGATGAAGATGATCAGCAAGGTAGCATATATGAGCTGGATATAACTAGTTGTAATATAAATAAACCTATTTTATTGTACATAGTCTCAAACTATTTGTTTCTCTCTTTGAAGACGATGATTCAGAAGACTCCAGCTCTGATGTTGAAGTGAAAAAGCGTGGCGGACGCCACAAATTGCTTCGTCATAAACTCTCGCTAAGTGAGGGTGAATCAGGAGAGGAGAAAGCTGAAAGTAAAGACAAGAAGAAGGGGGGCAAGAAGAAGAAAGGTTCATTCAGAATTTTTCATTTGCCCTGTGTGTCATGTCTAACAACATGGGTGCAGATATTCTGAACTCTGATACCGGCGAGTGACTTTTGTTTATCTTTTTTTTGTCTGTGTTTCAGAGGACAGCGATGAATCTTCAGACTCAGACTCAGACTCAGACTTTGAGAAATCAGAATCCAGTGAAGAGTCGGGGATAAGCGAGGAGCTTAGTGAATCGGAGAACGAGGGGAAGCGTCGAAAGACCAGGTTGGAAGAGAGAACTTCAACCAATCAATAATTATTTTTCACTTGCATTAGATCTGGATTGATCTCCTGCTGCTCTTGCTTAGATGGATTCTTTTTTGTGTCTGTAGATCTTCGAAGAAGAAGGATGAGGCGAAACAGAGAAGTTACAAGCAGCAGAAGAAGAAGCGACGCAGGATCAAAGTTCAGGATTCCTCTTCCAGCAATGACAAGGTGTTTAAAATGCAGAGCACTTGGTAGTAGTCCTGAACTGTCCCAAAGTTTCTTTTTTGCTATGGCAGGATTTGCCAGGTGGCGAAGATTGACCCACATAACGTTTACTAGTCAAGTCATGCATGACACATAAAATGTTTTTGAACTTACCCCTGGAGTGTGTTGTGAGGATTATTGAGGGCACAAATTAATCATAGGGTTGCTTGGCTACTGATCATAGGAAGTGAATTTTTTTCCTAACGGCTGAAGATCAGAGGGCTGAACTTAATGTTTATTTCCACAGAGTGGAAAAGAAGATGATGACGACCCAGATGCTGAAGACCGCAAACAACGCAAAAAGATCCGCAAAATCCTGAAGGACGACAAGCTGCGGACAGAGACGAGAGATGCTCTGAAAGAAGAAGAGGATAGGAGGAAACGTATAGCTGAGAGAGAGGCACTCAGGGAGAAACTTCGAGAGGTAAAACTGAAATGTCCTGCTGTTAATCTGAAACACAGGCTATGTGTTCAAAGCCCTGAGCTGTTACATACTAGGGTTGGTTAGTCTCCTGATAATACTGCTTGCCAGGTAAAATGTTCAAGACCTCATTCAGTGCTGTGATACAATTTGAGGATTTTCACCAATTGTTAGAATAGGCAATGACTGACTGAGCAGCGCTGTATCATGTAGGTACTAAAGCAAATAATAGGCACTAAAGCAAATAATAGGCACAAGTGGACGAGACTAGACCACTGTGAGTTAGGCAGACTGATAACAGTCCAGCCTGCTGCTGATCGTTCACTCTGTCCGATCAAACAGTTGGAGAGTCCACTTTGCTTAAAGTAATTCCAAAATGTGCTCATCAAAGTGTGAGAAACGTATGGAGGGCACAAGTCTGATTAGAGGCCCTTGTCTTACACTTCCCATCAGTGTGTGCATAACAGCTCTGGATAAGCTTGGTACAAAATGAACGGGTAGCTTTTTACATGCGTTTGCCAGTAGTGAGGATAAAGTGCACATATTTGGATTGATTTTGTAAAATCAAAGACAAGCGAGCGATTAGTCTCATTATGGTTTCTTCAACTTATATCCAGAAATTCTGTCATGTAGATATGATTGTATCTGGCCAGACCGGTAAAAGTCAGATATTTAGCTGGCGGCCCGCCCAACTAAGTGCAGCTGGTCTAAACAATAATCCATTAACCTTATGGGCTTCACTTAGTTTTATTACACAGATGCAATAATTAAGATACCTATATGTCCCTTTCCACAGTAAATCGTTGTCGATAACCCTTCATTTTAAGTTGAATTTCATTAAAATACAGTTAGGCTCTGGTAGTTGTGCTTTGAACAATTCAATTTAAAATGTATCAATTTAAAACAGTCGACTTTCGCGTTCATTAGTTTAAATCATGAACAGTATATTATGCACTTGTATACAGGGTTCCCACGCAGTATCGAAAAGTATTGGAATTTTAGTCTTTTCCAGTTCTGGATAAGTATTGAAAAAGGAAAAGGGAGTATGGAAAAACATTTCTGTTTCCAGACTATTGCCCCTATTCTGACCAGGCTGACTGCCATTTCTCCCTACTGAGAGTCACTCAGTGCTGACAGTGTACAGTTCCAAAAGGTTTCTTTTCATCATAATGGTGAGAAAGCGAGAGAGAAGTCTAGGAAGAATAGTGACCCAGTTGGTAGAGAATAGCGACTCATATCATTGTTTTCTGTCTCTGTTTTAATTGATGCCTTTTGAAAAGACCAATATATTGGGGTCCTGGGGACCCCAGTCAAAAGCACCCAATGGCAGCCTATGCAGTTTAAGGCTTTTAACTAATAATGTTTTGAGAAGAAATAAGTTAACACTTTGCTACGATGGTTGTTTCTTACAGTAGTTTATTCTTGGGTCCCAGTTTCTAGTCCTTGTATGTTAAATAGGCTGGTAGGATGAGGGTTAAACAGGGATTAAAAAACATGTAAAGGTCTCATAGAAACACAGGGTTAAAGCACACTCCCCTAAACAGAATAGACGGCTCTAGTGAAGCACCACTGAGATAAAAACTCAACATTTTTCATGGTGGGTAAAACCTGAAGTCCATGTTTGTCAACAGATAAGCATAGACTGTTTTGATTGGTAACTGCAGATGTCCATTTTGTCCAGAGCAATTGTCTTAACATTACTATTAAAAATTTAATTTCAAATGAAATGTAATGTTTGCAGTAGTCATACAATGCATTAAAATTAAATGGGATTCAGGCAGTAGTGTTCCAGGCAGAACAGCGGTCAAATATGGTTTGAACATTTTACAGAGGAGTCCGGACATTTTAAAAAAGAAAAAAAAGTTAAAGTATTTTGAAATGGAAAATATGTATAGATAGTGGATGTGATGAACTTGATGAAGCATAGGTGGATCTTTATCAGAAGTTGGTAATAGA
Source organism: Sebastes fasciatus (assembly GCF_043250625.1). Lineage (NCBI taxonomy): Eukaryota > Metazoa > Chordata > Actinopteri > Perciformes > Sebastidae > Sebastes > Sebastes fasciatus. Next base: position 14,900,003 of record NC_133804.1, on the reverse strand, counting down.
AAGTTGAAAGCTGGCCATTATGACACACTTCCAGAATTAGTTACTATATATAATTTTTTCTTTCAGGTAATGTAGGAGCTAAAGTCTACTACTTTAGCTACTGAGGTGATTAGCCCTGGACTGACGCGCTTTTCGCTGTAGATGGTACCTTTAGTTGTCTGTTGGTACCTTTAGTTGTCTGTTGTGCTGTACAAAAGTGATCCTGAGTCCGCTCGTTGGTTTTACAATAATAGTTCATTTATTCCTAATATGGTATTAAGGAAGCAAATCCAGTTACCATAGCAACGAGTAAACGATAATAACACTGCAAACAATTCAGCATCCCTGCGGTCAAAAACCATTTACCCTGGCCAACAACACACCTCCTTACCTATATACCCGTGGCTGGGTCAATCAATTAATACAGTGCCACCTGGTGTTCGTAAAAGTGAATTACAGCCCAACCTCAGTATGTCAGCATCATGTTTTGGCTCTTACACACCGGCCCCTAATTGTTATGGCAGACAGACATAACAATTCAAACAAAATACACAAAAAAGGAGCCAAATGTTACAATACACCAAGTTATGCATTTAAACTTCATGTACCAAACTGAGTTTTGTCACTGGCCTTTCAATTATGGTGGCTTTGGTCTGTCCTGACTGGTTTCCTCTGAATGGTTAGCCTCAGAAGCTTCCAGCTGCTTTCGCAGGCGAATCCTTCCTAACAACCCGACCTTTAACCTGAGGAACCAGGCAACTGATGTCTTGAGCCCTCTCCAGTCAAAAAAGTAGCCAATGAGCTGGACAGTAGGACCATTTTCCTGATGCAGTTGATGTTGAGGTACTGGCTCTGCATAGGTCTTACTGATGAGCGCATTCATGTACCCTGCATACTCCTGGTGCAAGTGTTTGTTATTGAGGAACCTTTTCCTCAAACCCTGGATCCTTTGCTTTTGCCACCACGAAGTTGTTAGGCAGATAGACTTCCTTGCTTTTAAAGGGCAATTTCAAACAATACTTCCCATCCTGAAGTACCGCTGAGTGCTCAACAGTTTCCAGAAACTTGAGGTCTTCTCTGGACCTTTCCTTTTCCTCCTCACTCCTTTCATTGAAGTCGTGGTTGTACTGCTTGGTTAGCATTTCTTCCAGTTTGCACACAGAGATCCGGTTTACATTAGCGGAGGGAAGCCCTGCCTCCAGGGTGCCACTGTTTCCAATCAGCGGCCCATTTACAACCCATCCCAGCACAGTCCTAATGGCATACGGGCCATTCCCGCAGCTGTTGATGACCTCCCAAGGCTCCAATATCTTGGGAGTATTTGTTCCAATCAACAGGTCGACATTTGCCTTGATGCTTGGAATGTGAACTTTTGACAAGTAGGGCCATTTAGCCAGGTCCTCGTGTGTCACCATGCTATCAGTGGTAACTGGCATTTTCTCCTGTGTGAAAACCTCTGGGAGAATATAGAAGTCATCACCATCCAGATCAGAGACCTCCAAACCAGTCAAGGAGTAAGCTGGAACAACTGTTTCTTGACCCATTGTGCGCAACAAGAAGCTGGTTCTTCTGCCTGTAACATTCAGCCTCTGCATTAGATGTTCTGAGCAGAATGTGGCTGAACTACCAGGATCCAAAAAGGCATAAGTTTCAATGATGTGATTTCCTTTGGCAGATTTCACCTTTACAGGGAGAATGGATAGAACACACATCATAGGCCCTCAATACTGCTAGCTTAGCAGTGGATGCAGCTAGTTCAGCTTCCAAGTCAAGCTGCTCTCTTTTCCTCTTCAGCTGCTGTTCTTGCGCCTCCAAAGCTTGTCTTTCTTTTAAAGAGGCCACGCGAGCCATGAGTGCAGCTCTGTCTGCCTCCACCTTTATTCTGGCAGAGGATGTGGTACTGGATTTACCACTGTTCATACTTTTGTGGCTTGAGTGTTTGCTACCAACATTAGAAACACTGTCATCTGGATGAATATCATCCTCAATATTACCCTTTTCATGTGTGTCACCTTCAATGCATGAAACCCACCTTTTTGCCTCAGCAATACACTCATTTGGTGCCAACATTTTTGCATTAAACCATGTTACATGTTTTTCTTTTTCATCACATGGCAACAAAACCAACAGAGATTCATGTATACATTTTGCTTCATCACACACATTAATCAACTCTTCAAGAGCATTTTGTACCTGTTCTTTATCACCCATTTCTTATGTTTGTTACTTTGTTTAGCTTAGCCCTTCTGCTGTCTTGCAACTTTTCCAGTTTATCACCCAGCGCTTTCACGGTGAGCTTTACTACCCGCTTCTCAGCTGGTGTTTCAACACCGCCAGTCTCACTAGCGGTTTGTGCACCAGTCCCGGTAATACGGCTTCGCGACTCTCCATGATGAACAGTCAGTCACTTATCAGTCAATGCAACAAACAGTCAGCGCTGAGTCCAAAGTCCGCCCGCTTCGGCAACCAATGCATTGGCTTTCCGCCCGCATATGTGTGCACACACTTTATATGGTCATTACACAGTGTAGCGCTACAATACCTCCGCGTCGGGCGCCTTGTAGTGATGCCGTGGTCCGATGCTCCACAGCCGGCTTTAGCATTAGCTCCTCCGTAGCTCCTCCGCCCATGGATGGCTGCAGACGTCCTCCAAACGCAGCCGAAATCCACACCGGCAGCTCTCCTCGTCCTCCCGCGTCGCCTCCGTTGAGTTCCAACAGGACAGGTTTTTGACTAATTGTAGGAGCTAAAGTCTACTACTTTAGCTACTGAGGTGATTAGCCCTGGACTGACGCGCTTTTCGCTGTAGATGGTACCTTTAGTTGTCTGTTTGCTGTACAAAAGTGATCCTGAGTCCGCTCGTTGGTTTTACAATAACAGTTCATTTATTCCTAATATGGTATTAAGGAAGCAAGTCCAGTTACCATAGCAACGATTAAACGATAATAACACGGCAAACAATTCAGCGTCCCTGCGGTCAAAAACCATTTACCCTGACGCCAACAACACACCTCCTTACCTATATACCCGTGGCTGGGTCAATCAATTAACACAGTGCCACCTAGTGTTCGTAAAAGTGAATTACATCCCAACCTCAGTATGTCAGCATCATGTTTTGGCTCTTACAGGTAATATTTGATTGATTTTTCTTTCAAAAATGAAACTGACTCCTTTTCTCTCTTCCCTTCTTCAGGTGATTGTGGTGGAGAAAGCTTCCCCGATGGACTGTCCCATCACCACCAAGCTGGTGCTTGATGAGGATGAAGAGACCAAGGAGCCGCTGGTGCAGGTGCACAGGAACCTTGTCACAAAGCTCAAACCTCACCAGGTTGACGGTAAGGACAAAGTGAATTCGGTCCCAAAAACGCGGCTGAGCTGCATATTTAGCCAACATAAGCCTGCATGTGAAACGCAGAGATGCTCTGGACTAATGTTGACCCCTCTAGTTTTGTGTTTTGTTTCAGGGGTGCAGTTCATGTGGGACTGTTGCTGTGAATCTGTGAGGAAGATCGAGAAGTCTTCTGGCTCCGGCTGCATACTCGCCCACTGTATGGGTCTGGGGAAAACTCTGCAGGTATGGAGGAGAGAGTAGCATGCCTGTCTGCGCTGAAAATTACACTAAAGCTGTGCAATATGGAAAAAAAACATGATTTAGGCTTGCCGCGGTAGTCGGTGTTACACGGTGTTTGGGCATACACTGATTACATTACTTACCCACCTGTTGTTTTGCTTTTTTTTTATAGAAATAAAACCAATTTAGTTCATTTTCACGTATCAGCGCCCACGTTCATCAAATAACAAAAACTCTAGTTTGTAAAATTAGTACAGTAAAATGCTAAGCCTGTTATCAATACATAGTTAAAAGTTACAATTATAAACTGAAAGTGAAACTGCTCCATACAGAGTAGCAGGAGTCAGATTTCAAACACCCGGGACGAGAGAGTTGACAGACAAGACGATGGTGGATGATTTTGATATTAAAGCGAAAAGCAATAGCGCCTATTTGGCAATATTTTGGATTTAAACCCAATGCTAATAGGGAACCTGATGTGCGCGCCACAGCAGCATTAGGTGGAAACTTGCGGCCCCTGCGGCGAAAGCTCGACCGGAGAGTTCAGACAAACAGCCGTCCAACAATAAAGATCAAAGTAAGCGCTCTACAGATTTTGTGCGTCATTTTTTCTTGAAAGATGTCCGGTGTAATTGGTAACCCCGGTGTTGTCAAGAGTTTAACTGGTGGGAACATTTCCTGACCATGGCATCTTAAGTGGTAACGTGGAAAAGAACGACAACAATAAGGATGTGTATCCATCCCTCTCCGACAACTTTGTACATGTCGATGTACCTGGAATTCCTTTTCAATTTTAAATTAATGAAACAGAATTAGTTTGTCTGAATTAAAACTGCAATAAACTGAATTGTGAAACGTTATTAATTTCTCACTTTTTCCTTGAAGTACTAAATACAAAATGATTTGAAAGTGTTTGATATGTGGAGGTACTGCTAGTACTGCCAGCCTTGTAACTGTGGCAATTGAAGCCTAATACAACATCTTTTAGGTGTCACAAACCTACGATAGTGCTTGTAAGAACTGTGAAACCTTGATGAGTTCATTAGTGTCTGCAGACCTGTGTGGTGTCACACCGTTAGCCACATTTAACTGCAGTTCTGTTTTTGCCCTGTAGGTGGTGGCATTACTTCACACTTTGCTGCTTTGTGAGAAGCTCGATTTCGCCACAGCACTGGTGGTTTGTCCCCTGAACACCGTCCTTAATTGGCTCAACGAGTTTGAGAAGTGGCAAGTAGGAATGAAGGATGACGAGAGTTTAGAGGTAAGAGTTCCTTATGTAACCTTTCAAGTAGCTCCTATTTGACAGCTGTGCTGTTTTTTTGTGTGCATTTATCACACCTCTGATTTATGTCTTCTTTTTCTGATCAATGTATATTTTGTGTTTTCCAGGTGATTGAGCTGGCCACAGTAAAGAGGCCACAGGACCGAGCATACGCCCTCCAGCGATGGCAAGATACAGGTGGTGTAATGATCATCGGCTACGAGATGTACCGCAACCTGACGCAGGGCAGGAACATCAAGAGCAAGAAGCTCAAAGAGACCTTTCAGAAGACACTGGTAGATCCAGGTACAGTGTTGTGTAATGCCTCTGCGTCTAAACTGCAAGTTAAAGTAAACATACAATTAAAACGTCCCCCTTAGGTATGAGCTCTTTTTAATGAGTGCGTGAATAGAAAACAAATGTAATCACATTTGTTTTACTATTCGGATGGGGGCCACTTCTACTTTTGTCTCAGTCTCAGAGTGGTCTCAGTCTAAACAGTCACATCTTTATTTTATTATTATCATTAATGCAATTTTAAATCACTCCAAGATTATGTTCATTGCTTGTTGGTCCAGCATACAAAATAGTGGTGATGCTAGTAGAAAAGATGAAGGACAGCTGTGAAAGTTTTTCAAGTGATGATTAATTAAAATGTGACCGGTCAGTGTTCAAAAGCATTTTGTTATAATTTTATCGCAAATTCACAGCTTGCATCCGTTATTCATGTGGCATTGGTCAAATTAGTCTCCATTTGATGTTTGCATCTGCATGAGCTTGCTAGCAGTAATGAATTTGAACAGATCACGCGCTTGAACTGACACACATGCACAAAGAACAATATCAGTCTGTTATCAGAAATTGGCAAAGTTAGAATTGGCCTAAAATCTTGGCTTTAAAGCTGAAATGATCATTTGAAGCTTGAAAGAGTGTGAAAGAAGTCCAAAAGACATCACTCTGTTGTTACACAATATATCTCCAGCTGCACTTCCACCTGTAATGAGCCTTTTCCTTTTTTCTCCTTTACTTCCATCAGGTCCAGACATGGTTATCTGTGATGAAGGTCACATCCTGAAGAACGAGGCGTCTGCTGTGTCCAAAGCGATGAATTCTATCAGGACGAGGAGGAGGGTTGTGCTCACTGGAACGCCTCTGCAAAACAACCTTGTTGAATGTGAGACTGCCGGGTTATATTGCTGACATCAGACCAAGATTGTGTGTGGATGTATCTAAAACTTGTGATCTTTGTCTCCCTACCAGACCACTGCATGGTGAACTTCATCAAGGAGAACCTGCTTGGGTCAGTAAAGGAGTTCAGGAACCGCTTCATTAACCCCATTCAGAATGGTCAGTGTGCCGACTCCACGTTACAAGATGTCCGGATCATGAAGAAGAGGGCTCACATCCTCTATGAGATGCTGGCCGGCTGTGTCCAGGTAAAAAACAAAACTGTCCAGAACAATTGACTCCTGTTCTCTTTGACATCCTTCTATTTGCCTCTTAAAAAGATTGATTTATTTCTGCTTCTTCCCACAGAGGAAAGATTACACTGCGCTCACCAAGTTCCTGCCTCCTAAACATGAGTATGTGTTGTCAATCAGAGTGACTCCGATCCAGTGTAAACTCTACAGATACTACCTGGAGCACTTCACAGGTGAGAACCACGCTTTAATGAACAGGGTGTTGAGAAGGGCAGTGCCACTTGCTGGCAAGGTTCAAGCTACTCTGATCTTTTTGGGTGTTAGGAGTAGAAGGACCTCTAGGGGCTGCTAGCAGGGCCTTTACAGTGTCCGCTCTGATTGCCCAGACAGGGATTTAGCCTAGTCTTAGACTAGAACAAAATTCAATCGAGAATTCCACTGGAAAACATGTGTAGTCTAGGACTAGGCTAAATCCTTTTGCAGGAGTCTTGTTTCTCTTGAAAGTGCTCTCTTGACTGGCTGTCTTTTACTCAGACAAGGGTTTTTGATAAATGGAAGGCCTTTCTGGTCTCACTTTTTCGTGCTGCTTTAAGTCGTTTAGTGGACTTTCCTCTGAGAATGTGGCCAGGATGTGTATGTGTGTATGTGTGTGTGTGTGTGTGTGTGTGTGTGTGTAAGAAAGAGTGGCAGCTGGCAGAGTGCCGCAGGCAGGGTTTAAGCCCAGTTTCCCACGTCTCCCTAATGAAGAGCTCTGGGAGAGAGGGAACAGAGGGTGGGGGGTAAAAGGGGGGAATGTGGGGGCATAAAGGAAAGGGAAAGAAATTTAGAGCGAGGAGGGGCCAGAGGTTTTACACCAAAAGCGAAAACAAAGAACAGGAGAGCCGGTATGTAAGAAGAGGAGTGATGGGGAGGGGGTGGTGGTATGTGCTGTGGCTCATTAGGCCAGGTTGTCCATAGGGCACAGTGCAGAAGTTGTGACTATGACTCTAGACCTCCACAGTGGTGTTTTTGGACCCAAGACCACCAGTCAATCTGCAGGGGAGGGGTGGCTGCGAACATTCCCTCCTTTTGCTGCTGCTTATGTAAAAGCTACCATAACTTCTGACCTCCCTGGGTCAATGCAGGCCAACACACTGAGCAGTTGCAACATAAACATTTCAGCAGCTGCCACTCACTTAAGTTTATAAATCCGCTGGTTGAACAGATAAGACTAGACAAGTATTGCTGTCAAAAGAATGGCTGACACTCGCTGCTTGATATGATTTGTTTTGTGTAAATATTAATAACGTTACTCCAGTTTGTCCATAGTCAGGCGGTTAGGGGCAGACATCAATGTTCAAGTATTGTTGCACTACATTTTCTACACAAGTCTGTATGTATGAAGAGATTGAGGGCCCTCTGTCAAATTCATAATACATTCATAGATCCATCTTCCTCTCCACTCTCTTTCCCTTGTGTGCAGGTGTGGGGAATGCTGTGGAGGGGGGCCGGGGCCGCGCAGGGACCAAACTCTTCCAGGATTTCCAGGTGCTCAGCAGAATCTGGACCCATCCCTGGTGCCTTCATCTGGACTACATCAGTAAAGAAAACAGGGTAGGGCTGGGGAAGACGAGACTAAACCACACTAACTCAAAAACTGGGAATACTTTAGCGCAAATCACACACACTGCAGGAAAACAATAGAAACGTAGTGCTGACAGGTCATGCACCACGGGAGAACAACACACATATTGCCACTGCGGCAACATTTTTACCGTATGCATCATTTCTGTTACCCACGATCCAGCTCTCAGCGTTTGTCTGACCTATATCATCTCACAGACTCAAATGAGTGCACTCTCTTGCAGGGTTTCTTTGACGAGGACAGTATGGAAGAGTTCATCGCTTCAGAAACGGAAGAATCCTCCATGAGTATGACCTCTGAGGACGAGAAGTCAAAAAAGTAAAATAAAATTTCACTTTCATTTCCCCCTTGTTGTTCATTCATACAGAGACGACCTCATTTAACTGCCCTTCTCTCTTGCATCTGTTACTCTTGCTGACCCCGTCTCCTCCACCGTTCCTCCTTCCTAATAGGAAAAAGAAGCAAGGGAAGGGAAAAAAGAGAGAATCTGATGACTCGGACAGTGATGACGTGGAGGTCATCAAGGAGTGGAACACCAGCTCTCGGGGCAAAAACGGAGAAGGTCGAAACAGACCAGAACCTGTAGTAGAAGAAAGTAAGTTTGTTATACATATGGGAGCATTATGGGTAGTTGGCTGGGTATTAGAGGTACCAGAACTGCATGTACGGGAATATCCTGGGTGTTTTGTTGGAAGTTAGAAGTTGGAAAAAATATGCTGACTTCAGGGACTAGTTTTATCTGACGTCAATAAACACTGTAATTTTTTTAATTGTTAATTGAATGTACATTCAGTGTTTGTGACTCAGGCTGGTTAAAGGGGATCATGTCAACTTTAAAACAGTTCTGGTCTGTGTCCATTAATGGCACCCCTGAGGCAAGAAAACGCCGTTTGAGTGTGGCCTAAAGAAAAACAATAATCAGGGTAAAATTTAAATTTTATTTGGATTTGCGATGCTGTAGAGGTCAGTATATTATAAACATCCTTGTGTTATTACATCTGTAATGTCATTTTAAAATGCATGAATAAGTTCACCCAAAAGTCAACAAAAAAACAAAACGGCAAGTCTTAAAGGGACTATTTGTAAGATTCAGAAATGCTGCTTAACAGCGACACCTGTGGCCTTGAAATCAACCAAAGTCAGCGTCGAGCTCGCTCTACATAGACATGAACGAGCATCACTCAAAACAGTGAGGCGACAGACGTCAGCTAAAACCACAATATCACTCTATATTTCACCTGCTTGGCAGTAATGTTAGCTGACTAGACGGAGGTCTCTCCATGAATCACTGCTGATCTTAGTGTTGGCTTTTCCTGCTCAGCGCAGGCTTCAGCAGCGGGGCTCCGCAACGAGTTACGTTATCGCCTCCATTCGCCGCCGGCAGCCAAAGACACCGGCACCCTGTCGGTAACGAGACGATAACGTAACTCGTTGAGGAGCCCCGTCACTTCACAAGACACGGAAAACCTCTGTTGGTCTGGAGGAGCTGCAGCATTTATTTCTGCACAAACGTTCACTAGATATTCTCAGAGCTAAACTAACTCTCCTGCAGTGTGTAGTGAGCGTGCCTTCACGTCTAGAGGTGGAGTGAGACAGCGAGGACGCGCGCGCTGTCTGAGTGAAGGAGAGCAGGCAGCGGAGACGAGGCTCCGGCCACAAGCGAGCGAGCATATGCGCCGACCCGCTACATTTATACGCTTAAAAAGTTACAAACAGTCCCTTTAAGAACTTGATTGAAATTTAAGGGAATTTAATTTATGACATTCTTGTTGCACATACTGCCGCTGTAGTGTAGCAGAGGAACATGTAATAGTGAAGTTCTGTAATGTAAGCGTGATGTCTTTTGTTACTTTTTGTTGCTTTGAGACTGCACCAACTGCATGAAGACTAATCAGTGACTTATCTGTGTATCACAAACAGCTCGGCCCGCTAGCTCACCCACAGGGAGTCCCACTCATGACTGGCACAGGGAGTTTGTCGTTGACGCTGACGGTGAGATCCTGGAGCATTCTGGAAAGATGATGCTCCTCTTTGAGATCCTGCGCATGGCAGAGGAAGTAGATGAAAAAGTGTAAGTGTGTCTGTGTGCAAATAAAATCTTGCACATAGAACACCTTTCTTTCACGTTGTCTGTTATGCAGTTGGTTTGCAGTCTTACTGGAAAGTGACACTGGTGCATCTTCTGTCCTCATCCATCTTCAGGTTGGTGTTTAGTCAGTCTCTCATCTCTCTGGACCTGATCGAGGATTTCCTGGAGCTGGCTTGCAGAGCTAAAGATGATGAAAAAGTCTCTCCATACAAAGGTAAGTTTCTTTAGGGTAGTCTGACGGGGCCTCTAATTCAAAAAGTTCTCATTGTACTCATTCGACATGCCTGTCAATGTGTTAACCTCACTTCACTGAATGATCCTACTGTTGCCTATGATCAGCTTCTCTCTTAATGTTATGATTTGAAAGGCTGCTTTTGGTTTCATGATGTGCTAAAATCACAGAGCAATGTTTAATATTATAAGCCAGGCAGTTACTGACTTATGGAGCTTGAGAAGCCCAGTTGTCTGTCTCACGGTTCATTTTTGTGGTTTTACACTGTAGTCTTTGAACTGACTAAACTGTGTGTGAGATATTAAAAAAAATGTTAACATTACCTTTGGAGAAGGCTGAAGTATTTTCATATGGAGATGCAGGTTTCACACTCGTAAGACAGCCTGCATGCAACATGTATTTTTGTACAAGCTGGTGTGCCTATTACCCTTAAACACACACGCACACACACCGCCGCTGGTGTAAGGTCATGTTCCTAATTAAACTTCGGCAGCTGTTTTTACTTTCATTTTGAAAATGATTAGACCTTGACTTTTTATTCCACAAAAAAATGTTTGCTCAAGGGTTTGTAATTTGTAATGAAAAGATCACAGTGCCGTAATTGGAAACATACTGAAATGTTGGTTATGAAGGCTTGTAGGGGGTTGGCCATCTTGAAGGCTAAACACGGCTGGCCTCTAACCAACACAACCATCTATCTGCTATCTGCTAATACCCAAACTAAGTCCTTTTTTACAAGGAAAAGGCCTAGTTGGTGGTGACATGTGGGTTTTTGAAGGTTTTGTGGAGTGTAGATGTTGAATAGTCATAGCAGATTTCTTAACTGTAACATGTCTGTAAAGGTGATGGCAAGTGGTTCAGGAACATTGACTACTATCGTCTGGATGGCTCCACCAACGCCCTCACCAGGAAGAAGTGGGCTGAAGAGTTTAATGACACCACTAACATAAGGTAATATACCTTTTTTTTCAAACAACATAGAACGACAAGACCAAATTACCAAACATTTTGAATATCACTGATGTTTAAAATGTAAATGGTTCTATAGTGCATTTCAAACTCCTCTCTCTTTCCCCCGCTCTCTTTCCCAGAGGTCGTTTGTTCCTCATTTCAACGCGAGCTGGCTCTCTTGGCATCAACCTAGTTGCAGCCAACAGGGTCATCATCTTTGACGCCTCCTGGAACCCGTCCTACGACATCCAGAGTATCTTCAGGGTCTACCGCTTTGGCCAGATCAGGACCGTCTTTGTTTACAGATTCCTGGCCCAGGTGAGCTTATCAAACTGTTTTGGTACTCTCTGTAAGTAATAGGGGTGGGAATCACCCACAAAGAATCAATGTAGTTGCTTCGTTTGAGTCTATGCAGAGGTATACGGAAATGTATTGTTGCAGTCAGAGTAACGTGACGTCATATCCGTTCTGTATCCGTCACTCAATACAAACAGTGGCCGGCTATAGTGAGCAGAAACCGGCAGATAAGACTGGGTCGACATGGATATGACCTGCACCCTCGCATTTTAAATCTAAAGTGGTGAACACTACCTATACAGTAAAGTATGGAGACACTTTGGATTTCACACATTGCCAGGAAAAGCAGAACTAGAAATCATGGCTAAAGCTGCATGCTAACTCTGTCATGGACAGGAAGCGCTATTGTATTGCGGCAGCCATCACTCGCATCTCTGTGGTCAAATCGGCCGACGCTACAACTGTAGAGCACCCATATACTGACAAATATGTTAAATGCATTCAAACGGCCTCGATGGAGCCAATCATGGAAGTATAAAGAGAACGGAGCTGACGGGAGAGCTAGCCGCAGACTTGGCGAAGTTACCAGAAGTATACACACGTGACAACGTCCAGTTTTCAAAATAAGGTGTTAACAAAGGGAACTGTATATACAAAATACATATATGGATTATTATATTCACCAGAAGTATAAAACATGACGTCCCTTATAAATTAAAAAGAAAATACCACTAATTTGTGAGGGAAATGTCTTTATTCTTTGATTTTTGGGTTGCTGGAGAAAAAATGATATAGTTGACTTCAGGACATCTCTGACTACATACATGCTGAAAATCAAACATTTTACTGTGTTAATTTAGATATTTTCCAAAGTAAAAGTCCCCAGAAGTGTATGATTTAACATTTTCCCATGGTCTAGTGTTAAAGAAGTTAATATAGAATCGCAGAACTTGTAAAACTTGCAATACAAATCGAATCGGCACCCGAGCATTATGATGGTATCGAATCAGGAGATAGGTGTAGTGTCCCAACCCGAGTAAGTAAAGCTGTAATTGTTCTTTCTTGGCTGTCTTCTCATTTCATTCTCTTCTTCCAGGGTACAATGGAGGAGAAGATTTATGACCGGCAGGTAACCAAACAGTCTCTGTCATACCGGGTGGTGGACCAGCAGCAGATTGAGAGGCACTTTACAGGTGTAGAGCTGGCAGAGCTCTACACCTTTGAGCCGGAAATGCTGGATGATCCCTCAGGGAAGAAGAGCAAGAAAGCCACGCCCTTGCTTCCTAAGGTAAACATGCCCACATGTATAAACTTAAATTGTTCAAATATGCTTCTATGTTGGACCAAGCCTATTTTTTAAAATAACATTTTGAATAAATCATACATCTTACTGGGCTTTGACGAACCGTTGACTGTGATTTCATGGTTTTCTTTAGACTGATCCCCAAAGGAAATGCAGCAAAGCAGGCTGAAACCTATTAACAGTAGTAAAAAAATTTCCTTCAACAAACATGGCACAGAATGCCAGTTTAAATGCCAAGCTTGTTTTTCCAAAGTTGCACCAAGTAATATGTTCTTCCTTTTGAAGTTTAGCACTTCAGTGATAAACTGTTATTTAGACGGAATGCCAGCTTGTATCCTGCTTGGCCTTTCCGGGATCTTTCTATTTCTTCTCGCTTCCTTTCATAATCCCGCGCTCGCCTTTTCTCCCCTTAATGCAGGTGCTGTGTCACTATTTGGGCCCCCTGGGGTTTAATAAGAACACACAGCCCTTACATGGGCCATCCAACCCCGCACAGCTGCACAGATTTGTGTGTTTACTGCTATTTACTAAATAGTCTTCTCATTGCAACACTGCTTCTGCTATAAACCTGCACTCCTCTTTTCTTCATTAATTCCCTGCTGTCTTTTACTTCTCTGTTGATCTTTGAATTACTCCCATCCTTTCCCACTCCTTCCCTTTTTGCAGTCTCTGGGTTTATTCAGATCATCTTAAGTGGTTTTACCTCTTTGTTTTGGTTCGACCTGGGTAACTCTGCAGAAATCTGTAAACAGAATGGATAAAAGAAACACTGTATATCCAACTCGCTTGCTCTTTCACTGGACAGTCGAGAGGCCTTTCAGAGCACCTTGATGGAAAAATCTGTTTTCCATTTACACGGTCAAAAGATCTTTTATCGCTATTCCCTTCATGGGTATTAACAGGTAGGAGCGCCGCATGAATCCACTCAGCCAGCAGCTGATATCATTGCTCTCACCTTCCATATTCCTCTAAACCAGGAGTAGCCTACTTGCAGTGCAGCGGAGCACAGTTGGAGATTTCAAGAGGAAAGATGTGTTCATTGAGCCGCGGCCTGTTAGATGTGTATGATCTTTTAATGAGCCCAGTGACATTTATGTGACACAGTATTAAGAGACGGAGAGGCTGACAAGCTCTTTAATAAGCTGACCTGTTTTGGCCAGGGGGTTAACTATGATGTGGCAGCAGGACTGCAGTATTACGGAAGGAATTTGCCGTCTGGAATGATGTGAAGATGAGTCAGACACCCTCCATCACTTTCAGCCAACAACGCTTTGCACAGAAGGAGAGAATGATTCGAGCCACGGCAGAGGGAGTTTTCTACTTCTTCTTCTAAACTCTTCACACTAGGAAGTGCCGTTTTCTCGGCCAGAGAGGGCATATTGCTTTAAAACTAGGGTCACAGTGGCAATGTTGGATAGTTGTGCTTAAGAAGCACTTATTTGTGGTCTCATCTTTTGCTTGTGTAAAGCCTTGTAGTAGGGAAAACACTCCCTGAATAGTTGTCTTTTCTCTGCCATCACTCCCATCTACCTCCTCTCTGTTCTCTTTGTGTGCTACCTGCCAATACCTTGCCATGGTTACTTCTGCACCATCCTCAGCTCGTATCCTACCTTTATCCACACTTTCCTTACCTATGTCCTTACTCCTTACTGATGTCCTCACTCTCTTCCCCGTCCACCATTACCCCATCCCATCTTTTCCCTGCCATCTTCGCAACCATCTGTTGCCCCGACTCGCCACTCTGCCTCCAAATGTTCAAAGCGAGCTCAGTAAAGTTGTTTTTCTTTTTCTCCCTCTGGCCTGCCCTGCATGATGAAGGGTCATTATTTAAACCCCTCTCTTAAAGATGTCTCTGCGCTCTTCAGAGAAACTAATTGGAGACAAAGGAAGCGGGAGCACTTCCTCCTAATGACAAAGAAGGTCCCTGCAGCCCAGACATGAGATTTTGACTCCCCACCCATCCTGAGACATGTCACCTATTTCCTGTTCATCACACTCGTCTCTTCCATCTAACATGCAACCACTTGTAAAATGAGGAGTGAAGTTTTTGGACAATTTTCATACAACGCCGCAGGGTTCTCTGTAAACGTTGCTGCATTGTGCACGGTCGGTCAAGCTGGCAGGCTGTGGGCGTACCTCACTGTATGTGCTCTCAGCAGGTGATGGCTGCAGTGGTCATTAGGCTCTGTCAGGTACACTGAAAGGCTGTGGGGAGGCTGCACTCGAACCACAGTGTAGACTGGAGCAGACTGGAGCAATAAGCCACACCATGCTTGTCTCATTAGGGGTAGGAAGTCACTTTGACCTTAAAGGAAAATCCCCCCTTGAATACTTTAAGCATTATATATCACAAGTCAGTGATGTTCAGTGGATTACAGGGGTTATTTTGTGCTGAAAGTTTTGTAAATTCGTTTTCTGGTGTACCCACTCTCCGCTTGCCCAGTCTATATCTACTTGGGTAAGTGGTTTCTCATACTTCCCAGAATGCTTTTTGCCAGCTTTCAGAAAACATGCCTGAGCTTGTTGCGTTGCAGGTGGAGAGAACACTAATGATAGTAAAAGCAAGAGGCCGTGTTGTTGCAGGTGAGGAAAAAGCGAGAGCCATGGCCCTCGTTTGCAGCTTTCTGGTCTGTTGAGACTACTCTCTGTGGAAATAGTGGTGTTTCTGCCTCTTACGCAAAGAGGCAGTTGTTTTTACTGTTTGTTACTGATTATATTAGGCTAGGCTGTGGTGTTTTATTGTCAGTGAGCAGGAAAAGGTTTAAACAAACCACCAGCTAATAAAATGGGCTTAGAAATCCACAGAACACGAACGATACCTGTTTTTAAAACTGTGTTTTACTGAAGCCATACGAAGATGGCCTAAATTTTGCCAGGTCTTAAGGCGGCAGTATACTTCAGAATTGTGTCAGATGATCCAACAGCTTCTGAAACCCCCTCCTCCCGCACTTTTCCGACATTGGAATTGGGGGTCTGTGTCCGGCTCATTTCTGTAATTTCTCTGAAACCGACAATCTGACATTCACACCCACTTCACGCCATAATTGGCCAGCTGTGCAGAGGTGAGAACGGAGCCTGGGTTTGAACTTCTCTCAAGCTTTCTTTTTTCTTTACACAACTATTTCTGTCACTTTTCATGTGTACGAGTGCAACACTATGAATACATTCCAGGAGAGACTGACAATCTGAAACTGCAACATTATTCCTACTGGGCCACATTTAAGCGTTATTGCATCTCCCCCTCTCTATGACGGCAGGCTTTTCACCCCACCTTCCAGTGTGGCCGTTCCGAACAGCTATAAACACTTGTGATTTCGGACATGGTTGGATAAACACATCTTATGAACCACTTATTTTCGAGCATAGCCCAGTTCTTAGTCTGTAGAATATCCCATGGGAAACGGCCAACCCTGGCAGCTATAAGCACTTTGGGGAACAGCCCTTTACATCGAATTTGAACTGAGCAACACCGTGCCACCTCTCCACTCCCACACTTTGTGATGTACTACTACAACTAGTGCACAGCCTGCTTCTCACTTAAGATTTATTTAGAAACCGATTTCCATTTTTTGACTTTTCTCCTCCCAGTATAGTTCCACCATTATACTCTAATTGAGTCTTTGTGAATCCCTCCTGACCTGCCCGTCCAGCTCCAGCTGGCTGGTCCTTGTAGCGAGCTCTTGTAGAAATTCACCCCTCTACTGCTGCTAGCTGAGGCTTGTTTTTATAGGAATGTGGTACGTTTATTGTCTTTGTTTAGCCCTTTGTGACATGCATGATTTTGTTTCTTTGTTAATTGACTGACAGCTAGCTAAACTCTCTGACTTGTGTGCTGTCCCTGGAGGGCGTAAAGACAACGTGGTCCTGAGGGCAGGGGTGGCCTCCTGATGTCAGGCACAGCTGAAAGTGTGTTTCTGCTGAGAAACTGTTAAGAGCAGGCCACTAGGGTTATGTGTATCATTTGTGTGCTGCTGGGGGAGAGACAGTTTTGAATGGCTATGTTTAGGTATTACAAATATCTAAGCCACTCGCATTCCTGCTGTCGGGATCCTGTCTTGGACCCCTCTGTTGCTATGGTTAACACACCTGTGCGTCAAAAGTAGTTCCCGGCAGAGACAGCCACTTTGAATACATTCAAAACTCAAGTAACTAGTAACTTAATTTCTCCTTTTATCCCCCTTAACTCGGTATTGTTCTCTTTTTATGTTAGAATCCATTCAAAAGTCTGTTTTTCCTCCCCATCTCCCCCGCTTTCATTCTCCTGCACATTTAATTCCTCTTTTGTAGTGTTTTTCTCTGTTAAGTAGAGGTTTATTGTTGTGGCAATGACAGAAATAAAATAAAACCACGACTGTAGAAGCACGGTTAAAGCAGTCTCTACATAATAAGAGGCTGTTTAGGTGCAGGAAATTGGGTTAACATGGTTGAGAATGTTCTCAGCTCGAGAAAATATCTGATAACACGGCCAAAAACCCTGCCTGTTTAATTGCATCAGACCTTTTACAGTTAAGCGTCACCTAAAGTCTATTGGTAAAGTTCGCCTTGGTGCCTGTGCCAAGTTGTAAAGTCTACATGAGGCCCACTTATGTCGACTCCCAAGTTTTCATCTTTGTGATGTGAGAGCTGCTGAGTTTGAAGACTGCTTTACATCATTTATGGACTGCTGGCAGTTTAGCCATACATGTACAAGAATTTGGCTTAAGGAGGGCATAAATTGTTCTCTCAACGGAAAGGGTTTCATACAGTGGTAAATGTCATGCGTGTTGGATGCCTTGCGTGGTTAGTATACTAATACGTTTTTTTTTTACTCTGCTGACGCTTTTTCTTTGCTTTGTTTAGCAGTCGGCTGAAGTCGAGACTTCCAGCTTAGAGCTTTTTTTACATTAACGGCACATTTGCAGACCCTTTGTTGAATAAAAGGCATTTTTTTGCACCAATGTGCTGCTTAGTATCAAAACATCAGATTATCAGGCCCTCAATGAGACTGAATCCGTTGAGATATTTTGGCCTGAAATGAAAGTCTAGAGCCTATCCTCAGACGTGGAGAGCCACCTCCATTATTAAATCTGAACACACAAACACACACTCTGTGATGACGGGAAAAAAATACAGAGTCAAATTGAGTGGGGTAATTTACCTCTTTTTGTCTGAGCATCTGCCCACCCAGCGTCTCTGACTTTCTCTCCTCCCCTGCAGTAAACTGATAGGCTTCACCATGCAGCTCCATAAGGATGACAATAGCCCAGGTCAGTTTACCTACAATCATTAGTGCTGGCTCGGAACACACACACATTGAGCGCACTGGGATTGGAGATGGACCGGACCACCCCAGAGCCATTGCTGGTAGGGATTACTTGGCTATGCCAGTTTGCGCTGGGTTCCAGTGGGAGCGTCTGTACTGTCATTTGACCTGCAGCTCCACTGACTCGTTACCAGGTCGACAGTCAGAAGTGGTCCTCTTTCATGCATTTGAATAAAACCTAAAAAACAGTTTCTACAGGCTCAACAGATTGCAGCTTTCTGTCCTTGCATAGTTTAAACTTTAGTAGTTAACAGTGAACTACAGCATTACTCCTAAATCTGGTCTGTCTTTAGCGAGGCTTTGGCTTTTTCAGATGAGGTGAGCGACCGGGGTGTTTTTCACAGTATGACAGTTTCTGTTTATGCCAGCAAGCATGCAAGAAGCTGCCAGCTCTTGTCGTGGACTTGTGCCTGTTGGCTGTAGTTGTCACTGATGTTAAAAATAATCCAGCTCAATCTGTTTTAATTAGGGATCAACTGCAAGCAGTACAACATTTTGCAGGAATTGGTTTAATTCCATGATGCAGAGGACTGTTTGTTTTTGATGTGATGTGAAAATTTGTAAATTGTTATCTTTTCTGGGGAACTTTCCCCGTTGAACCTCTGAGTGGCCACCTGACAATCCTTATTGCCACCACTGACTCAGATTTGGACTTTGTCTTAACAACGCATGTTGTATCTATACCGGTGCCAACTTATGTGCCTGTGCTGGCATCAGCTGTGGCCTTTATGTGACCTTGTACTCACCTATGTTGGCAGAAAAAAACAGGATGGATGCCAACAGGCCCTTCTGTGCTTTTATGTCCTAATTAGAGCGCAAAACAGCAGTTGAATCGCTGGCTGTGCCGCTGCTCCAAAATGTCTGGTTGTTCAGGGGTGGCCTGGTTTTGTCCTGATTGAGTGTGATGGCTGGGAAACATAAACATGAGGAGCACAATCGGGTTCAGGGTCCAAATGTTGGAGGTTGATGGGTATGTGGGTGTGAAGCTCTGTGGCTGTGCCTGCTCCTACCTGTTTCAGGCACCTTATCTGTCACTCTCTGGCGTTGTGAGGCCCAAAAATAAGTTCTTGTGTAGTTTTCGTGCCGCTCACTTCTCCCCCATTTTAGGGATCCCGTTTCACTCCGTCTGGTCTGGTGTTTATTTTCTGTTTATTCAATACAGGTCTGCAATCACTGCTTAATTTCATAGTTCGGTGTTTCTTTTTTTTCCTCCTTAATACCAGTGACATCTATGATTAATTTTGTTTGCAACTTCACACTCATTGTCACAGTTCAAAGCGAGCCAGAGAAGGGGAGGAGAGGAAAGCAGAGCCCCTCTGTGAATTGGCCCATGTGGAGGTTAATGATGCAACTTCTGTATGACGTTGTTTCCAGATTGCAAAGTTCCAGCTCAATGTAAAGCTGCGTCAAGACAAAGAAAAGCAAACGTGCTTCAGAGAGAGTAATTTAAACCATGTTTGTATGAGCAGAGCCTGGCCCAGCTCTCTTAATTTTACTCAGGTATTGTTTTCAATAACAGTGTAGTCATGGAAACCAGAGCCCCTCCAAAAAAACTACATTTGTTTATTTATTTATTTATTTTTATGTATTTTATGTGGTTATGTCCTTTTTAATCCTCCTCATAGGGAAGTCCAAGTTTGTTTGTTTTTTCAAAAATCCCAGTGTTGGAACTGAGATGAGGTTGGATTTGTGTATTCAGGTCTTGTTGAACTATTTGTATTGTTTGCCTTAGTAACAATGCAGGTTGCTAACTGGTGCCTTGTTTTTCCAATATGAACACATAACCGCCAAGTGAAGACTAGATACAGAATGGCGATAATTGAGAGATGATTAGGTGCGTCCTATTGGCCTAGTTGTTAAGATGCATCCATATGCTGTGATTGCAACGTTCCTGGTTGGATTTGGGGATTTTTGTTGCATGTCATTCTACTACTGAATGACTGCTGAATGAAGGCAAACGTGCTGGATTTCAAATCACATATGTATTTATCTAAATCAGTTTTGTTTGTGAAAATCGCAGGGGTCAGGTGAATTGAAAAAGCTGCCAACAGAAAAAGATATCTATAAATCACACTTAATTAAGAAACTCATTGTTTTTATCCGAAGCCGAAGGTCAAGGTCACTGTGACCTTCCAAAACACATTTTTGGCCATAACTCAAAAATCATATTATTCATATATAATTGTGACAATATCTCACAAATGTCTAATAAGACAAAATAATGAAGTGATGACATAAGAAATCCCTTTCAGATGTGCTTTCAATCAAAGTGATGGGGGACAAAATCCAGAGTCCTTGTTTTTTAGTTTATATGAAGCTGCTATGAGGCTTCAGCAGTTAATACTGTATATTTTTCCCTCTAAAACAATGTAAATTTGGAAGGTATCCACCTGATTGGTCTAACTCGGAGGGCTGAAGCCTCGTATTTACTTCAGGTGAACATTTGAATACATGTTTGCATAGAAACTGTTGATTTTGTGCTCCATGACTTACATTGAAGCACATTAGGAGGGGATCTTTTAATGGCCAGTATGAACAGGAGGGATGATTACAGCAAGCAAAACTGGTTTCAGTGTTTATATAGACATGTGACTATTGTTTTAAGACAAACTTTAAAAAATTGTGAACCCTTCCTTTAGTTGTGCTGCCAGTCTAAATATACAGTAACCTCTATCAAGTGGTCAGTGTGGCCTTCTTCAGCTCCTTGAGAGCCCTCCCCTCCAATGATGACTCTAAACCCACCGTGACCTTTCTCTTTTTGTCATCTTTCCTGCTGTAGGATCCCTTCCTGGCTGAGATGCTGCAGAATAATAAGGACCATATCGTGTGTTACCATGAACACGACTCCCTGCTGGACCACAAGGAGTCAGAAGCCCTGAGCGAGGAAGATCGCAAGGCTGCCTGGACTGAGTATGAAGCAGAGAAGAAGGTACGCAGGGAGAAAAACGAACAGACATGCATGCTACACACTGACATATCCACCAGTTCCAAAATCAAAGGCACACACATACAGCACTTAGTCCTTGTATCCATCATCCTCCAAATCAATGACATCAAAGTGCAAGGTGAGCTAAGCGGGGCCCCAGAGTTGTTTGTCAAGATGTGTGAGTTAGTGTTGGATCTGTCCGATCCTTTCATCACTTGGAGTAAGCAGATGACTGCTGTGATCATGATTTTGGCCCACCATCAGGCTGTCCCTGAGAGGCTGTCCAAGCAGTGTCAGTACTACTGTAAGTACGTAGGTCCACAGAGGGTTAGGGACTCCTCTTCTGTCTGAGTTGCACTCTTTACTTTTCCTCTTGCACCTCCCCCATTGTCCCCTCCTCTTCCCTCTCATTTCTTGTTGGACAAATCAATGGGCAATTAGTGGGGTTTATTTGGAGAAGTGTATGAAGGGGGTTGATGTTGTAAGAGAGCAGGAGCAGGTCTCCTCTCCCCCCTCCTGTGTAATCCTAGATTCTAATTCACCCTAATGATTATTTTTCCAACACACTCTCCCTCCTCTGCCCTCTGTGTGCCTTAAGCGGCTTTTCCCTCAGAGCTCCTCTGCTTTTCAAGAGAACAGAGGGTTCCCATTCGCCGCGAAAAAACAGTGGCGCTGAGGTTGAATGTGAGGATTTCAATTGCATTCGCATCACTGCAATGAGTGACCAGATGAGAATGGGTGAAATTCGGGACAGGGGAGTTAGTGGTGGGCGTGGTCATGTAATACTAGTAATAGTAATAATAATAACCTAGTAGTATTCTTTCCTGCAGACTTTGTAAAACACTTTATTTGTTTGGATCTCGTAAGGCAGCAATGATCCACAGGTATTTCCTTCCCCACTCTTCCCGTTACCTGCAGTAACGTTTTTACTTTTTGGCTAGATGTTCATCAGGTCCCGGGGTCCATGTCAGTGATGGATGGTGTAATTCCTTTCTGTAAATGTTTTTTGTTCAACAACGTCATAGCTATTAGGCGTGCCGCGGTAGTCAGTGTTACCTGTGTTGCACCGTGTTCAGGCATACACCGATTACTTTACTTGTTGTCAAAGCGAAAAGCAAAAGCACCTATTTGACAATATTTCGGATTTAAAATAAATGCTCTAAGGAACCATAACATTAATGAGGCAATCGGCGTATGGAGGACGGAGCGGTCACAGCCGGTGTGCTCGGCACTGGGTGGAAAACTGCAGCGCCGCAGCGAAAGCTCGACCGGAGAGGCCAGACACACAGCCATCCAACGTTAAAGAACGAAGTAAGCGCTCTACAGATATTGAGCGTCATCTTGTGTTGGAAAATGTCCAGTGTAATCTGTAACATGGGTTTATTAACCGGTGGGAATATACCCTCACCATGACATCCCTACTAGCTATATGCGTAGCCACTATGCGTAGTATAGGCCTGTGGGAAGACACCCAAAATTGAGATACCCCTACCGGAGGTAGAACAAAGCACAACAATGATTTTCATATTCTCCTAGGTCTCCCATATATGAAATGGATTCTTGTATAAAAATATTTTACTGCAAAAATGGTTAAATTGACAGATATTGTGACATAACCCATAAATAGAAAAGGCGCAAAATGAAGCCAGGCCGAATGGGAGATGGTACACCAAAGCTCATGTAATTTCATAATGCTAGCTCTGATTGATCCCAAATTTGATGTGATAATGGCCAGGGGGTTCCTCTACATGTGAATGTGAATATATTGATGCGTTGAGGAAATACAGTACTACAAACACATAAGTACAATAAGCGAAGCATGGACTCCTGTTCTCTTTTGTCCTCACAGATGGAGTAGTGCTGCACGATTATCAAAATTGCATCGATATGGCCTACTGCAATTTTCAAATCGCAGTATTTGTTAAAATCGCAATATTTGTTTAAGGTAACTACTTGTTAAAGGTAACTACACCCTCGCGTACCACCAGTGGTACGCGAGCTCGCCTAGTGTGAGAGGCGGCCCCTTGCGTAGTATGAGAGTTGTGTGGAAGAGTTTAAGTACCAGTTCTAGTGCTACCCCTTTGACAAAAGTCAACAATAAGTAATATTCTTATTAGGAATAGATTTGCCTCCTGCGTGAACTGTGCATTGCTGAATAGGGTAGGCCTACGCTACTGTATTTTAACATCGGTCATAATGGTGGTACTTGGAGAGCCAAATATTTTCTGAGGTGGTACTTGGTGAAAAAACTTTGAGAACCACTGTTCTAGGTCATTGAATGTCTGAAAGTCTGTGTTGTGGAGACCCTGCAGAAGAACCATGCCATCAATGATGTACGCAGATTCATGT
The DNA here is from genome assembly GCF_043250625.1 of Sebastes fasciatus. NCBI lineage: Eukaryota > Metazoa > Chordata > Actinopteri > Perciformes > Sebastidae > Sebastes > Sebastes fasciatus. The sequence continues at coordinate 14,876,698 of NC_133804.1, read as the reverse complement.
AGTTCCTCTGAATTCAGTAGTTGCTGTATTTCCTCAACTACAGTCTCAATTTTCTTAGCAAAGTCAGCCTTTGTTGTTTTCCTGAGGCTTCCATCATCATTACACAGAGACAGAGCGACAGCAGCAAGTTCATGAGCATCTCCCTCTGCTTGGAAACAGCAAGATGACTTTGGAAGAGCACATTTGAATCCATGCGATCTTGTTTGCTGGTCACAAATTACTTTTTCATGTCTATGAAAGTTTCACAGTGTTTTCATTTTCTGGGTCCCCCTCACAAGATGGCTGATGTCAGTAACCACAGCATAGTGGATAACATGAAATACCTTTCTGACACTGATGAGAAGAGTTCAGAAGCCCATCAGGAACCATGAAAGCTCTTTTGCAACCTTCTCAGAAACAACAAACTCTGAATACCGAATTCAGAGGAACCATCTGCGTACGTCATTGATGGCATGGCTCTTCTGCAGGGTCTCCAGAACACTTTCAGACATTCAGCGACCTAGGTGAGAGCATCTGGAGGAAGATTGCAGCCTTTTTTTGCGGGGATCTGTACTAAACAAAGATGCAGCCTTAAGGCCCAGATACACCAAGCTGACATCAAAGAACTAGCAGCGATGCGGCAGACTTTTGCGTTGCCTCATGTTGTTTTCGTCTTGGCCGACAAGTTGCATTTGAACACATTTGAACTCGTTCTGCGCCTGTGTGAGAGGAATTAACTCTCCACAACAGCAGGTGGTGGTAGTCTGTATTCATTATTCAAAAAGAGAACCGAGGATGGTGGATATACAAGCCGTTATGATACGCACATGAAACTAAGCAGCATCTGCCGACCATTTTTACACCACTCTCACTCACCACTTAGCTTCATTCTAGATGTTCATGTTGCTGTGAAAATATCCGTATATTGGAATGATCAGATGAGATGAAGATGAAAAATTAGAAGAGTCTTCAGTGTTTGTCCTCTTGACTTTACTCGTTGGCTTGCTTTCCTCACTTCTGTTTCTGTTCTCGTGCACTGATTCGTTTAAGCTGGACAGCGAATCAGAGTGATTTCTCTCACCGACACGGGCAGACTAGAGGGTGCTGGACACACCGAAAAAAAACGAGGTCGACGGACGCTCGGCGACATCCCCAAACTGTCTGATGGCCAAACGTCGGCTTGGTGTGTCAGGGCCTTTAACAGGATAGGAGGACTTCAATGGTGTGGCTATTGTCTTCGATACAACCATTCCCCAACAATAAAAGAATTGATCTTGAAAGGAAACAAAGAAGCACGTTTTAACTCAAAACACCTACATATGTTATTACAGGAAAAGCAAATGTTCCAAACTACAGAAAGTGCAGCGGGAGCAAAGATGATACAGGACCACAGAGAATCTCTGCCTCTTTGGCAGGAGGCTTTGAAAATGGTTAGAGGTCAAGATGGTCAGCCAGTCACAGGTAGAAAAAGCTTTGTAGACCTATACAGTAACCAGGAGGAGGCTGACACTAGATAAGTGTAGTTTATCAATTTGCGACACTACTGTACACAGCTAAAACAAATTTACAACAGACCAAATTATTCATGTAGTCTACGGACACAACGATGCCCGTCTGTGGGCAAAACAACGATCAGTATTAATGTTTTCTTAGGCTATAAATAATCAAAACGGGTTTAGTGTAATTTCCATGACAACTGCTAGAAGGACTGTCACAAATGTTTCAGGACCTCCGGTCACCCTACTGCAATTTGTCATGCACTAAAGATGCACAAGTAGTCACTTCCACAATAGGCTGTTCAGTGTCACGTTGTATACTCTGAGCTTTGTAGGAGAAACAACTGGAACGTAACCCGGCCTCTGCTAATGTCTTCACAACTTAAGGGTTGGCCGGCGGTGGCCAGGAAAAGCTATGTGTATGAATATCAGATTTGCAACTCAGGAAATGGGAAAAACTGTGAGAACATGATCAGGCGCCCAAAACTAAACTGAACCCAGGAGCCCTCGTCCTCACTGGGACTTCAGCTCGGTACAGAGCTTAGAGAGGCTCATGTCATCAATTTTTGGTTTGGGAAATTAAGTCAAGTCGAGATTTTGTGTATGTGTGAAGATGAATGAAGATGAATGAAGTCTGCAGAGCATCTGAGAACGCAGCTGAAGTCTAAGAGTGGCTACTTGTAAATAGCAAACCTAAAAGTGAAGAATGTGTGTGTGTGTGAGAGCGCATTCGTGTGTGTTGTGGTTTTGTGGTTGTTTTGTACCGTTTAGCCTGCACACCTGTCTCTGACCAGGTCCAATGATCCCCCACTGGCCCCCAACACACACACACACACACACACACACACACACCTACCTACATACCGGATGGCCAGATTACAGGGCACAGAGAAACCATCTGCAGCAGAGGCTCAATTACGCACAAACATCGGCATCCTGCTGGCCTTTACTGGGACAAGACTGTTTACTTCAGATCACTTCTCACACACACACGTGTTTAATACAACAGGAACAGGCCGTTTCCAGGAAACATTTTACTCTCGCAGAGTGAAACAAGTTATATGTGTGAAGAGTTGAAAGCCTTTGTTGTCAACATTAATGACTGAACTTGAAATGAAGAGCTGGACGAGTCACTGTGTGAATGAAGTTGACGGCCGAAGTGAGCTGTCGACTCTGACAGTGATGGTATACAGTCTCTCCCATCATGCCTTTGGTGGCTCTTAACACTTGCCCAGTTGACGTGTACTAATCCTGTTCTTCTCTCTCAGGGTGTGTTCATGAGGTCCAACTACCAGAACGCCTACCCCCAGATGGACATGGGTGGCTCCAACTACTTCTCCTTCAACATGGCAGCTTTGGCCTCCATGACCAACCAGCAGCTGGAGGTAAGTAATGAGCTCCACATGCCCCTCTCCTGCCTCGCACCCCTCCCTCTCCTTCCCCCACGGCATGGCGCCCCACATTCCTCAGACCCCACTGCTAATTGTGACAACAGTCTAGTAGCCGACGTTCCCAGCTCTGCCCCGCTCCTCCGCCCAACAGTTCGTAATGCTCCATGTCTGGGGCAGCAGCTATTTATATATGGTGGCACGTCTGAATGACGGAGAGGACAACGGCCCAACAAGACATCAAATGAGTGTAAAAATACTGCATGCTGCCTTCAAGTCTTGTAAGAAATGTGAGAAATTATGATTCAATACCTCACTGAGTGATGCATCGTGTAAAATTGAGATTTAAGATTTTGGAGCTTAAAAAATCATCAAACAAACTGATGGGAGCTAAAGCTACTACCATATTAACATTCACATCCACCACACACAGTGTGAGTAGTATTTATTTGGAATTGTTTCTTGCCACCTGATAAATGTAACTGATATTTACACTCCTTTTTAGCTTTGTTTTGGTCTTCACCAACTCCTGTGAAAATGTTTCTCCACCAGCTAGTTGCTGGCTTTGTCTGTCTGCCATTTGGCGTAGGGCAGAGTTGATCAATTACAGCCTTTTTTGCTGCTTATAGGCATTGCTGTGTGCGGTGAGACTGAATAATACAGAAAATATACGTATATAATATAAATCTCAAAATAATTGGCAACATCTCATTTTTTTTTAATTTACAGAATTTCTTAGTCTCTCATTAACGTCATGCAGAGCAGGATAGCAGGGCCAACAACACTCATATTTTATCAGCTATCAACCAAGATTTTGCAGCATGGCTGAAACTGGTATCAGGCATTGTATAGGAGGCATAGTGTATTTTGTGCAGGACAAGGTTTCAAACTCGACACGATGTGAATCAATGCTGTAGAATCCCGCATGCAGAGTGAGGCTGATTGTCCATATAGCGGGTTTTTTCGAGCGCCAGCAACAACAGAGAGCATATGCGGTTATCTAGAGAAAAAGCGCTGCACCCTGCATGTTTTTTCGGAACACTCTGACTTTTATTGTGCGGCCGTTCCGAACACTTCTAGTTGAAAAGCTGTCCCCAGCGCAATATGCTATATGCCAAGTCAACCCGCCAACAGACTCCAGGTATTTGGAGTGGCATTAAATGTCTTAACTTTCATTAAACTGTAGGAACCCTGTGATAGGCTATCACTCGTGACATGTAACCAATCAGATAGTACTGTGGGCGGGATATTGAGTGAGACCGAGGCAGCTGCATCAAAGTAGCACACTTTTAAAATGTATTTTATTGTCAATCAGATCTTAAATAAACAAACAATTCTTCAGAGTATTGCAGCTGATAATTGGTCAGGCTCATAATCGGTCGACCCCTAGTAAATATTTGACAATTAATACCCACAGTTATGGTGGAAATGAGAAAAGCTCACCTGTCTTCTTTCTTGTGTTCAGGACCTTATAAACCAGGGACGACAGAAAGTCATTGAAGCAACAAATGCATTGAAGACTTTGGTTCGGGAGTCATTGGAAGATATCATCGGCAGAGTGGTGAGTGACTAAATCTGCCTTAAGATAAACTTCATAACTTTTCTTAGAGATGAATCTTTATTTGTACAAAAAAGTGCTTTTAATTGATGCCACATTTCTGTCACTGGTCTGCAACAATGATGCATGGTTGATGGTGGTTGAGGTTAACATGTGTGAGCTGTCCTCTCCCCACAGTGGAAGGAGAACCCAGCACTTACAGAGAGTCAGGTCCAGTCCATGGCTCTGGGACGACAGGCCAGTGTTGAGCTGGAGATCAAGCGCAGGGAAGCCGTGTACAGGGACGTTCTCACCAGGCAGCAGACGGTAAGAACTGCTCTCTGGAAACAAGCTGTTATTAACCTTGACTACATCTCTGAGATACCACTATACTTGACCCTCTTACATCAAGCTGTGGTGTTTCGAGCTGTAGCGTCATATGTACACTTAACTAGTTCAGATATATAATCGGGGACTGGGGAGAAAACTTGTTAATGACCATGTTAATATTACTGGGTTTTTGCAGTTGGTGTGTAAACGTTTCTTTCATTTCCTTGCCTGTTATCTTCACATGCACTTTGGACATGTGAGGTCTTGGTTGTTCAGCTGCTACTTATTTAATTATCTTAGTATTTTTGTCATTATTTTAACTGTCCCTCTATGTCTGTGTCCAGCTGATGATGTACGTGCAGAAGCTGATCACCAACAGAAAGGTGCAGGAGCAGCAGCTGGCTCTGGCTAACCAGGCCAGCTACCTGAACCAGCTGGCCATGCAGAACGGCATGATGGGAGGCGCCGGGCTCAGCCAGATGGACCTTGTGGGGCTTTACCAGCAGCTCCACGGCATCGGCTCCCACCAGGGCAAGAATCCTGGGCCCTCCAAGGGCCTGTAGGTCAGAGGGACTCTTCCTCACCCCCCACTCAGCTAGCCGGCTCCCAGTGGGCCAGTCCAAGCGAGGCCCAGTTTCTCTGTTACAAACACACTGTGACACCACCGCTCAGAGCTCAACGCAATCTGGTGCACCAAGCAGAGGGTGGAGTAGTTTTGAGACTAGGCTGCTGTCCACTGGGGCCTCAAGTGGGATAGACTCTCAGTTCTTTATTCTGTAGTACACTGAGAGAAGGTGGAGTATAAAATGTATAAATGACTGAAACAGGAGAAAAAAACATGTATATACCGCCTTAATGTTATTCAAGTTCTGTATCTTCATTTTTCATGCATTTAAAAACAAACAAATTTTACCCCCAATGCTTTAAAGCATTGTATTGTTTTTCTCTTAAAAGAGGGTTTCCATATAATTTAAACTCAGTTTTTTATACTGTTTTAAATGCCTAGGTAAACCTGAGTGGGACCAGTGTCGTCGGTGACAGGACTCTCTAATGTAAAGCTCTACATGATTATTAGCCCCAGTAGATTCCTTCACCAATATCTAGCAAAGCAGACCGCTGATGGTGCTGCGAAAGTCCTGCTCTTTTTGGGAGATGGAAGCAATTGATAAGTCAACAAAAACAGAAAAAAATGGCCTTATATTCATTTCCTAAAAAAAAGCTCTGTAAAGTACTGAGATTTGTTGAGAATCTTTTCTATTATGCTTTTAAGTGTTTACATTAGTTGTCACTGAACATGGTAATGGAATGCTTGTGTTGTTCAAAAACTGCCTGCCGGTTCCTACGACCTTTTTGTAACATCATCCTCATTGTCACGTGTTGTCTAGCATAGCACTGTGCGTCCTGTTCATTGTTTATGTTCCACTTGTGTTGATCCCCCAGCTCGGGTGAGCGACTGGGTCTCACGAAGCACAACCAGTTCAGCCAGATATCACAGGGCCCAAAACTTTTCCCTTTACTTTTCCGTCAAAGTTTGGATTCTGTGTTTCACGGTGGATTTTGTTATAAAAGAGTAAAGAAGGAAATCTTATTACGTATCTGGCTGATTTGTGTCTTCTGCTTCGTGAGAAAAAGCCTTCTGGACACTAGTCTCACCAGGCAGGCCCCCAGGACTATCTGTATTCTACTTTGGCACATTTTTTTTGCTTCTAAATGCTTAAAACTGGTGTAGCTGTTAATCAAGAGGAATATGTACATTTCTCACAAAGAGATGTTGTCCCTAGTTGGCTCCTGTGTTTGCACAAGGTGTATTTCATAAATGTAGAGAAACTTTTGCCCTCCTCTAAGAATGTTCTTGTGTTAGCAAATACACCGACATTATTTGCCATGAATTTGATCTGCTATTATCTTGATAAGTATTTAATATAACATTTAATAAAGTGACCAAAAGGATGAGCAACTCCTGTGTTTGAGTCATTTGTTTTTGAAATACTGAAACTTTTTTATACACCTGCATGAAAATGTATCTGAAGCCTGACTGATGGTGGATTTGTGAGGCTTATACCACTATTGATATTTGAGCGTCTAAAAAAAATCTGATAACAAAATATTGGCAATTATTTTTTGGTGCTTTTTTAATGCCATTTATTAAACAGTTGGATGAAAATAAGAAGTAATGAGTGGAGAGAGCTGTGGAGTGATGTTTAGCAAAGGTACCGCACTTGACTTGATCGTTTAGTTTATGGTCGGTGTGTCAAACCTCTAGGCCGACAGAACATGGACACAAAAATACATGTTTTTGATACGAGTTCCAGAAATTTGACTATTAAAGAACCAAGATATATTGAGCAGGAAATTCGGACAGTAAAATTAAAGTTTCAGCACTCTCTGGAGGACTAACTACGTAGCATGGACAGATTTATTTTATCTCCGAGCAGAGCCAGGTGAATCGTTTCCCCCTGCTTCCGGTCTTTATGCTAAGCTAACCTAACCGTCTCCTGGCTCCAGCTTCATGTTTACCGTACAGAGAGAGTGGTATCGATCTTCTCATCCTAATTCTCGGCAAGAAAGCAAAGTATTTTTCCAAAAATGTAGAGCGGAGAGCTGATGCATCCTGACGTAGTGTCCCTGTATTTCACACCCACCAACAGCACTAAGTGCCTTTTGTCCCACTCTCTCCTCCCTTCAATCTTTCATCTATTTTTCCCTCTCCTGGTATTGTTTTCATTTCTCAGTCTGCCAGGGTTTTCCCCTGCATGTCTTTGACTTTTCCATTCCCTCCCCCCCAGGGGAGCTTGCTCTCACAGCTTACAGATATCTGCCAGTGGAGAAACATTACAACTATTGCAGATGTTGAAATGTTGATCCCATCCCCTCTCAGCCCCAGATTACCACCACTCCAGGTTTGCGGCACATCCCTGCTGGTTCTCGGTGCAGCAGGCAGCTGCTTCTGTCCATTGAAAAGGCTGCAGACTACACACCGTGGTGGAGTCTGTGAGGCCCCTGCAACCAACAACCAATCACTGCTCTAAATCCATGCTGATGTGTAAAGCCAATTAGGAGCCGGGATCCAGTTGCATAAGGAATCTGATTTTGTACGGTGGATGTAGGCTGACTAAGACCTTATGGAGACAGAGAGGGCCTGTGCACATTACTTGGTAAAGGGTTTATAAGGGCAAATTGGCATGGGATTGTATCGTGTTCTCCTCTGGGAACAAAACGATGCTGGATCTTTTTACCTCCATCTTTTGGGACAGCAGGACAAAATGCCATGCAGAAATTACATAGGAGGTATTTTAAAGGGATAGTTTGTGTGTTTTGAAGTGGGGTTATATGAGGAACTTATCCATAGTAGGTGTATTACTTAGAGTAGGTGACGGTCGGAGTACATCCAGCTTGGAGAAACAGACTGGAGTACCGACACAAGAGCAAAGCAATACACTGTTGTGGTTGGGGATGGCAGAAAAACTTAATTTAGCCACCTACCAGAAAGGCTCACCTACAAAAAATTTGTATCCATTTAAGTGTACGCTATATTCAGAATATTTTTCGAAGACAAGCTGAACTGAAAGTGAAACGTATCATTACTGTTTTTGTCCTCTGAGCCTGCTGGCTTTAGAGAGAGCATAGATAAGTTGCACTTTCAGTTCAGTTCCACGTCAGAAAGGGCTCTCTGACGGCAAGATAAAGCGGTGAAAATATTCTAAATATAGCATAACTTGAAATGGATATTGATTTTTTTAGGTGAACCTTTCTTTTAGATGGCTAAAACATGTTTTTCTGGCGTCCCCAGCCACAGCACTACTACTCCCTAAGTAGGTAACACACCTACTATTGGATAAGAACCTCATACAACCCCACTTCAAAATACCCAAACTGTCCCTTTAATAATGATGCATCTGCGGCATAATAATGGTCTTACATCAGTACAGATACAGCTTCTCTTACATCAGTAAAGCCTAAATCATTTTTGATAAAGGGAAACTACTTTTTCATGTTGCCAAGAGGGGTCTGTTCATTATCGGGTGTAAACTACAAATGCCAACCTCACGGTGGCGCTGGAGGAAAAGTCAGGGGGTCACCAATTACGTTGTTAAGATTCGTCCTCTGGGGATCATGAATGTACAAAAGTTTAAGGCAATCCATCCCACAGTTGTTGAAATATTTCAGTGTTGACCAAAGTCAGACTGACGGAGTCATCCTGCTAGCATGGCTGAAAATAAAAGGAAAGAAATGCAACATTCACATAGATTCTATATCTGGTTTTAATTGGTACATCAGATTTTTTTTCATCCAAGCAAAAATAGTCTCTCACAATGAATTCTCGATAGCAGGACAATTTTATTGTCATTGCAGTTTGTTGTTTTTTTTGTGTGTAATTTCAGTAGAATCTACAGTCCAGATAACTTCAAGTTCATTACAAAATAAAGTCTTTGCAATAAATAAATATATAGATTTATATTTATACTTTATATGTAGAAAATAAATATATCGTACATCTCATAAATAGGATCACCCATATGTACACCTCAGCTGCTTGCATTTTTAGTAATGTTCCCGACACTCTGAACATTACAAGTCGCCATCCTTTAAAACAAAAGCCCATCACGATTCTTTACAACCACAGTCAGAGAAGTGCTTATGTCCCGAGCTTAATCGCTTGTTTTGCATACAATTCCTACAAGACGCTGCTTGATGTTTTATTTAAATGTGACGAATGAGATCATTAGACTCTGATGATTACACGGGAGACAGAGTGAGCCTACAGCTGGGACTGGGGATGTGCAGTAAGTGCTCTTTCATCTATCACACATTCATCTTAGAGATTTTATGACCCTCTTTCATCTTTGATTTTGAAGACAACTTAATAAAACTCCAGTTCGCCTCGTAACAGTTCGTTCTCTGCCTCGCAGACATTCTTCTTCTTTAGTACCTGACTATCCCGACCTGTCACTTAACATCCATGGAGCACGTAGCTTCTTCTTCTCCTCTCTATCTGTGTGTGGAATGTGCCTTTTTCTTACATTTAAATGTGTATAGTGCATACCAAATGCACAATGTGACGTCTTGCAGTGCTTCCCGTCATTTGGAGTCTCTTCTCTGTGTTCTCATAGTTATTCATTCCCTCCCCACCCCCCATCAGCTTAGTGCTACTCAGAACCATTTGTCGTCGCATGTCGCTTCAGTATCTACGCATTTACCTCCAAAAAGTGGTTATTGAGAAAACATGGCACCTGATTTGATCACCCCCACAGCTGGGCAGTCATCCTCCGTCCATGTCCATGTCCATGCAGTGGTTTTATCAGATAACTTCCCCGCCGACATCCAGGAACACGCACAAATGTTTATGTCAGTGCTTGGCGGTGGGCCCAGGCGCAAACACAGTGACCTCAGGGGGAGCTGAGGGTAAACAGTTCTGTACCAGGTCCAAAACATCCACAACACCCCCTCTCTCCTCTTCTTTTATCTCTCTTCCTCCAAATGTAACCAGTTCTCCGAGTGTAAGCACTGGTCACCTGTACTGGAATAGGTCCCTGTACGCCTGGGGGATCTTTTCGATCTCCACCGGCCTGGGTAAGAAGTGGGTGAGCTTCTGGTGTTTTTTAGTCCTGTTGCCCTCCCTGGGCGAGCCGTCTTTGTTCAACGCCACGTAGTAGAAGCGTCCCGTGTCCGTGTGCTTGTACAGAGTTGAAGCGTAGGTGTTGTACCAGTTCTCCTCAAACTGCTCCCTGAGCACACATTCTGCTGTCAGCTTCTTCTGCGGAAGAGAAAACAACATAAAGACCCAGCTCACACGCCACTGAGAGAGAACATTTGCAACAGATAAACAGACATAAAAATGCAGTTTGAGATTGAGATGGATGACGCCACTTTGTATGCAGATACCTCTCTTCCTGATGTGCTACTTTGTGTATTTCACTACCTATTGGGAACCTGCACTTGAAAGCTGGAATGAACCAGTAGAAACTCATTAAGGCAGGTGCTCATTATGACAAAAGAGGGGAAGTCATTACGAGCCGCTTTCCACTTTACACCCTGCGCTTATTCCTCAGACCTGTTAACCTCTCGTTGAGCACATAGAATGATTTCCCTCCCTGTGATGCAACAAGAACAGGAGTACAATCTTCCCTCTCTCACTTTGTTACACACACACACAGAGAAGCTCTCAAAGCCACGGTCTCCACTGACAGCGCAGCATGAGCGATGGCTGCGGGTTCAGCAGGTGAGAGTGTGCTGGCTGAGTGAGTGTGTGAGAAGAATACGAGACATCAGGGCTGGAGCTGCTCTCCTGCCAAGACCAGTCAGCCATGCAGCAAGAGGGTTGAAAACCCCGGTTGAGTCCGCGGTATCGTCGAGGACCGAAGGCCAAAAGGCCGAATGCGAAGCCTTTTTCGTGGGTGTCACTTTCTCCCGCCTCTCCCTCCTCGACACTCCTTTCCCTTTTTTTTGACTAGTGGGATGTGGCTTCTCTATACAGCAAGATCAATGTTCAGTCAGTGTCTGTTGCAGGTTTAGCAAGTGTTTGTATAAGAGTCTCGCTTTTTATTCCAGCAGCAATTTTGTTGATTGGCTGTCAGGCTCTGCTTGGCTGCGGCTATGTGGTGAAGCTGTTGTCTGTAAACACAGCCCTGAGGAGCACATGACTGGGCCAGCTCCATCCTAATACACACACACACACACACACACGCAGACAAACTTCATCGGATCAAAAGCTCGTCAAGGTCTGGCGGTTGTGGGACGGAAGCACCCTTCTACCTGTTCCACCTCCCCCCTTCCACCTCCTGGCCTCTCAGCTCCAGACAGACGTGTCTACATCGCTCCCTCTATCAGTCAGGTGACTCAGTCAGGTGTGCAATTACCCCCACACCCCCCACAAATCACCGCCTCCCACCATCACCCCCCTGCCCCCCCAGGGTCAAAGCTCCAGGATGCCAGACTCTGATAGCACGCAGTAACAATATCTGCACTTTCAACATAATGGCTGTGCTTAAAAGTAGCCTCTGTTCAGAGCCAGGGGGATTCTGGGCCATGAGAGGCCCTCAGGTAATGCCCTGGGACACCTGATCCAGGTAACCCCTTCATTGTCTTTATGTGTTCCCTTTCCTCTCTCTATATCTGTCTCCAGATACCAACATATGAGAGAGGATGAAACAAACCTAAATGTTCTCCAGATCCTGTGTGTGGAAAAGCACAAGCTATTTATTCTATATTTAACACTGCAGTCCAGCTGTGCACAGAAGGGGTAATCTTCACCGAAAGTCACCCACAGCGCACATCCAAAGTGACTCCAAACATTCCTGTGTCCACTTTGGGAAAATATGTAAATATTTCTGCATATATCTCAAAACTAAATGAAGAGGTTGTTGCTTTGCTCTCAGAATAAACCTGCTTTTCCTTGAATCGCCTCACATGGAAAACAAGTATAGTAACTCTCTTTCTTTTTCTTTACTACTGCCAGTGTTGTTTTTTTGGTCATTATTCCTTGGAGCTATATTGTCTTTATTCATTTATTAGATAAGATATTCCTTTGATTGGTCCCACAGTGGGGAAATGTGCAATACCTGGTCCCAATACTGAAGGAAAGTAGCAGGAGAGGGAAGTATGTGACAGAGAGTGTGAGACTCTGTAAAAGAAACATACTTGTTTTGTCTCACTGTGGTTTTCCCATCTGCCACATACGGGAACCTTGATAACAAACTCAGATTGCTCCTGAAAAGCTTTTTTTTGATAGCTCAGCTCTGACGTATATTGTAAAAAGTGTCTGGAAAATGGTGCATTCTGTAAAACAAGTCACGTGTGTCGAGTGCCAGACTTGTTGTGAATGAGACCCCGGGCTGCATGGCGAGGGCGGGGTTGTAAAATGAAAGGAGGAGGGTGTTTTTTCTTTTTGACTCACCGACCCAAAGAGCTCTCCTTTCTCATTCATGCCGAGGTAGAGTCCAGCGTCCACCCCTCTGATGCTGACCAGACTCACTGCCAGACTGATGAACTCCAGGATACCTGAGGTCAAACAATGCACACACACACACACACACACACACAATGCACAAAAAAAAACAGTCAGGAAAAGCCCACAAACAGCAACAAGTGGCCTCCAGTTATATGTGACAGCAGACCAGTCAAAATAGGCATCAGGTAACTGCTTTTGGGAGCTTTATTTTAGCCACAATGAGGCGTTTTTCGTCACTATATGTTCAAAGAAAAAACTTCCTTGCATCTCCGTTCTACAATAAGGCCACTACATAACTTATTTTGTCATTAATTACAGCACAAAAATACACTTGTATGGGACCGGATGCACCAGATTTATTTGATTTCCCAGCTTGCTCTTTAAAGTCTGGTCTAAAGAACATACATCACTCATTGAATCAAAAGGTTTGTGGTGTCTATAAAAGTGTGCATCCTGTCTTCGGGACTTCCCAGTGGCTACTAATACAGACCCAGAAGTGACTTTTATGAAGCTGAGATGTGGGTAAGTAGTTTGTTGGGCTGCTGACTCACTGGAAGTTACAGTAAAGGCACTTCAAAGGCATTGAAACAACCGGTAGAATTAAAAAGCTATTGGCTTGTTGTGATGCAGAGGTTAGTCAGAGAGGATCCAGCTGGCTGCTCTGACTGGCAGAGAGGATCCAGCTTTACAGCCACCTGGTCCCCATCTCTCCAAGACCTCATCTGATGCCAGAGGATGACAGAGAAGATCCCTCTAATTTTTTTTTTGCGGGGTGAAGAGTGTGTTTCATATCCCCTCTAATCAAAGCCATGTCGTTTTCTTGCAGCTCTGACAAAGACCTTGCATTTGAAAAACTATAAGTGAAGCCAGAGACAAACACGCGGACCACCCATCCCCTGTAAACCGGCTTGTTTTGGCTCAATTCTCAACATTAAAAACCTTCCCTTGAATTCCGCAGTGGGTCATGCTTTAATTTTGAGGGCTATTTGGGCTCTTTTCCTGCAGCAGCGTGCACCTGCGAGATGACTGCATGGATATGAGGCCTGAGACATGTGCGTATCTGACCTCTGACCTCATGTTGTTTATCGTTCTCCCCTCGAGCCGCACCTCACTCCATTTACATTATAATGGTACCACATCTTCAGAGCGAGCGCGTGTGCAAGCAAGCTGTTGCTTGGGCACGCGCTGCTTAGAGGAGGGAGACACCTGTCCCCCACGCGCAAAGGTGTGTGTGAGTGTGTGGCTCCTGTGTGCCAGGTGACGGTGACGCACGGATGGGTATTCACTGGAGATGATGTGCAGCTGGAAAAAAGCCTCTTAATTAAACTCACTTCAAACAGGTTTGGAGTGAAATGTGATAGTATTATATATATATTATAGAAAACTTTAATTACATTTTGGATTATTGACAATTGCTTTCATCCAGATTACCTGGAGGCTTTTACCACTTTTCATTTAGACCTATACCTAACATTAATTGTGTATGTTAGTGCTGATAATGCTGACTGTTACTTGAGTAAACAGGGTGTTGATCACTCTGGGAATTTAAACCTTTGTATATTTTATGGAAGTTATTGCCCCGTTTATTGTTTTATTTCTAAAAAAAAAAAGTGGAAAAATTGAGTCAAAAGAAGTTATAGCAGAAGTTTTTATTTAAATAATTTTTTGTTGTTGTTTGTTGTTATTTTTCTTCTTCCTGTTTGTTTGTTTATTTTCTTTTCTTTTTCTGTAGCTGCTTGCCAATTTTGTATTGATTAGTAACATTTGTGATTGTGATTTGTGATTATATTCTTTTACTCTATTGGTGATCTATCAATTTGTAACCCCACCCTATACACACACCTTCTGCACGTTTTAATAGTCGTGTATCACATCTGTTACCCTATATTTACTTTTAACAGTTTTCTTCATCTCCTTGTATTTTTATATCTGGTATATATTTTTGTACTTTGTACTTTGCACTACTAACTTTTTTACTGCCTTTTTACTAACATGTTTTTGCACTATGGAACTGTGATGCTGGAAACTTGAATTTCCCTCGGGATCAATAAAGTTACCATCTATCTATCTATCTATCTATCTATCTATCTATCTATCTATCTGTATAGTTTCTTATTTTTGGGCTTTTATTGCTATAATCCTATTTATATGGTTCTTATTGTAACTTGTCCCTCCAACTTCCCCGTGCCTTAAATATGTTTCCTTTGACTTAACTAATTATTGGTTGTCTGTTGTATGTATGGATGTATGGACTGGGAATGCTACAAATGAATTTCCCCCCTTGGGGATAAATAAAGTTGTCTGAACTGAACTGAACATTTTCTATGTTTTCTTAAAGCATAGTTGGGCAGTTAAAGTTTCTCAACATAATGTAGCAATATTAGATAGATAGATTCAAGATTCAAGCCCTTTATTGTCATTGTGTAGTACAACGAAATTAGATTGTGACAATCCCATAGGTGCTAAAAAAGACAATACAATAAAAAAAGAGATAGTGCAAATGTTTTGCACTATGGAACTGTGATGCTGGAAACTTGAATCTCCCTCAGGATCAATAGATTGAAATGACTAGACATGAGTACCTGTAGGTTTTGTCGCTGAATAAACCAGGATTTGGTTGTTAAAAATGTATTTCAAATTTTTTTTTTTCACTTTGAGGAAACACCATAGAAAAAGCCATGCTGTGATCTTTTTACTAACATGTTTTTCACTATGGAACTGTGATGATGGAAACTTGAATTTCCCTCAGGATCAATAAAGTTAATATCTATCTATCTATAATCATGCTTAAATACCAATAAAAAACTGATCACAAAAAAAAAAAAAAAAAAAAACATTACATGAAAAACTAGACATGAGGCCAGGATTTGGCTGTTAAAAATGCATTTTAAAAAAAAAAAAAAAATTAAATGTTAAAGATTTTCGCCTCACCAAATCTGCTGTGGTCCTGCCTCGTCCCATGCACCGTCCCATTGGGTAATATCTCCAGCTGGAAGCCGGTCCTGCAGTAGAGCTGCCTCCGCCTCAGGATCCCCTTCAGGTGCCCGAAGTCCGTCGGAGACCCCCTCTGCAGCCTCCCTTCAATCTGACCCAGACGCTCAGTCAAACCCACCGGAGCCTCCGGTATGGGCACATTAGGAAAAGTTTGTAAATCCAAGTCCAGTGTCCCCAGAAAACTCCCGACCTCTCCCATGGTGTGCACAGCTGTCAAATTAAGCGAAGGCATTTAAAAAAATGTTTTTAAAAGTTTGCACAAGTCCAAAGCGTTTATACCCAGGCGCTCCTCCAAAAACCATGCAGCAGCAGTCCTTTCAGCTTATTGATCGTCCTTTGCTATAATCATCAGTTTGATATCTCTGTTTATCAAGATGGAAAAGACTCTATTATATACATACTCCCCACGCATTCTCACATTGGATATTCAAACACAAGCCACGCCTGGCTGGCATCCTTTTCTTTTACGCGCATCAGTTTCCTCACTTCAATGTGCACTTTCACAGTCCAACTTTTACCACTGATGATGATAAGTCTATGCGTTTAGTGCTCTCTCTTTAGAAAGCCGTATCTATCTTCCGACCAAAGCAATCCAAGTCCAGAAGTCTCTTCTTCTCATCGCTCCTGAACTCCTGTTTGATAAAAGCATATCTTCCATCCTGCAGCAGGAAAAACTCTGGCAACAGTTTCTGGTGGTGCATTAAAATGCGACACAGATGCAGAAGCGAGGATCATCATTGTTCAAACACACACAGCTGAAAAGCTATCATAAACTGTAACAACCACTCCACCACAAAGGCAATCCATAATTAACTGTTTTTTGGTCACACCATATAGACCTCTCCTGGAAACAAAACAAAAAAGAAAAAGGAAAACCACAAAGCATCAGACGAATACACAAGATTATCAAAATAACCTGTGCATAATCTCAGAGCAATCCAACCAAGTGTCAGTGCCAACCACTGGACGCTTTTCATGAGAGCATTTTCTCCACCTCCTTGTTGGAAGCAGGTGCTTCCTCGCCCCTCTGCACAACGTTTGCAATGTGCTCCAGCAAACCAGCAGCTTAACCACTTGTACTACTGGCAAAGGAAGGGAGAAAAAAAAAAGGAAAATCCCAATGCTGATGACGTGTAGTATCAAACCTGACTGCTGCAAGAGACTGTATGAACTTTTGGAGTCATCAGAGGCTCTTTTAGATGATATTTTCTTCCAAAAATGTTGATTTCTCCCCACTGGATTTTGTGCAAAAGTTCCAAATAAGCTCCACAAAAGTTATTTTGCTTGGTAGATGAAACAGAGAAAACACCATATACTGTGAAAATAAAGAAAAATACAGGTGTATATTTGGTGGAGGAAGTATTCAGATCCTTTACTTGAGTAAAAGTAGCAATACTGCATTGTAGAAAATACTCGCACATTCAACATTTTACTAAATTAGAAGAAAAAAGATAAATAGATAGATAGATAGATAGATAGATAGATAGATAGATAGATAGATGGTAACTTTATTGATCCCGAGGGAAATTCAAGTTTCCAGCATCACAGTTCCATAGTACAAACCATGTTAGTAAAAAGGCAGTAAAAAAGTTAGTAGTGCAAAGTACAAAAAAATATACCAGATATAAAAATACAAGGAGATGAAGAAGTTAAAAGTGAATATAGTGCAGGGTAACAGCTGTGATACAGGACTATTAAAAAAGTGAATATAGTGCAGAAGAGACTGTTAGAAATGAGTATAGTGCTCATTATGCAAAAAAAAGGCATTCATGTTGTAATAGACAGTTGTGGTATTATTGTAATGCCACATAGTGCCACCAGGTGGTGTCTCCTTTTGTTGTGATGAACTGAGAGTTAACAGCTCTGCACATATGGTGCCTACAAATGAAACTTGTAAGTTTGTGTTTTTTGCTGCATTTCCTGCATTATGTTACCCGCTTGCTAGCTTGCTAAATTGTTAGCCTCTGTGGCCGACGGTAATGTTAAAATTGTGGTGGCTTAGCAGCGGTGTTCTCACGACCTAACCACTTGAACGCCAAGCATATTGTGTACTGTACACGACTTCCCATGTTGTAAACACGAGTTCACGAGTTTCACTTGAAGGATTTTACAGCTCTGTCTATTACAACACTACCTGCTATGTAAAGATATAATGGAGTAATGTTTACCGGAGCAGTGAATGAAGTCACTCTGAGCTTCTCTGTGCTTTGTTTACGTAGGCGGGCCGGCTGCTGGCAAGTTCATGGCTGCTGCATGGCTCTGCACTGCCCTCAATCGGTGGTTACAGCTGATAACGGCGTCCTGACCGACCACATCGTAGCAGAAGCCTAGCACCCACCCTCCGATTCCCTCAGGTAAACACTGTTTACTCTGTCAGCACTGTTGCAGTTGTCTATACTGTGAGCACTGTTAGCACCAGTGGGCAACTCCAGGTCTGAGAAGTGAAGCGAATGCATAAGTGCCTTAAACTTGCATTCTTTCTAATAGCCAGCAGGGGGCGACTCCTCCGGTTGCAAAAAGAAGTCTGATTGTATAGAAGTCTATGAGAAGATGACCCTATTTCTATCTTGTTTTATTACCTCTGTAAACATTGTAAACATGAGTTTATGGTCTCAATCACTAGTTTCAAGTCTTCTTCAATACAGCATGATGTTCATTTAGTAAATTATGATCCCATTTAGAGTCAAATAGACCATAAAGCAGGGGATGCTTTAGGGCGTGGCTACCTTGTGATTGACAGGTCGCTACCACGGCGTTGTCCGGTCTGGGAGTTGTTTGTGTTTTTGTCGTAGAACTTTAACCCTTTCACAGTGTGTTTTCAGTTCATCAAAGTGACCTTTTTGGTCACCTAAAAATGTCTTATTCAGCATTCGGCTGTACTTAGTTCCACGTGTTACGTCTGGTTGCAAAAGACCAACATGGCGACGGCCAAAATGCTGAACTCAAGGCTTCAGAACGGCAGTCCACAAACCAATGGGTGACGTCACGGTGACTACGTCCACTTCTTATATACAGTGTATGGTTTTCATAGCACAGTTAGTTGTGAGCCGCTGGCTAAGCTGTCGCAATGTTGAGAGCCGTTGAGACGCATAGAAATGCTCTCAATTTCACTTTTAGCACCTTTAAGATTACGTCTTGGATGTAAAATCGTAGTCCGTAATGTAATTAGTAACTACGTATGTCAAATATATAAAGTGGCATAACATTTGAATACTCAAATAAAGTACAAGTATGTCAAAGCTGTATGCTATTTAAGAACATTGCTTGAGTAAATGTACTTAGGCTACTTACATGTTATGGCAGCTGAAGCTAAAGTAGGCAGCTGATAACAAACATTTTGATATTTCAGGTGCACAGTCTGCTTTACCACTATACACATGAAAGGGATAACAGAGAAAGCCACAACAGGAATAATGAATAATAGGTGTAATTTATGATTGAATGGGGATTTTGCATCTCTTCTGTGCACAGTGGGGCAACGGGTCCCAACTTGTGGCTTTGCAGGGAAAAAAAAGAGAAACGCAGCTGTTTAGTGAAGACTTTATTTCTGTGTGAGGATCGAAATGAAAACAAACTCCAGGAGTGTTTTAATTAGTTCACTGTTCTTGAGATATCAGTGACAGCAGGATGGGTGGGAGGGGAGGGCATTATTACATCAATAACACCGTTTAACTATTAGGCATGTTATTTTAGACCTCCTTCAAGCTGTTTTCGGAAACCCCCGTCCTGAGGGGGAGTTCTCTCCTCAGAGCTGTTCATCACAAGCAGCAGCAGCAGCAGCTTCCCTGTAGAGCAACGGGAGTTATGACAGTGTGTCTAGCTTCCACGAATGGTGACAAATAGTATGTTAAAATTACACAAAGTATGTCTGATTGTTTTGATGTCACCGCGAGGCTTTGATGAATTTCCCGGCTTCTTGTTTTTCGGCCAATTCATCAACTTTTGTGGTGGCGGTGCAATCTATTTTAGAAGCAGATGTGACTTTCTTTGAGAGCTCCTCCGAGTGGGATACAGTATGATTGACCCTCAAAAGCATGCAGGCCTTTTTCACTGCTACTAATTATGCCACTATAAATCTTACGGGTGTGTCATGGCTGCATTGAAGTCAGAGGAGGGACAGTGGCTTTCAGCTGGTGCGGGATATGAAAGGTGGTGGGGGTGATGAATGCCCATGGGCCTCCGCTTGATGAATTGGGCAAGGGGTTGACGAGGAGTCAGGGATGGTCAGGCTTTGTGCGAACAGACACCAGGGCTCTCGCTGCAGAAGAGGATGAAAGGAGGATTCGTCTCAGCTAAAGAGTGGAAGGAGAGGGATTAAAGAAAAGAGAGAAGGGGAGAAAGAAAGAAAGAGATTGGGCAAGTGAAACAGTAATAGAAAATTAAAAGGAAACACCCAACCGCCTTTTCTTCCCTCCTCATGAGCATGTTCTGATCTTCGCTCTTTATGTCCATCTCCTGCGTATGAAATTGAAATCAATCTTACAGGCTATTAGGTGTTAGAATAAAAATCTAGAAGTGTTAAATTTTGATTTCATTTCTTTTTTTTTGGGTAACTATTGGAGCTACATCTGTTGCTGGTCAGCTATATTTTATAGTTGACACGGCAGATTTATAGCTGCAGACACAAAAAAAAAAGAAATCCAGAGGTAAAATGTTCCCATATGCTGAGAACCTGCAGAGGATATAGAAATGAAGATAATGACCTCAAGTGCATGGCTGCAGCTTTGAAGTTGCTCTCCCAGGAGTCACAGCCAGAGAGTCAAAATTGAAAATGAAGTTACACTTGCAGCGGGAATTGAAGGCTAATAAGTGCCTCACCTGTTTATTTGGATTAGGCAAACTTCCTATGTGTCCTCTTCAGAGGGGTGAGCAAAGGTCGGCATGTTGTACAGACTGAGGTGTGTTTGATTCGATTATGGAGCATGCTGGAGGTGCATGTCTGTGTTTCACAGTCATTGTTAAAGTTAAAGAAATCTTTTTTGGGAAATACGCATTCTTTCTGAGAGTTAGATGAGAAGATTGATACTACTCTCCTAACCAGCTGTGGTATCGATCTTCTTATCTAACGCTCGGCAAGAAAGCGAATAAACATACTTACCAAAAAGTCAAGCAATTCCTTTTGTGCTGTTTTTGCACATAAGTTGTGCAAATTCCTCAACAAGATGCTCAAAAAATGTTATCTTCTGCCTGTAAAGAATGTATCATGAAACCAGTGGGGGCAAGTGAAGCCAAAGCTGAAGTGCCTTAAACTTGCATTCTTTCTAATAGCCAGCAGGGGGCGACTCCTCTGGTTGCAAAAAGAAGTCTGATTGTATAGAAGTCTATGAGAAAATGAGCCTACTTCTCACTTGATTTATTACCTCTGTAAACATTGTAAACTTAAGTTTATAGTCTCAATCGCTAGTTTCAAGTCTTCTTCAATACAGCATGATGTTCATTTAGTGAATGATGGTCCCATTTAGAGTAAAATAGACCATAAAGCAGGGTATGCTTTAGGGCGTGGCTACCTTGTGATTGACAGGTCGCTACCACGGCGTTGTCTGTTCTGGGAGCTGTTTGTGTTTTCGTCTTACAACTTTAACCCTTTCACAGTGTGTTTTCAGTTCATGAAAGTTAATTATAACCTTTTTGGTCACCTAAAAATGTCTTATTTAGTGTTCGGTTGTACTTAGCTCCACCCTCTCGTGTCACTTCTGCAAAAAACCAAGATGGTGATGGCCAAAAACCAAGATGGCAAAGGCCAAAATGCAGAAATTGAGGCTGCAAAACGTTAGTCCCCAAACCAATGGGTGACGTCATGATGACTACGTCGACTTCTTATACAGTCTATGCTTGAAACAGTGACACCCCCCCCCCTCATACTGGTTATAATGGAGCCAGTTGCAGCCTCCCTCTCCTGTGATGGATGCCCAGTTTAGAAGAAGGCCTCCTGCTGCTCCTGATGGCTCACACATAATCATCAGATCTGGGATCAGGTTCCTCGAACCTCTCTTAACCTCAGCCAAGTGAGGGCATGAAAAAACGGCTGACTCGATGTCAGTGGTTATTAGGAACGAGACCTCGTATCTCATGCCACCCGGTTAACAAGGCGACAAAAGGGGTCTGACCCTTGCGTCTCCTGGCTGGCAAAAGCAGCACAACAACGTGTAAGCACTGTTGAGTGTAGCTGCAGAGCAGAGCTACAAATTCCCAGCGAGAGAGAGGAGAGAGAGAGGACATCATCTGTTCTTATTTTACCTTTTGTCAAGCAGCATGTGGAAAATGATCTTCGCTGTGAGTTATTTGCAGAGCTGGATTCCGTGTTATTTCATTCCCTAGCAGAGACATAACAGAGAGGGTCTCCTCTTTCACGCAGGTGGTCCTTCGGCCCTGTTCAAGGGCGCTGTGTGCGCTGGGGCAGGGGTGGGAGGGTATGCAGGCGGGGGTGGGGGGGGCAGACACAGACAGATGCATGCGAATTTAGGTAATGGTGTAACATTTCAGCGCCTGCTTTCCTTGGCCACCCCATGTAAAGATAGTGTTAATTAATTTGTTTGCTTTGCTTTCAAGCACTAACGAATGGAGCCCTCCAGGTTTTGAGAAGCCACTAGTATGCAAGGAACACAGTCTAAAACCAACATTTGTTGTACAAATTGCTTACATATGTTATTGGGAGAGGGAAAAAGATCCTTGTCATGACACACCAACAGAGATGCCCCACTACTTTTTTATTTTTTTAACTTGATGGGAAAACCTTGGTAGGAATATTTTAAGTTTGTCTCCAACATCTTGGGTTAGCAGTTAATGATCCGTACTCCAAACTTGTGGTTTTGCTGTTTTCATTAGTCGGCTGAGTTAAATATAAACTGGAACACTAAATGCTGTATTTCATGGTGTAAACTTCTTACTTATCCACGATATAAGTAGAGTTTTTAAACGTTTTACTTGCTGATTCTTCAGGATTGTACTGCCTAATGAGTCTAATGAATCGCAGCCTCACGTCAGTCTGCTCCTGCTTCATGAATGACTAGGTGAAAGCAGCGCTCGCTATCTGAGCCACCACCTGTCCATCCGCGCTGATGACTGAGGTGCGGTGTAATAACGTCAATAACAGCTCGACTTGTGTTTCTCAGCTCTGCAGGGCTGCGGTCTGATGTTAGAGAGTGTATATGCGTGATCATGATCCTGTCTGATGAGGGAACAGGCCCTCAGAGCGAGACTATTATTCTTACAACAACACAGAGCAGGAATCTACCCTCAAACAGATGTTAGGAGCCCTTTGTAGAGCCTTTGGCACGGAGCCCAACCCTACCTATCTGCACAGCTATTTACATGGCAATCCAGCTGCTCAGTCTCTTTTTCTTCTTCTCTCTCTCTCTCTTTCTTTCACCCCTCCCCTTGCCCTCTCACTCTGCCTGTGTCTTTTACATTTACATTCCCCCTCTCTCACTCTTCAACCCTCTTTCTTCTCCCCTCACTGTTTGAAATCAAATCCCCCCTCTCATATAAACTTTAATCAATCAAACATACTAATTTGTTTAGCTGAGGAGACAGTGACATACTGATGCAGGTTCAGTTACACAGAGATGAAAAAGGCCAGGCGTCCCGTATCTGAGAATATCTCGGTACTGACGCAAACCTTTACCCCACACTTTACATTCAGTCATTCCCTTTCACAGAAAAGCCAAATATATCCCAACTATTTCTACCTGCTATGCTGACTTATTGTCCCCTCTAGTCCAAGCAGATGTGGGAGGGAAGGATTTATAACGAAAACCGTTCCTGGAATCAGAGTTTATATTTGCTTTCTCACTAATCTTGTGAGTTGATATACAATGCTTTGCACTTTTATTTTAGCCCTGCATGGCCTTGGATATGTGCATAGCTGGGGGGGAAAGTCATTTGTTAAAGTAATTTATTTAATTTGATTTAACTCATCTATCAATTTCAGAGTGCTTTAGGGACTGTACAGAAATTATGGGAGTAGGGAGAGGAACTGAATGTTTCTCTTTATTTCTTTGGACCCTCCTCTTGAGTAAGAGATAGATTGTAAGAAATAAAATCTAAATCTTGGTTGAGAAACAGTTAGATGGACAACCCTCCCTTCAGCAAAAACAACAAAATAATACATAACCCTCCAACCTTTCTGACCCCATCTCTCCCTCTGATCATTTTTGCACAGTCCCTATGAACAGGAGCCAAATTGTGGTTGTTCGAAACAGTGAAAGAAGTGTGTGTAGACTATATTCATCCACTGATTTAGGACCAGCTCATAAATGTGTAGCCCTTGTGTGGTTCTGACACTTCTCGTTGACTTGTCATAATCCTGAGGGTTTAATAACAGCCACAATGACTTAAATTATGCAAAACAGCCCAGAGTTTTCCAGCTCAGAGGATGGATCTGGTCCTCATTAGCAGACAGCTCAGTGGCAGCATTATCATAAGATGATAATTAGACAAGCAACCTTCATGTAAACGAAAGGAAATGAAATCAAAGTCCGCTGGGGCCCTGAAGCTGGCCGGCTCGTCAGTAGAGGGTGCTGATGTTTTCCCCTCTCGTAGCCCGGCCAACATCTCAGATTGCCTCAGAATCATGCAATGTCACGCTATGACAAATGGAGATGCATTAGTTAATTAAAGTGGGGAGTTCAGAGCGGGGTGACGCAGCTCGTCTCTTCTGTTTTTTTTTTGCTTTCATTCTTAAAACATTCCTCCGTGTCACGATACAAAGGCAGAGTCCAACTCGCTGACTCTCCTGGCGTGATTGGATGAGTTCTTTCTCAGTTTCTGTAATCAAGGCCGCAGCTTCTGACGTAGTTTCGCTGTTATTCTCCCCTCCGTTGACTCAAGTGAACACTCAGATCTGGTATATTAGTGGAGGTAATTTACTGTCTAGAGTGATTTACAGTTTGGGGTGATTGGGCCTGTGCATGTGAATGCTTAAAACTTGTTTACCAAATAGGATTAACAGAAGGCACGTCTTTCGCGTGCGCATTGACTTTAAACAGGTCTTCCACCAGAGACATTTTAATTGACTTTAAGTGATTTTTGGCAAATGAGGAAACGCCAAACGAACTAATGGGGGCAGCGGGTTCAATGTTGATGATTTGTATTGGGAGGCTATAATGGAAAAGAAAGCACAGAAACCCACTCGCTTTCATCTGAAGTCTTCAACTCCTCCGTCTTTGATGTCATGGGGGCGAATAGTTGTTCGGTTGAGACAGTCTCTCTGCTGCCAGAAACGAGGCTGGATGCTGAGACAGGTGCACCGCGTTCATCACATCCTGATGGAGGAGGCTGGGGGCCAAGATGTTGTTCTTAACATATTGGAAGTGTTTGTTAACAGATGGAGACATGTGCTGGCAAACGTTAGCTCACTTTGTCCAGAAAGAGGGGAGAGAAAAAGGATGGGGTGGAAAGCAACGTTTAATTTCCAATGGCACGAAGGACGTCGAGATAGAAAGAGATAGAGAGATAAGAGGGAAATTAATCAAGATTTAATTTCAATATTTGCATGTCCACACATTGCGATTAACTATAATATATAGTAGTAACCACAAAAACCTCTTTATGTGTTGTAGCTGTCAATCTAATCTCATAGAAAATGGTCGAGACTTTGTTTATTCCCAGGTTTCGACTATAATATCCAGCTGCAAATTGTGCAAAACCACAAGCAGGTTGAGGATTTTCCCCCAGGAAATCTTTTTTATCCGATGTCTGTCATTCTTCTCAAGCACGTCTTAGTCACATATGTTCCTCCCCATTCCACTCCTCTATCTGTGTTTGTATCGCAGCTTTATTTCTCTTGTAAGGTCATGCAGCTACAGCTGGCATCAATATGGCAGGGCTTTTTTTTTCTGTCTGAGTCCAGCGCTGGAAAGTTATATTCATAGGGCTAATCAGTTTAAAAGATAATGAAAACAGAGATTGTTTACAGAGATTAGGCCCTTGGAAATGGAGTAATCAGTGCTTTGAAAGGGCACTGACAGCGGTGGGCTGGATTACTCCGTCTGTAGAAACTCTCCATCTCTAACAAGCTCTCAGAGCCCTGATGTCATCACAGATAGAAGATAGAGTACCTTATCCTCCACTCCTCTCCATTCGCTCCTCTTTGCTGGAATGAAATTACTCAACAGACGGGGCACCTGTCAGCCAGATGTGTTTGAGTAATGAACAAAGTGTAGGATGAAGTAAGCGTTTTGACAAAAATGTCCGCAGAAATATTAATCATGGGCTTAATTTCTTCTCAACCCACATTGTTTAATATGCTGTATGATTTATGTGACAACGGACTGATTTATGTCAGAGCAGAGATGCTGGATTACTGTAAGAAAGTCACCAAACCAAGCCTCCTGAAATATTTGAAACATTTCACGCCTTCATAAGCACATGGATCATATACTTATTTTGATTAAAAACTGCATTAATAGAGGCCAGCTATTGTGTGTGTTAGCCCCTCTTGAGGGTAGGTTTTAATTTGTGTGGCTTACATAGTGTTGTTTGTTGGCCGAGCTATTCGATCCGGTTCCCATTTTATTGATTGGACAGACACATGGGGCCCCAATTTAATTGGGGAGGGGTTCCCTCATAAGAGCTCACCCCAAGAAAAGCCATGAAAGTATTTATCAGTATCTCAGATCTCATCCAGCGAGGAGAGGGAGGGGGACATATGTTTAGGATTTGGACTTATACTGGGTTGCCCTCTTCACCAGCCAAACACAACTTGTATCCAGTGCGAGTATGTAACATGACAGAAAAGAGATCTGGGACCAAGATAGATGGAGGGTTTGTGTCCAAGAAGATAGTGGGTGTGATGTGCCAGGACAAGAGGTAGAGCAGCTTGTTTTTGGCTCAGGATTTGACTGAACATTTGGCCGTTCTCGAGTCTTGTTATTGAGGGAAAGCAGAGGGGGGGGACACCAGAACTAATATCCCACCTCCATCCTAATATGTTTAGCTCTGTATATAGTATACAGAATACAGAAAAGTATACAGAATGTAGGAAACCAAGGCTACTTGGTGGCTTTGTTTGCGCTGTGACTAATCCAGAAGACTTTAGGGATGGGATCCTTCTGGAGAGAAGAGGATGGGTGTGAATCTTTTGTCTCAGTCTGAGTCCACTTTTGGCGACGAAGCGCTGTCAGTTGAGCAGCCCAGCAAGGCTAACCCCCGGCCCTCCGCCTCTGACCAATGGCTCTGGCATCCTCGGCTCTGGCACTGCAGCATCCTGGGGGAATCTTTTTTTCTGATCAGAATACAGGGCAGAAACCTCCTATAAAGTCCCACAATAAAGTGAAACAGAGACTTCACTGGAGAGGCCAGATCACCATAAAAATGTAATTTATCTTCCGGGATTCTACTTTTACTGATCACACTGTCCTATTTTCCCTACAAGATACCTTTCTGTACTTCAACAAAGAGAAACTTTTTTTTCTGTTGGTGCTGCTGCTGTCACATTTTAAGCCATCTTAAGACTGATGTAAAGGTTTGGGTTTGTAAAGCACTGCGTGTACTCCAGAGGTATCCATTAGCGTAATGCCGTTGTTTAAGAAATCTGGCTGTTTGATTGCGAAGGAGACCCTGACAGTGTACTTGACAAACAGTCGGCTGATCCATTTCCTTCCCAAAGGAGAATGACAGGGGGCTGCCTTTGCTGCGAGCGGCCCCACTGTGCGCCTATAAGAGCTGAGAGTTGGGTGGTCTGTCCATCAACGGCAGATTTGGGGTTAGGCCTGAGAAAAGCAGCTCACCCATATCAGTTTCAAAGAGTGAAACTCTAAGCGCCGGCCGCTCTCGGCCCGCTGCAGCCGTATATGCACAAAGACACCTGTTGTTCGACTCCCATACAAAGGCTTAATCAATCTAGGTGTTTGCAGCCAAACAAACACAAATGCCATTTTATATTCAGTTTAAGTTTCATGTGATTAAAAAAACCTGTGCTTGTTTGTGTTTTGCTTTTGGCCAGTTGCAGCAATTGGATAACAATGCCAAAGCACTGATTACATACAACTTTTAACATCAGGCCTCGCAATATTGTGACGCTATTTCAACCAGATATGACTTTCCATTCACTGTCAGACAGTAATGCATTGCTAAGTGTAGTGCTAAGCTGTAGGTTAATACATTTTTCTGGGAAATAATAGGATAGGATGGACTGGATGCATCTGGATCTGTCCTCAAAACTCACAGCAGCTTTGTGCAACTCCCAAAGAAAAGGAGTCTTCCAAAACCTTCTGGCTGCTCCGTCCCTGTGGTCCACGCTGAACAAGCGTGTCAAAATGAAGAATGATAACCACTTAAAAAAATATATATATATCAGCCATTGCATGCATTTGGATTCATGCTGTTTGACCCCATGTTTGTCGGAAATGTATTCTCTCTTGTAACACACCGGGTAATTCATTTCTGAGTCAGCTAGCGAAGCCAAGCTGAGGTGATGTTTGCTCGTTGCTATTGCAAAGACACTTGGTTGGAGGTGCTTGGTTCACGGCTACTTGTCCCTCTCGCTTCTTACTTGTTATGAGAAATGACGTGCGCAGTAATTTCATTGATTATCTTTGGACAACATCGGTCGATTGTGTTTCTACTCGGGGGAGCAGCAACTAGGCGTCGCCGGCTCGTGAAGGCCAACGATGAAATTTGTATTCAAGTTGAACAAATTGAACCCATGATAGTGTTTGGTTTAAAAATCAAATAGCATTATATACATAAAAAAACATAAGTTCAGGGCATCTTGTAAAAGTTTTGTTGGATTTTGCAGATCTATAATTTGTCCAAACTAGACAGTTGGCATTAAGAGCATCTTTCTTCTTCTCCATTAGAAACATTTATCTCAATAAACAGGGGGTTGTAATCCTAGCACAACTAGTACCTAACTAATAGTGATGGGAATTAAACAGTAATGTATGGAGAGATGAAGACAAAGAGACATACTGTTTGAGACTAAAGTTTAAAGACTGTCAGAGAGAAGTTTGCATTTTTTTCTTTTTTTATTATTATTATTATTATTATTATTATTCTTTTTTTATGATTTATTAGTTTACATTAAGAAAGCCTAATCTCACTCCCGCTGGCTGTCCATCTGATGCTATTTAATCCAGTAGTTAAACAGTGGACAATTAAGAGAGACTGAGGATTGTTGAGGAAAGATGTGATTGGTTTCTACCTAAATCTTTCCAGTAGAGCGGAGGCAGATATGAATAGCTGTGGTAATTTGATGAGGCGCTGCCTCTCTTTGGGATCACACACTGAGAGAAGTCCTTGTTTACGTGCCAAATGGATTTATGGAATCAAATAGGAGTTTTTTATTTCCTTGTTTGAGTCGACGTGCAGGGGATTAGGAGGGGAAAAATGTGGGCGAAGATAAAAGTAGTTATCAGACACACCGTGGTGGAACAAAGGCTCTTTGGTTTACCTGCAGGTTGTTCGGATTTTTCATTTTGCTTTGAATAGTGTCTTTATGGTGCACTATTGGTGTGGTTGAGAGTTCAAGAGGGTTAGATTTTTCATGGAATTTAGGATCAGGCCATGCTTAACTGAAAAAAAGTTTAGTTTATTGATTTATTTGCACAGGTAACAGAAAACCCACAAAATATAAATTGATTAAAAAACTGAAATTAAACTACATACACTTTTAGCAAATGCTGTAAATCAAGAGATCATGAGAGTGTAATTGCTTACACATATTCATGAAAAATTATATGTTATTTGTCTGCTTTAATATTCTGCTGATGATACGATTTTGCATCTGAATTCTTTCTGGGATCAGAACAAATAAAGAACTTTCTACTTCTAGACGAGCCAGGCTAGCTGTTTCCCCCTGTTTCTAGTCTTTATGCTAAGCTAAGCTAATCATACAAACAGTCTGCTGATCTAACTCTCAGTAAGTGTATTTCCCACAGTCCCGTCTCCTAGAAATTACGTTCCCACACAACTAAACTGCATTCTCAATTATGTGTGGAAGGAAACGTATTTTGTAGCAGATTACATTTGTTTTGACGTATCATAAATACGTTTGTATAAATCCGCAGACGGCCGCAGCTAGCGATGTAGTACAATAAGCAACGCGCAGAGCAGGCGACGTAGTATATCGAGCGACCTTTAATGGAAGTTGTGTGGAATAATGAGTATTACAGGCATGAAAGTCCACTATGGGTGGGAGGGTTGATGGATGGACCAAACTAACAACAGACTTTCATTTTAAGCCAAACCATGATGTTTTTAACTAAACCTAACCCAGTAGTTTTGTTGCCCAAACCTAACAAAGTAGTTTTGTTGCATGTTTTGTTTGAATTGACAACATTAACCATGTTTAAAACTGCAACCGGGAGTAAATACGCTTCCCACTAAATAAAATTGAGAATGCAGTTTAGTTGTATGGGAACGCAGTTTTGTGGGAGACGGGGTTGATTTCCCATGTCAAACTATTAAATTGTGACCTGATAGATGTGTGATTCTACTGGGTAAATATTTCAGACTGTTTAGTAGTGGATGCCTTCTTTAAACAGCGCTGCCCTCTTGGCCTCTTCTCTGTGGTTAGAGACTCTTGTTCACATCTTTAGTCTATTTTACAATGCAGAGCTGGAATCTAACCCTCACTCTGCAGGCTGGTCTCATACACTGTTCATCATAGCTATGCCTATGAAAAGTACTATAATTCACATATATCCCACGTAATCACACCTAATCGTGAGCCAGGACAGGTAATGTAGTATAAAGAACAACAAAGTCCGCGAAGGGAGGAGGTCGGGTGGATGGTTGGACTGGATTTTCACCCAGGAGGCTGGGCTTAAGTAGGCTTACGTATTTAAGTAACGCCACTTCCGTACTTATTTTAACCCAAACCACAATCTCTTCCTAAACCTAACCAAGTAGTTTTGTTTCCTAAACACCGCAGGGGCTTGTGCAGGCGCACTGATCGCTTGTGTTGCTGGACATTTGTAGGAAAACGCACGAAAAATAACCAAAAACTTTTTTGTAGGATATCATATGAACCGCTGTACGAGGATATGTTGCACTCTGACTGGCCTTTGTGGTTCCAGGGGGCATGGGTTCAAATCTGTCAGTGGGAAAAGACAGCAGCTATTTCCTTTGAACAGCTAGTCACACTCTAATTTAAGGCTTACAGATGAGGTAGCCTACACATGCATGTTTTCTGTGTTTTGCATGCTTGTGTGTATGGGCGCATATTTGCTTTTTCCAAACATGAAAAAGACACTCAGATTCAGAAGTGGTTTGGTCGCTCCGCCCTATTCCCACTCAGAAAGTCTGACAGCATCCCTCTTAAATCATCCTCTGATATCATCGTCTTCATTTTAAAGTTAGAACAAATCAAAATCACGGAGTAGACTACACATCAGCTCGCTGCCAGCCACACCAGATTGGATATGAGACTCTGCTGGCCATCGCAGACCAAAACAGCAACTCAATGGATGAAGTATGGAACTATTTGTCATGGCATTGTGTGTATTTTGACTTTAAACATGCTCTTATTGGCTTTTGCGGGTGAGGCACAAGTGAGGTTATTAATTATCACGGTCTCTCAGCTCTAGTAAAGGCAACAGCTGCATTTCATAGAGGACTTGCAGGCAGCTTTGTATATAAAGAGAGGGACAGAAATAGACCTCAGAGTGATGTGTCTCTCACAAACTTCCATCAGAGAGCTGAAGTGACCGAGAGAAAAAGGGATTGTTGATGAAGCAATATTTGTTAAAGGTGAAATGTGTCTCAAAATACCATTTTAAATTAAACATTGTGGTGCTGCAGAGATGTCCTGGCCATAACACAACCAGTAACCCAGAAAATGACCTGGTTAGCTACCTAGTTAGGATGTGCTCCTTGGCCTTGGAAGTAACGCTTGGTAACGCTACTGTAGGTATGCTAGTGTTGCACAGCCAGAGCTGTCTCCACAGTGCTGTGTCAGCGCTAGAGAAAGGTCTGGCTCCACACATTATCATCCTGGTATAGTGGGAAAAAAACACTCTGGCTTGTTTGTATTTCTTTAAACCAATCACTATTGTCTTGGGCGGCGCTAAGCACGGGATGCAGCTAAACACACTGTTTTAATGAGTTACTGTTTTGTTTTTTTGTGTTTCTGGTTTTGAAAAGGCTAAAAAAAGGACACCACCCTCCAAACTCTTTAGATATCGCTCTTATTACAGTCTTGTGCACAACGCTACAACATGTGGACGAATCCAAAGCTCGACAGGCTTGCCATGCCTGGTTACAGCTGCTAAGATACGAATGGACAATCGCTGTTTGGGGGAGGGGGTTAAAGAAAAGTCAGCTTACAATAAAGAGAAGTACTGATAGTGGGTGACTTTAATATGTTGTGTAGGCCTGGTGGTAATAAGTACATTTCCTTCTGTTGAATTCAGTATTAGGATGATGGAGACCACACACACACACACACACGCACGCACGCACGCAGCGGCGGCAGCTTCTTCGGAAGATATGAGCATAACCTTTGAAGTGACTGGTGACAGTAGTTCATATATCTGGCGATGGTTTTGTCAGGTGGACTGCCGTCTATAAACACATTCCAGAGGTCCAGACATAAGTCATTTTCCAGAGAAGGTGGAGAGCAGCGATGTTAAAATCACAGGCTTGTTTAGGTTTTGCCGAGTGATCACTGCATTATGAAACTTTACATCTCTGACCCCGGGGTCTGGAAATGCCCGTGTGGACACATGGCTTTTTCATTGTCCTCACAAAGCCAGTCTATTGTCTGCCTCCTCTCTCTGTGTCTCAATCAGAGACTCTGACGCTGCTCTGCGGATGCACCTGGCCCATAAGGTTTCACTCATACGTCCTCCGCCTCGGAATATTAAAACACTGACAAAAAGTTAAACTGAGCGGTGCTGTCGTCTTTTAGCAGACCGTTCTGTGGCGCAATATTAGGTACCATTGTCCGGACAAGGCGACCAGTCAGTAAGATTTAAAAACAGCATGGTTTTTATTGGGGCATATCATGTTTTTGGGGGATGAATGTAGGATTATTTGAACTGGATGGGCTGGGACGAGGGGGCGAGGTGTGTCTGAAGGTGGCTCTGACTTTTGCTTTTAGTCTCAGCTCCTGCGTCGGGGCACAGACTCGGCGTGGATCGGCCCAGTCATGAGCCTAACAGATGTGGCCCTCTCTCTGTTCCCCGTCCAGGTTGCTGTGGCAGTCGTTCAGTAATTCTCTGTCAGAGCTTCAGCCCAGGGAGTACAGGTTCAGGCCTTGCGTGCGCCCTCCCCAGTGTTTACCCTTCATCCTGTCAGCATGGCTGGATACTTGGCTAAAAACGGCCAGCAGCTGATGATGTCCAGGACAGATAGAGGTATCTGCTTTCATTAAGGAAGACTCTATTAGCCAATGGTGTGAATTTAACGTTTGTTCTTCGAGGCCAAGCCTCAAATAAATGAAGGGTTATCTATAGCTCTCTAATTGAAACCACCTTGACTCTTGTTTCTCTCTCTCTCTCCCTCCATCCCTCCCCGCCTCTCTAGTGAGTGATTTCATGACTTTTGTCCGTTGGCGTCACAAGAAACAGATGTGAGCGAGATTCCTGCCGGTTTCTGTTTTCGATCGAAAAAACCCTGGTAGATGGTCGGATTGATGACATTTTGTTTGCCTGTGAACATGTTCTTCATTGGATTTATGGTGTGTCTCTCCGCTTTCAAAACACCTGCTGCACTGGGGCAGATGGCAAATCAAAGTTGATACTCTCACGCCTCCGACTTCGCCGTACAAAGGAAAGTCAAACAGGAAAATAGATAACGGGGAAGAATACAAAGTGAAAGATATCTCTGGGTTGACATATGATTTGTGAATGTTTTGTAATGCTCATAAAAGAGATAAATGTGTGTCATAGAGGCTACATTATACACAGAGAAGCAGCATCCGTCATTAATTTATGCCTTATAAAAAGTATTATCTTGACAGATTATACTTTCTTCAGCACAGTGTACTCAGGGATGAAATATCACTAATATATCTTGTTGCTTTATTATCGCAGCCTCCAAGAATGTTGTACTTTAATCTCCTTTAGGATTTAGCCCTGCATAAAGTGTTAAATCTGTAATGAACAGATATACAGTTGAGGCTATTCTTTTCGTATTTAACAACGAAATGCCATTTAATCAATTGCAGTTGAGCGTGTCAAGTATAAAAACAATTAATGTTGTATCTAAGTGTTTTCTCTGATTTGTGTTTAACCTGTGGTTAACCTGATAACTCTAAGAGCAGCTCTGGAAAGTAGAACGATCCTCTATTCTTTCCCCGGCTTCAGAAGCCCTGTCACTTCACATTAGCGCTAACAGTCGGCTGCACCCCGGCCTGCTCTGTCTGGCAATCAGCTCGAGAGTCTGAAACACCTGCTCATGTTAGGCAGTTTCCATGGAATCATGCAGTAATCCTAGCAGGAATTGATTGGGATTGGGGTGGGGGGGAGAAAAAGCAGGAAAAGGGAAAACAAATATGCGCCTGCACATACAGTAGACTCAATTGGAAAGAATGCCACTGTTTGTTGTTTCAAACGAAGGAAAAACCTCTCCTCTCTTACCGCATGAGATCAAAGAGGTTTCGTGATATGAGATGGTCTGCATGAGCCGTTTCGAAGTGAATTACGCCCCCCTTGAACCCACGGTGCAGTCTGCCGCCCCCTTTGATAATTGTGAAGAAAATATGAGCTCTTATATCTGCTTTGCCTGTCTTTATTTATGGGAAATAAGTCAAAGTTCAGGACTCTATATTCTTATAAAAAAAGAAAGGCCACTTGCTGTTTGAGATTCCCTGCATATCCAGGAACTTTAAATCATAAGGCAGAGCAAATTATACATGAAGCCTCTCAGCTCCTCACACAACTTTATGTCTTTGCGGTATTTCCTGTTAGCTGTTTTTGGAGGACACGAGTCTCTTGTAATTCCTCCCAAAGCCTAAAGAACTCCCTCCTCTTTTACAGACACTTTTACAATCCATCACCGACTGTTTTTCATCAGCGGTATCTTTATTGACACACGAAAATGCACGCGCGCATACAGTTCAGTCATCCACTCTGGTTTTAGCTGAGTGTTTCTTCAAGGTTACACCTCAGATCTGTGGGAATCATTCTCTCTCTCTCTCTCTGGCTTCCATGTTTCCACCATTTTGACAAATACAAGTATTCCCACTCCTTCCAGAGGGGAGGATAAGTGTTGCTGTTCTTGCCAGGGTCGAACACGCTTCAGGGAAGACATGATATCAAAGGGCTGGGGAGGATTTGGAGAGTGAGGAAGCACACCTCTCGGGCCCGGGAGAAACGCAACTCTTCACACATCCATCATCCCACAAGAGCACCATTAACATTGTCATTCTTCACCCAGCGGAGGACAGAGCCTCTTGCTCAAGCTGCATTTCTCTTTTTTCCGAACATGCAATCTGAATTCCTTCATTCCTTTCAGAGCATCCCTCTCATAACCTCGTCCCTGTGTGTTATTTGTTTTGACAAATTGTACTTCAGAGCAAACTACGGCCTCTAGTGGTTATCAGAAAACACAATATATGTGATTGAAAAGATGAAACAAGCTGCGTTGTCTTTTCAGTGATTTCATGTGGAAAAAATAAAATTTTCTGTTGCATTGTAATTCGGTTTGCAGCTGATTTTTCATTCTATGCATCATTCATATCAAGGGGAGTGGTAGTGACTTTGAGATTTTGATCTTTTCTGATAGCGATCTAGATTAACTGATGGAAAACGATGTGTGTGTGCAGTGGAACTTTCCGCCTGATCTAGGAACAGGTTGTCATGTTACTCGCTGTTTACTTTGTCTCCTCAACCTGCTAAGACATGAGATATTGTCTCCCCACTCGCAGGTATTCTACGAGCTGTCTCCCCTGAGCCTGCACACACACACACACACACACACACACACACACACACACGCTCGTGCGCAGACAATTTCCCCCTGTGTTGATGGGTGAGCGAGAAAAACATTCCTCAGTCAGGAGGTGGAGGTGCCCCGAAGGATTGTCTGTGTGTGTGTGAGAGAGAGAGAGAAGAGAAAGACAAAGGAATCATTTCACTGCCATTTCTCTGACAAGACAGTGGACACAATCAGCTGTACAGTAATCCCTCCTGTTGCAGTGTAGGAGACACACACGCACCCACACACACACAGACACACACACACACACACAGGGTAAGAAATAAGAAAGAGCTCTTCCCCTTGTTCAGACACACAGGCAACAGAGACACGCTCGTGCTGCAGAGCGAGGCCAGGTGGATTACATCAGGAGTTGGGTATTACTCCAGGTGATGCCTTGTCATCTGCAGGGTGTTGGTGTTGTACATGGACTTATGCAGCGAACTCCGGGGAGAGGCATTTTGTCGAGGCGAAGGCAAAACAGCAAAGAAATAAACATGTTGTCAAGGCAATATCAAGCATGTTCCCTCACGCCTGCGACTGGCAGCGGGAGTATTTCCGAAGCCTCGCCGCTGTTTCTCTACTTAAACACCTGTGACACACGATATGAGCAAAGCCTGGGAAAAGCATGGTTGTGGTTCCCTTGGGGAAGTTGAGGGGGGACGAGGGGTGGGGATGTGTGTGAGGCCTGAAGAAGTGTGTGTTCCTGGGGTGTTTGCCATGCAGCCCGGTGCGCGGAGCTCAGGGCTGCTAGGGACTCCGGTGTGTGTTCAGCTGGACCTGCAGGATGTTTTTATAAGGGAGGCGATCCCCCTCCTGCACAATACACACACAGGTGCTCACGGGCTTTAGCTCTGACTGCGCAGGGTTACGTGGTCAGCGCGCCATGCGTCACTGCGCAATATGTTCGGTATGCGGCTCGTAGGTCGGTCTCAGTGCAGCGGCGGGGCCTTTCCTGTAGCCTCCGTCTGATGTCTGCTCCATGGCAGCCAGGCTTGTACGCCTTCTCCTCTCTGCTGTCAGTCTGTCAGAAGGCTTGTTCAAAAAATCTGGAGGTTTGGTCCGGCCCGCCAGGCCTCGGAGGGACCTCCACTCACATGTTTCCCACAGGCAGCAGCAGCAGCAGGAGGAGGAGGAGGCCTGACGCTTGCAGCCAGTTTTGTGCAGTCACAGTAAGTGTCTGGCTATTCCCCGCCAGGAGGAATAAATAAATAAATAAAGGGAACTCCACTTCATAACATTTTAATTGGCTTTGGAGGCTTAGCTGTGGCTCGCCTGTGGTTACCGCGGTCAGGCAAGTATGGAGCGCAGCAGCCACTAGATGTTTTAGGCTCCCAGACACACGAACGCTCTCTAAGAAACACACACACATACACACTGAGCTACTACACTCTCTGTCTCTCTCTCTCTAAAGGCCAAGACTGCTCTACCACAGAGGTTGGCATTTCCTTTGACGAAACCACTTGTCGAAATCCAACTCCCTCATTACACCGTGTTAGAATCGCTGAACGCTGCGGCGAAACATCCCGGCGAAGCCGCCAATAGTCCAAACTTATCTTCCAAACAAGTCAAATCAGACTGTAAACACACTGAGCTTGTTTCTGTTCGACCTCCCGTTCTGCTGCCCGTGTGTGTGTGTGTGTGTGTGTGCTGAGTGTTTTGATGTGTTTTGACTTGAGGCTTTTGCGGTGTGTGTGGCTCCCATGCCGTTTGGAGCTGCACTGGAGGGGATCCTGTCAGCGTGGAGCCTCGCTGTGATGAAGCGTGCAAGTGGCATCTGATGATGTCATAGTAGCTGAAGAGATGTGTGTGTGTGCACCTGCATATGCGCACGCGGTGTGTGTATTCCATATGTTTGGTTATAACAGGGATTACGTGGCGTTTCAGAGTGGCCCCTCAGTTCAGATGAGATGATACGAAGACCCGTACAGGAGGGTGCCTGTGTTTCTCCTGTGTTTCGTTTCCTGGTTCCCTCTGAGTGATAGAAAAGTCTCCAATTAGAGCCTGAGCTCATGTCACACATCTGCTGATCCCATCCGCCCAGCTACAGGAGTTTCCTACCTATTTATGAGAAAGCCATCCATCCGCCTTCACGCCTCCTAATCCCCCAGCCTCCATTATTCCTGGGAAGCGCACTGTCACCATAGAAATCAAGAACGAGAAACAGAAAAACAAAACAACTATAATGGGGGGAAAATGTGGAAGAAGAAAACAGGGAACGAGGCAGGAAACAATTGTGAAAAACCTCCAAAGGTCAAAGCACTGGTAAAAAAAAATATATATATATATAAAAGAGAGCGAAATGAAGAAAGAGAAAAAAAGAGAATCGGCCATGAAAGTGTCAATGTGGAGTTTGTGACGCATTGTCGGTGCGGGGTTTGCCTGCTCAGGCGAATGGGTCTCAGGGGCTCTTTATTTTTGAAGCATGACTGCAATTTGGATAAGAGAGCCAGAGGTCCCAGGGAAGGAGCCGCCAACCCTGACAAGCTGCTGGAGGAGCCCTGCGCGGGGTCACTGAGCGAACCCCATCCTTTCAGACAATGCTCACACATGCACACATGCATGCATTTTGGTGCATATTATCACATGCACGCGTAGGATGGTGCACACTTACAGTACACATCCTCATCTTGTGCAGAGATTCGTCTTTGTGTTATTGTTTACTGTCTTCTTTCCACCATTGCTGCCAGCCACTCCACTTCACTCCACCTTTAAACAAAGCAAGACATTCAATGATAGCCTTATTACTCTGACAAGAAATGTCTCAAATAATCTGTGGCCATAGAAACCAAAAGAAATAATAAAAAGCAGAGAGCCGCAAGACATCAAATGAGAAGCTGTTTCCCCGACTATTATCCTGTTCAAGTGTGTTCACATAGACACGTGAATTGTTCTCCACGTACTGGTCTATGCATGTGCTAATTTGTCAGACTGCTGTGCGTGATGTAACGTAATAAGGACAGCGAGTGTGAGCGGGGGAGCGAGAGGAACCTGACATGTTCCTGTTTTGATCGGGAGATTCCATTATTACGGCGAAGGTTAAGGCTGGCTGCTGACTGGATGATGGGATTAGACAATACATAATTGTTCGCCAGTCACATGTGTCATAAAAAAGAGACGCCAAACCCTTTGTAATGAGGATTATGTGTCTTTTCCATGGATTCATTTCTCCGCTGTGTGACATTATTGTGAGCTGTGAGAGCCTGCATCTCTCCCATCCCGACTGTCTTTGTCTGATTGCACACATGGGCCAACTACCTTGTCTTTCCACTGTGCACTCTGAGGTTTTTACTGGTCAGTGTGGATACGGAGCACCATTGGCCAAAACCCGTAAAACTAGCACAAGCATGTTTCATTGCACTACAAGGTGCGAACTAATAGAGTCTTAGTGTTTGGCAGCAGAGCAAACTGGAAGTGAACCCTTGGACCTTGACTAACCTCAGCAGATAATTGTCTGTTATTTTGCTTTGACTCAGGAGAAGTCAGAGTGCGTAATGAAACCTGCCGTTTAGGTGTTTTATGTGCTGGACTGATGAAGGCCATTGGCATAGTCTTCTTTTAAATGCCTGAGTGAAGCTGTTTATTGTTTAATATGTTAATTGACGTTAAGCGCTCCCACAGGCACAATAAAGTCAAATGAAATAGCCCCAGTTGAATAAATCCTCCATCATAAGGTGAATACAAAGACAAGAAGAAACAGCAGATTCATGCTGAGGGATTGACATTTTCAAACAAGGCTGTTTTTGGTACCACTTTCAAATAATGTACTCTTTATAAAGGTTTTAGTAGCAGTCAGGTATATTTATAGTGTATTCCAATATTCTTTATATTTAGTATTCTATGGATATACTGCTTTAGTGTTGAAATGTATATTTTATGTACTGTTCCTGTGCATTGTCTGGATAACCTGCTGCTGTAACACAATCATTTCCTAATTTGGGATCAATATAGTACATCTATCTATCCATCTATCCATCTATCCATCCATCCATCCATGTGAATGATACGATAATGCGCAAGGCAAATCGTCCAATAAGAGCGCCTTTCTTGCTTTTGGTGTGTCCTTTTTATGCCATGTCTGTAATGACTGCAATGTAAACACATTCAATTCAGTTCATTTTTATATAGCGTCAAATCATAACAGAAGTTATCTCAAGATGCTTTTCACATAGAGCAGGCCCAGACCGTACTCTATAATTCTACGTAAATATGCTACGCTCATATAATAGAATAAAAAGCAAGAAAGACCGCATATGGTGGATGGGTCCAACAAACACATGACTTTTAACGGTTTTCATATGTATTTTACTTAGTTTATGTACTTATTTTAAGCCCAGCCATGCCATTTTTCCTAAACCTAACTAAGTGTTTTTTTGCCTCAACCTAACTGCAGACGTTATTGTAGTTTTGTTGCGTGGCGTACAAATGACAAGCAAAAGCTTAAATTGCTTCCTCCTGACACGCGGAATGTCCTTGTAATGTTGTGCTATATATATGCCTTCCTGTGAGACCGGGTTGGTTTATTAATGGTTAATAGATTATTCAATAATGCTTTATAGATCAGTGATACGCTATCTCCAAGTACAACTTTTGGGTTGCCAGGTTGTGGAAAATCCTCTTCCAGGATGGCATTTTGATGCTTTGTCCTTTCAGCTAACTCATAGGTCCATCAGAAAGCCCCCTCAAATGGACTGTTTGACCACCAAAGTCAATCTATGGACAATTTAATTAGCATCAGCTTATTTAGTTAGTTTAGTTATTAAGTCAATTTAAGGGATCATCCTAAATAATTCCAGAGCTACCTAAAGAGACAAAACAAGTGTCATGTGCGATGAGGGATTTTTACGACCTGGCAACACCAAAAGCGTATAAGTTATACATGTTCTAGCTTTAGTACATTGTTTCATTAACCATTAATAAAGTCATTAATTACAGCTAATAAACCCTTTATAAAAGGTACCTTATCAGAAAGCGGTACCCTTTTTTGTACTTGAAGGGTTAAAACTCCAGCAACTTGAAGAATAGCTTTATTGTGAGTTCAAGACGTTTTGGCTTGGAGCCTTCATCGGGGTCGTGTAACATTGGTCGATGTTCTCTTTACCAACTAATAAGTGTTGCTGGGGTTTTGACCCTTTCAGACTATTTCCCTGTGTTGTGCGAGAAAACAGTTTGGGTCTAACAGGTGAAAACTACTTAGATCAGCTTTAACTGTAGTAATATTGCAATAAGAGTAGAGAATGATACATTTAGAGCAAAAGAAAGAACATTAGATAGTCAGAGAGAGACACACAAAGCTTTTAATTGATTCATAGAGCAGTGAAACAAGCAGGTTTACTGGTGCTGCTTTAACCTGGGCCCGTTTGTTTGACGTTGTTGTTGATTGATTTTCCCATTTCACAGCTTTCCTCCCTCTCTACCTTGGCTGCACATTTACATAGTAAGACTCCATCTGCTCACATAATCACATGTGACACAGATGACTCTAGATGTGTGTCTGTGTTTGGAACAAAGCTTTGCTGAGTGTAAATGCAAAGTGATCACTGGAGCATGCCCTGAAATAAGGTTTGGCACAGCGAACACCAGAAACATTACAGTCACATTGTAGGTTTACAGCCTTTTTAGGATTGCTCATGACTCTAATGTAGGAGTGAGGCAATCAGTGCGCGTGTAGCTCAGGAATCCAAATGAACTTTGAAGTGCACATTTGTGTAATGAGTTTTCTTGCACGCCAGGCAGTTAAATTGTGGGAGCTGGTGGACAGAGCGAGTCCACGCGGCCCATCAAGCTGTCTGAGGTGTTAGTCTGCTTAGACCTGACTGCTGCTGCTGTGTGAACTGTATGTACAGAATGGGAGCTACAGAGGTTATGGAAAAGAAAAGTGTGTCACTGAACAGAATGGTAGTCAAAGCAGTTGGTTCCCTGAACAACGTTGTTCCTCATTATCAGCCGGAAATTGATAAATATTGTGGTGCTTGTTGTAATGTCTTAGACTCTATGTTTAAGTTGATAAGTTCATCTCACTGACTTTAGACCAACAAGGTTTTTTTAAGGCTTGTCTTAAAGGTCCCATATTGTAGCAGTGAGATTTACATGTCTTTTTATTATGAAGTAGGTCTCTAGGTGCTACTGTATATAAATACTGTGAAAGTATCAAAACGTTCAATCCATGGAGAAATGCACACAGCCCGTATTCAGAAACGGTGCTTTTAAATGAGCCGTCAGGACTTCCGTGAGGTTGTGATGTCACAACTATACAGTCACTGGTAGAAGTCCCGCTAAACATGTGTAGATGACACAGCCAGTGAGTCCACGGCTGCAGTGACGCTGTGAAGACGGCGACAGTGTAGGTGTGGAAGACTCGTAAACGCTGACCAATCGGAACAGACTGGGCTTTTTCAAGAGGGTGCAAATGCAGGTATATTCAGACAGACAGTATGGGAAAAATAACGTCTTTCTTTGAATATTAAAGCATGTAAACATGTTCTAGCAGAAACCCAGAATACAAGTATGAACCTGAAAATGAGCATATGTCCCCTGTCGGCAAACAGACAAAGTTAGCAACTAGCTGGTGAATATCATTTAGCATTTAGCAGCCGGTGGAGAGCTAAAACAAGAGTGAATATAAACACGACTACAAATGATAATGTTGCTACGTCTCTGTTGGATGTATAAATAGCAGTTGGTAACAGGTTAGCCGTCAGTGTTGTGTTAAAACATGTTTCCACTGCCAGTTATTGCAGTTTTAAAGAGTAACTTAACACCAGGCTGAAAAGCCAAATTTTACTGCCCAGTTTCACCTCTGACCAGCATCACTGCTGTGCGTGATTGTTAC
Source organism: Sebastes fasciatus (assembly GCF_043250625.1). NCBI lineage: Eukaryota > Metazoa > Chordata > Actinopteri > Perciformes > Sebastidae > Sebastes > Sebastes fasciatus. The sequence continues at coordinate 14,834,331 of NC_133804.1, read as the reverse complement.
GCCTCCGTACCGGCAACAGCCGTGGCCGGAGGCGTAATGCTTTCGGGTTGTCCGTTTGTCCCATTCTCTTGAACGCAATATCTCAGCAACGCCTTGACGGAATTTCTTAAAATTTGGCACAATTGTCCACTTGGCGTCAAGGGTGAACTGATTTTGGTGGTCAAACGTCAAGGTCACTGTGACCTTACTTCTGTACTATTCTTGTTATATCTCGGGAACACCTTGATCAAATTTCTCCAAATCTGTCACAAGTGTCCACTTGGTATCAAGGATGACCTGATTAGATTTTGGTGATTCAAAGGTCAAGGTCACTGTGTCCTTACGTCCAATATCTCAGGAAAGCCTTGGGCGAATTTGGCTCAAACGTCCACTTTGACTCTAGTTTGTGGTCAGAAGTGGGCTTTAATGCACCTATAACCACACCCAGCAGTGATGTCATGGGGTCCTGGAGTACACTTGTACATCATTGCAGGATGGTCAGGTGTAAATTAAACCACTGGTGGTCAGCAAAAACAAGATGTATTCAGGGGGTGTCGCGTTACTCTTCACATATGAAGTCCAGCATATGTTTATGTATCAGTTCTTTTCTGTGTTTGATTCGTTTGGACTTGTGTCTGCATTTCTGAGAAACAAACAGGAAAATCTGTGAGTGTGTGCGGTCCTGCTAGTGTACTTCTCCAACACCCTGAAAAGCGTAAAATGGCCCTCAGTGGAGCGAGCCTCCACACTGCCTATCACTCCATTACCAGCCGCGCCGCTTGACTCAGGCCAATGTGCAAAACAGCTGTGGAAAAGGCCTCATGCCTTTTCTTTAATAGAGTGTCCCCTTAGAAATGTTTTTCCTACTCTCCCCATTTTTATCAGAAAGCACAGAAATACCCACCCACTTCTGTCATGTAAGATTGGTTCGCCTCCAAGTATGACATGATGGAGCTCATCTGGATTGAGTTAGGGTGGGGCACCCTGTGGAGATAGAGTGGACGGAATGTCATTACTGAATCGATAAAGCCTCGTTAGCAGCTCGGGCTCACGGTGTGCAACAAACACTCTTAGGATGCAGTCCCCGTGTTCAGAGGGAGCCTCTGTACCATGACGGTGCACCAGTTTTGCCTTAAGGAAGCGCTTGTCTCCCCACTCCACCCCCACCCACGCTCCTGTTTCTGGTATGTTACTTGTGAACCACATGTTGCACAAATTTCAGCACCATTAAAGTGCTCTCTGTTGCCATTCGGGCTGTAAAGCACACATCATTCTAGCAGGAAGCAGCAGCAGTATTTAGGGGTTATTAGCTGGATGATGCAGGATGAGAGAGAAACAAAATGACTCAAAGCTGTTATATATTTCTAACTGATTTCACTTTCTTTCAAAACTAATCTAATATCTTTACTTACTTTCTTCTCTCACGCCTGACGTCCTTGAACATCTACTGTAACATCCCTTCATACAGTCCCCACCTCCCCTGTCTGTCTCTGTTCTCACACCGAACATGCTCTTCAGTCTCATTCAACAAAGCCAATAGAAACAGCTTACGAGCCATGTGCTGCTGCTTGTGTGCTATAAGGTAATTCAGAGTAATTGGTTGCACATTTCAGAAGCAAAATCTCTGATGTGAAATCTTGTCAAGTGATGGGAAGCAACAGAGATCAGTAAATAACATATTAGCGAGGGAGAAAGAAAAATGTGGTCACATTATAACAGGCGATAGTGAGATTGAAGTACATTTTTCTGTAAAATGTGACAAATATAATCATGTCAGAGTAGAAAAGTTTTGGTAACCCTACATTTAACTTAACTAATTTAAAAACTATAGATCGTATCTGCTTAATATTTGCCTGGATGTTATAAAGGGAAGGAATGACATTGACTTGCAGGTTTATTGTTGTATTACTTTGTATAATATTTTATATATAAATATTTTGGGTGGGAAAAAAATCGTTTCACTTATGTATCACTTTTTTTTTTTTTTACGATTTTGAAATCAATTTTTTAATGCCAGAATCGATATATTTGCTTAATTTGAGTCTATACAGAGGTAGAAGGAAGTTACCGTTTTTACTGTTGTAGTCAGAGTAACGTGACATCATATTTGTTCCGTATCCGTCAACCAAAACAAACCGCAGCTGGTGGCAGTGAGCTGAAAAGGCAGAGCAGAAAACGGCGGATGGTCCGCGTGGATACAACCTGCACCCTCGCATTTTAAATCCAACGTGGTAAACACTACACATCCAGTAAAATATGGAAACACTTAAAAAGCAGAGCTAGACATCATTGCTAAAGCTGCATGCTAACTCGTAGGAAACATTATCGTATTGCGGCACCCGAGTATCGTGATAGTATCGAATAGGTGATAGTACAGATAGGTGTATTGTCCCAGCCCTAATAAATATTTGACTCTGTTTCTAATATTCATCTATATTTTTTTTTTCATAGGGATGCACTTACATTCATTTAGTCATGGCATGCCTCACACGTCCATGCAGTGTGTGTATATATTTCAAATTTGGGAAAAAGAGAGCACCAGTATTGGGTTATTATTTGCTTTCTGTAAGTGCGTTGAGGTATGCTATTGGATTCGGTATCGGGATAGAAATAGTTGAATCGGTGCATCCCTAATTTTGCACAAACAAGTGCAGAATCTTTCTGATCACAAAATCAGTTATCAAGGCCATCTCGAGGTCATAATCAGGCTTCAGATTAGGTTGTGTCTTTCCAGCTCATTGAATATTGTTTTTATAACATTCATGTCTGTGACGCATTTTGAACTGAATGGAATAGGAAAATGATGCACAGACGAGAGGGTGTACCTGTATCAGGTGGGTCCAGTGGCTCAGTAGGTATTTGTGTAAGTGTTTGTGGTTTGTCTTTTCCTGGTTCAGACACTGATTGTTTCCTCGTGCCCTTTTGGTGCTGCATCTGTAGATCCCCTGTTGAATGACATTTGCTTTTTGAATGACATTTCCTCATGAGGGATTTAATTATGAAAAGATTTCCATTTTAATCTCTCCAGCCATGTGATAATGTCTCCCAATCAATCATAGCACATTTGAATTTGCGTAATAAAAGCTGATTTGTGAGGACACCTCTGTGCCTCTGCATCAGGGAGATCTCTGCTATCTCAACCCCCTGGTGGCTATTTATGGCAGATTTTAGTCCTTGTAACCATTTATGCAAGCAGACGTAAAAGCATAGCTGAAATAGCTGACATTTTCCTTAAGTCTTGTTTGATTACGTGAGAAAGGTTCTAATGAGAGACATCAGGCTTGTTTTCCAGTCCTTCTTGTGCATGTCGAACACTCAGCCCAGGACCCATCAGGCCCGCTCTCCCAGCCGGTCTTTGATGCCAGCGCAGAGCAATCAGACTAATTGGCCATGGCAACACTGATGAAACATTTCAGAAGGAGAGAAGGAGAAAAACACAGGCTTGGAAAACTGAATCAATATCATTAATCACAGGCAGGAATCTGCTATTAATGGTGTCTGTTTTCTATTAGGGGCCGAACACAGACGTTAGCCATGCACAGGGATGGGGATGGGGATTATCTGGCCTGTGCCGTGACCCCAGCTATCCTCGGCACGACCAGACACAAAAGTTCACAGCAGAGTGTTCAGCAGAGTTCACATTTGTCATCCCCCTGAAAACAAAGCACAACAACACAGCCACATCTCTATCTGTCAAGGTTACAGTGGATGGTACAACACACACTTGCAGGTGCAACTGCAAAACTGAGGACGTCAGTAAGAGAACTTGCATAACAGGGATAATAATTTCATAGCTGTATTATATGTAACAGGAGGAGGAGGAGCAGGTGTGTGCGTGTCCTTATATGCTTTAGACACAGCAGAAGTCTTTGAAGGGCAGACGATATGAGTGTCTGTCAGATTAAAACAGGCGTAATCATCCTTCCTTTGAGCAAGGCTGTCTGGGCAGCTGTGAGTGTTGCTCATCTGTCTTTCTTTGTCAACCAGGTCATTATAAGTTGTGATATTTAGTCGCAACACTAAGTTGCACTTCACTTAAACCTACAATACTATCTTTGGCCACTAGGGGGCACCAGAAACAAGTTTAAATACCAACACTGACTTATTATTATCTTTTAGTTGATATGGCAACAGTTGTCTATTTAAACATCCAGCAAATCGTAGAAACATTAGCATTCATTTGGAGCTCTGTTTTTGGTCCCCACTAATGCCTGTGGGAAATATCGCTGCAATAATTATGTTTTTCTGTTGCCGGGAGTCGTGTTCATGCGTTTCAGGCAGGAAAAGATTCTTTGTAACAGAGGTCAACGTGTCACAGGTGTCACAGGTGTCACAGGTGTCACAGGATCTGTTTACTGATTGGCTGCGGGTACTCTCTGGCCGCACTTCGCCGATAAAAGTTAAACTTTTCCCAACTTTAATTTGGCCGCACTTCGCCGCTGAATCAAACAGCCACAGCCAGCTGAGCTCATGATTGCCCGCTGCAGCTTTTCATAGACATTACACGGTGTGAATTCGGCATTAGCTACTAAATGCTCCACTATGTTCACCAGCTAGTTGCTAACTTTGTCTGTTTGATGTTGGTTCTGGGCAGGTAGTGAAGAGGGTGTTTATCATTGAAAACAGCCTCCTGCTGCGGCCGTAAACTATGCTATTACAGCGGTGAGAGTGAACCAAAACAGTAAAGTTGCGGAGCGGAAAACCGCTGAAAGGCGCTAAAAAGCGTTGTAGAGCTGAGGGGAACTACAGACTCACTGTGGTTCTGTCACTATGAGCAACCCCTTTCACATACAAGAATTCATATGATCCATTGCAAATATAAAAAATATTGATTATAGCAGCTTTAATATCATTTTACTACACTCACATTAAAAGTAATGATTTATGATTAGATACGATTCTAAATGAATAAGTACCAGGTCTTGTATTAGAGCATGGCAAGGTTATGGAAAAAGCAAGCCTCATGAACATGAAAGATCCACTGAGAACTGGTCTGAGCCAGGTAACATGAAACATGAAAGGCCCTTCACAAGCTGGTTGGGACTTTATGAGAGCCCTACAGACCAGTAAGGCACCCTGGCCTCCAGTGACACATACGGACCGTAGCGGCTGTCCCATCAGTGGCCGCCCATCCGCCAGAAACAGACATTCCTCAAAGCCCCTGCTTAACCAAAGAGAACTGTGAGAGAACTACCTCAAGTGGAAAGTTTGTTATGCTAATGTGTTGAGGGACTGCAGGGAGAAGTGTCAAGCGTGAAGGGTGTATGGCTGCGGAGGCTAAATAGTTCGGCTGCCGTCCCAGCTCATAGCTTCAGCGCTGGTGCACTGAGGCAGTGCGTGCTTGTTACTTGCCAGAGGGCGGGGAGAGGGAGTGGGGTACACAGGAGCAGTATGAACTGTACCCCTCCTCCTTCTCAGTCGCTTTCTCTTTCCCCTCTCTCCTCCCTTTGCAACCCCTGACTTTGATGTTGCGCTGCTGGTTATGCCATATTTTTCTTGGCTATTGAATCCGAATGGAAAATACAATGTAACAAAGTCTGCGTTGCTGCCCAAGTGCATAGATTTAACTTTTTATGTGACTTTAAAAGATGGAGGAACTATTTGGAGGTGACACTGGCACTCTAATTCCCCCCTAATCCCTAACTCAACACAGAGCTCTTTTGCGAATGAGAAGTCTCTTCCACACTCTATTTAACGCCGGAGCTTGCCTTTGTATGGAGGCAGTGACATCATCACTACAAGACGTGTCCATTATCAGCCACCTGATGACATGTGGGCAAGTTGAATTTGTTGTCATGGAGACGGAAACACTGCTGTATATACAACGCATATCTCTGTCTGCGGGGCAACAGCATCCACTGGCAGTGTGATTCTACATTAGTACGACTCTCGTGGCGTGAATTTTGCACAAATGCGTATATTCTATTATCCTATAACTGATGACAAAAATCTGCTGAAGATTAGCTGAAGCAAAACAACAAGTAGTACCATTCTTATTCGCCTGAATTCGATCCAAGCCAGAAGTACAACAGTCGCTCATAATATTAAGAGAAACATGTTTCTACTCGTTATGTTACTGTTTCCCATCAATGAATCACACACACACATTAACAAGTATTTGTGTTTGCACTCTTTCGACAGTGATTACTTATGTTGTCAAATTTATAATAAGGCTCAGGAATGGCATGCCATAGTAGGCGTTGGGGTCATTGTAGGTGTAGTCTGTGGGAGTAAATGTATCTGTGTGTACCGGGAACATCGCAGACTGGATGAGGATTTACAGTCAGGACCCTGACTAAGGTTCTGTTTGGACCCACGAGAGTCTCTTTCCAGGCAGCTGTCGGTCTGGCCGGTGGCTCCTGACAGCAGTGGGACTGTAACACTGGATCCAATGCAGGGGAGACAAAGTCAGCTGCCAGGGTTTACATGACACTGCCAATGGAAAGATGGAGCGTTTAAAATACATCAGTGGAAAGACCTTCAATGAAACCAGCTTTCTCCCTACTGATAAAAGAAGCTAAAGCTCTTTGCACGTACTGTACTGACAAATATCGGATGAACTACCTTGCTCATTAATTCATAGCTTTCCTGTGGTGATGTTATTCAAAGTGATGGAAGGTTTTCATTCAGAATAATTTAAAATTCATTATAACATTCAACAGTCTTACTTAATAAACCCCTTTGCCTTAACATATTTTTACACCAAATGTCAGTCATTCAGTTCACCACTTTGATCCAGACTGAAATATATCAATAACTGTTGGATGGATTGTCGTGATATTTTGTTCACATATTCATGGTCCCCAGAGGATGAATCCTTCGACTCTGAGTTTTCCTCTAGCGCCACCATGAGGTTGAATGTTTGTGTTTTCTAGGGAAATGTCTTGACAACTTTTGGTTAGATTGCCATGATATCTGGGACAGACATTCATGTTCCCCACTGGATTTAAATTGTATTAACTTTGGTGATTCTGTTAATGTTCCTATAGCGCCACCATCAGAAAATCTCAATTTGTCCATTACTTTGGTTTATGACCTTATTGGACCAAATTAACTGCTAAACCAATTCCCATCAGCCTTTGTGTTTAGTGCACAGACTGTAGATTAGAAGTGGACTTGGTCACCGTGACGTCTCCCCTTTCGTTTGTGGACTACCGTTTGGAAGCCTCGAGTTCGTCATTTGAGTGTCCCCATCTTGGTTTTTGACCGTTGCCATCTTGGTTTTTTGCAACCAGTAGTGACACAAGAGGGTGAAGCTAAGTACAACTGAATGCTGAAGAAGACATTTTTAGATGACCAAAATGTTACAATTGCATTCATTTCATGAACTGAAAACACACTGTGAAAGGGTTAAAGATGTAACACTAAAACACGGACAACGCCGTGGTAGCGACCTGTCAATCACAAGCTAGCCATACCCTAAAGCATCCCCTGCTTTATGGTCTATTTGACTCTAAATGGGACCAAATGAACTAAATGAACATCATGCTGTATTGAAGAAGACTTGAAACTAGAGATTGAGACCATAAACTCATGTTTACAATGTTTGTAGAAGAAGTTGGATCATTTTCTCATAGACTTCTATACAATCAGACTTTTTGCAGCCAGAGGAGTCGCCCCCTGCTGGCTGTTAGAAAGAATGCAGGTTTAAGGCACTTTTCAAACCCGGAGGTTGCCCATTGGTTTAATGCTAATTAGCAAATGTTAGCATGCAAACTCACTAACCTAAGATGGTGAACATGGTAAACATTATACCTGCTAAACATCAGAACGTGTGCATTGTCACTGTGAGCATGTTAGCATGTTGACGTTTAGCTCAACGCACCGCTGTGCCAGAGCCACTAGTATGGCTGTCTTGTTTAATTTCACCACCTCTTTCTATTTGTGACAGACCCTACTTGAATCTACCTGAATGCGCTCTTTGTTTCCAGGTCACAAAATTCAGAAACGGCACAAAATGGAACAATAATTGCTGTTTATAATGGCAACAGACAGGTTTTCGTTGGTATTCATTTCTATCATCACAACTGATTACACAGTGAGAACCCTCGGGCGCGATGCGGAGTCGTACAAATTGGGAGGAAATTTCTTAACAGTATGAGTAACAACTTGCAAGACACATGGTTTATGTATTATTTTCTATTTTTATAAGCAGTGTCAGCTAATGAAGTGTTCCTGCTGGCATGGGCAGAGATTTGAATGGATTTTTTCGGCTGCCTGTCTGTCTATGTGTCTGTCTGTGATTCTGTCTGCACTTCAAAGGCATGTATGTATCAGATACAGCGCCCGGTCCAGGTTTCTTGGGGGTGCAGACAAGGTCAACAACATGTGCTATGACTACCAACCAGCCCCCTGCGGCTCCAGACTGCATCTGTTACATTCCTCGCAAAACAGAACAAAACACGGTCACCCCGTTTGTTTTGGTAACCCCGAGCATGAAAACACATTAGTGCCTACATCAGGGGCTTTAAATGCGAAGGTTGAGTTTCTTTAATGTGGTTTACAACTCTGTGCCACCTTTGGCTGCCTTCTCTCACACTGCTGGGCTTGCAATTACTAACTCAATAAGCCCCTTTCCACACCCATACACTTTCTATTTGCTTCTTATACCTGGATCTTTCTTTGTCAGCACCCCCCACAGTCCTGTATCTTCTTAATCTCTTCTACCTATGCTTTGTTTACCCTCCTGTCTGCTCCTCGCTCTCATTTCTCCTCAGCCATCTCGTCTTTTTCTCCATCTCCTCCCACATTCATCTCTCTCTCTCTCTGTTCTATTTATTCCACTCTCGCCGTCTGTCTCTCTGCCCCTGTGTGTTAGATCGGAGCATGGAAACAGATTCCCTTAAGTACCTGCTCTGGAATCTCCTCCGCGATGATAACTCCAGACCCTTTCCATGCAGAACTGGGAAAACAGTCAACCCAAACTCACATTTTCAGACGGGGGGAAAGAAAAAAGAAAAAACAAGCCATTAAAGTGTTTTTGCAACCTTTTGAAATGTAAATTATTGTCACTGATGGGGTCACCTCTTTGCTCGACGCCTTCGTCAGAATATTTATGAGCATGTAATCTTGGAAAGCATTCATTTGTGTGTGGTTCAAATGGGGGTGCTCATAAATTACTGTAAGCTACCATAGCAGGAGACAGATGAGCTGTTGTCGCCCAGATTTTCTTTATGCCACATTACTGCTCTGTCGGAGCTCGGCTCTTTGCGTAAACTGGCTCTGATAGAGTAGCGCACATCTGGTACCAGATTGCTGAGTTAACCTCTGTCCTCTTACCAACCAGGGCCATGTCCTCAGGTGAGTGTGAGACGACCATCAAAGGAAGGATAGGTAGAAAATAAGATGATTATTGCCACCTGGACTTTTCATTATGGTCGTTCATACAGTAGGCAATAAGTCTTGAAAGTGTATGTATGCTTAAATAGTTCCATATGATTAATCCTGAGAGCGACTGACTGATAAATGGCGGTCATTCTGTGTGTGTACATAGGCACAGAGGATGAGTGACGGACACCCATGGTGGAAGAAGACTGATTTGGTCCCATGTGAACCTGACGTGGTTGCGTCAGTCCGACTGGATCATCAGAACCCAATGAGGCCTTCCACTGTCTACTCCCTGCTGCACCATCAGTGAGTAATCTGTTTTCTGAGGCGGTATGGGGAAAAGGGGATGTCCACATATTCGTGTTCTGGTTATTGCTGTTCTCACCGCCTGATCTGTCTCGACAGAGTTTGATACAAGAAATTCATATCCTGCAGCAAAACATCCAAAGGGGGGTGGGGCGGTTTGCACTCGTCAGTAAGATTTTCCTTGTGTGTGGTATTGTGTATGTTGTGACTGTGTCTCATGGAAAGATCAGCGTCCTTGGGGGGACGCTGGAGGCTGGCGTACAATACAAGGCAAACAGCATCTAAACCTGTGAGATGATAGACTTTCCAGCTGCCCTCTGTGTCCAGTTGCTGCGCTCTTTCTTTTCCCCCAGCCTCTGTTTGTATCTCACCAATAGTACTTAACAACCACTTCCTTTTCACTCCTCCAAACAACACATATTGATACAACCAATCGTATTTATGGAAAGTCAGCCTGAGGTGATGAAAACTAGTCTAAGTGAAAGCACTGCCTTTTGTTTTCAGTATCTCCGAGGAGAAAGGGGTTATCTCCAGATCAGATTTTCCATGAGGTGTTTCAGTGGCGAGGAGGTGGTTAAGTTTAGACAGAGCACAGGCGTGTTAGCTTTCAAACGGGCTCTTGAAAGCGACAAAGCTGCTACAATTGCCCTTTGATGTTCCACTCCAAATATTATCATGTGGTTAGACACAATGTATTATTTTATCACTTGGCAAAAGGCAATTAATCTGTTTGATGACAAGCGCAGAGATGGAGAACAATGATCCTGATGAAATACGTTTTCAGTTTAGATCCTGTCAGCATCAAGGCAATGAAAAGAGCTCCATGGCAGCGTGTGATACAGAAATCGCCCATGAGTGCGTGACAAGCACACAGCGTAACGAAATGCCTTTATTAAAACGCGTGTAGCCCTGGCCATTGAAATTTCCATGATTGTTGAAGACACACAGGTCTCCACCCTTGAGCAGATTTATTTTCACACATGCTGGGTGAGGTGTCTGCAATTCCTCCCCGCCCTGTCATTGTTTGTTCTGCTGTTAAGTGTGAATATGAGCAGAGGCCAGGCAGAAATACAGCCTCGTTTAAGGGCTTCTCCTGCTCCGCTGAGTGCCGTTTGCTGATGTCACACTAGCCCAACAGCTTTCCAGACGTCTGTGGTCCGCCGTGTCCATCAGTGAGAACCAGACCTTGAGTCTCTGCAGTCGTCCTCAGAGTCAGAACATTTGGCTGTATGACGTAAAAAAGGCATGCATTATTCTCCCTGATTCCAACATGACTTATTCATACTTGCATAATGCACCAAAACAAGTTTCTAGACAGCTCTCAGGGCAACACATCAGTGTTAATAGGTTAATGGTAGAATGCATTAAGTCTTTTTCTGCGTTGTGTTAAGCTAAATTGCAAATGACGTGTGTGGCCATGTTCTGTGAAGTCATAGCTGTGTTTTCTTGTACTGGTCTGTCTCTCTAATTACTCCTGTACTCACGTCTGATTTTTGCACACATACCTTTTGTCTAAATGTGGGCAACTCAGAACAGCAGCGACTGTTTGATCACCTGGACGCACACCAATGACAATACGTCGAGATGAATGCAGACTTTCCAATATGCGCTCCATATTGACTTCAAACGGATGCACACATGATGAATTCCCCCTCCAGACACTGAAGCATGCAGGGAATGAAATTTGAAATCCTATCAAAACTCAACACTACATCATCTTTCTGTGTTGCAAAAACAACAACAAACATACAGTCTGCAAAACAAATAATACCTCCGTTCGTCTTCCACACACACATACACACCTCCCAAATGAATCACCCTCCCAAGTGCTTAGCATCATCAGCATTCCCTGAACCAGCCGTGACTGCAGAGCACAACCGCATGACATGAGAGTCTCAGGGGTCAAATGAAATGCACACGCTAAGTGCCACTTCATCTTCAAGGCATAACAGCGAGCAGCAGCTCAACAGCAAACTTAAATAACACCGCTTTGTGTCGGCCATTGTGCTCCTCTCGCCTGCTAATATGCCTACATGGTGGTACATTGTGAACCGAAGGCCTTGCGCACTTTCCTGCCGCCACGCATGACTTCTCCCCAAACGGGCTCTCTTCCAGCCCCTACTGTCTGTTTATGTAGACTACCACCGGGGCGGCGTGGAATGCACCTCCGCCACGCTCCGCTCACGCACACCTCCGAGACGAGGAGTCTGCCTCAACCTGCTGATATGAGCTGTTTGTGTTTTACTTTTTACACGGGGGTAAATGTTTTGATTAAAAGGCCGTTACTATTTTGCTAGTCACAATGGCTTTGTAGTGGAGGGGTTTTGCTGCCGTGCTGACGGATGGACGGCCGCTCCCTGCCTCCAGTGAGCGGTTGAATGAGAGAGGAGCTGTCATCGCCCAGCTGCCGACACTGTTGCCTGAAGAGAGAGGAAGACCGAGGGGGGGTCAAAGAGAGCAGGAATTGGATGGAGAGCCAGCGACAGACGACGTGTTGAAGTGGGAGAAGATGTCAGAGAAAGGAGCGGGCCTAGAGACTGAGAGGAGAGAACGTGTGATGGAAGAGAGGAGGTCAGTATTGGGTGCAGCTCACCTCACACCCCTATCCCAGAAGGCACTGCAGAGAGGGAGTCTGCATTACGTAAAGGGGGGAGAGCAGGTGGTACCGCGAAGCACACAAAGCCTCTACGACGCCTGCGATCAACAGTCCTGCTGGGCTGTTAGAATCCACGGTTAAATGCTCCAGTGAGTCTGGGGTCCCATGTAAAAAAGTGAGAAGTTTCACAGCATTCAGTAATGGGGAGACTATTACACTGGTTGTTACGCATTGTGTCGGACGGCCACGTCAGAGGATGACGCCATGTCATAAATCCTCAGAACAAAAGGAAGCAGCATCTCTCTGAAGGGATGGAGGAGGAATTAATGGGGTATATTAAAGATGAGAGTCGCACACTCATAAACAGATCAGTGCTGATAGTGACATCAGCTGCGTTGGTGTTCCCGCTGTTTCTTTTAATTTTTGTCAAACAAAGACAACTGTGAACCATAAAACACATGTTCAAACAGGTCTAATTACCAGTCTAATTGGACACCTTGATGTTGACACAAACTCTCAATTCTCATTCTGCTTTGATGCAGATTTCATAACTTGCATAGTGGGATGAGCGCTGCTAATGCGTTTACACACATTTAACTGTAAGATTATTTATGTTCAAACTTGAGATTCTCTAAAGGGCAATGGTAAAAGGTGTGTGTGTGTGTGTGTGTGTGTTGTAAAGCTGCTCGGATGATATCTGTGGCTGCAAGTTATTGGTCTCACAGTGCCTCCCATTGGTGACTGCTGCAAAGTGCATGTGCTGTTGTTTTACCTCAAAACGTGTTAAAGTTCATTTAAACTGAACACAGACATAAAGTAAGGCATTAAATGGCATACTTAAGTGCTTGTAATTCCCCCCTGTAGTGAGCATAGTGTTTGAAAACAAAGTGTAATCTGATTCTTGGTTTGCCACTATATTGAATTCCTTTAACACACTATTGGGAGCCTATAACAGAAGAGACGATAATAAAATGAAAATGTTTTATTTCACTATTTAGATATTTATTTTCATGTCTTTAAAAGTAGTGTGACAGAGTTGTGGAGTCGGATGATAGTTTGGGATCACAAACCAGTTCCCCTGAACCCACAGTGAGACAAGACGACCTAACTTTGGCTGCAGTTTCTCTGCCTCCAGACCAAAGACTGTATATATAGATGGACGACTTGTCTCCTCTTCCACCCACTGGATAGACAGACACAACAAGTAACCATAATATCTCTATAACTACATTTATGATCAAATTGACACATGTTCTATTACACAGACTCATGATTGTTATGGAAAGTTACATCTCCTCTCTCGTACAATTCAGAGCCTCCGGCTGCGTGACTACTTCACTCAGAGCAGCAGTCAATCACAGCTGTCAATCATGACGTTTCACCCTCTTTTTATAGCATCGAAAAACTAATTAAAACCAAATTTATCACAAAATGAACACTTGAACATATGTGTACATTAGTGTGATAAGAACTACCTAAAATTACAGAAAACATTTTTGAGAAACATTAATATGACGTGTACTTTGACTTTTTAGTTTGGTCCATGTCCCATCTGCTAACATGGAGGGGACAGGCTTTATGACCTATTCTGCAGCCAACCACCAGGGGGCGATCCAGATGTTTTGGCTTCACTTTTGTGGAGCTGTCATGTCGTCCATCTTCACGGTATATACACTTAGACAGTCTATGCTCCAGAGCAGTTCTCCTCCCTCAAATTCAGACTCAATTGTGAGTTGTGTTACCTCTAGGTTTTCTGATTGCTCCTCTGTTTTGGGGTGATTGCAAGAACTTGGCAGAGACTTTCAACTAGTGAGAGGAGAATAATCTGCTGCTCAGCCTCAGTTAGATGAAGAAGCTGTTAGTAAATTTCCAACAGAGCGAGAGAACTGACATCTGTCTCTATCCAGAGTGAGCAGCTAGTTCTCAACCTCAAATGGCACTGAGCAGAAGCAACGCCAACTCTTCGTCTTGATGAGTTTCAGACTTTTCAGCATTACATGTAATCAATCGTTCCTTGAGCATTATATTAGCTTTGGTATTCAGGGGAGGCAGACAGAATTAACAGAGTAGTGTAAAGGCTGGCTGTCATAGGGTTGAACCTGACAACCTGGAGAAAGTAACACACAATCCTTTTTACCTCCTACATTGAAACACCTCATACCTCGAACATGTGACAGGAAGCCAAATATCAATCACATCTTCCAGAACGTTCTGACCACAGAAGCCCCCATTATACTGCACTATATGATATTCTGTAACCTTTTAATGTGAAAATATTGCACATATTCTTTCTCATAAATAGATGCTAAACAACTCTCACACTGCATTTTTTGTTACATGCCTGCATTTGCTGCCACTTATACTATTACTTTTGTTTTACACGTCTTTACTGGAATCCACATTATTCCCATAATATGAACAACATGTGCAATTACTGGGTTTGTGAGCACTCATTTGCGCTTTTCTTTCTTTAAATTAATTTTCCTCTGATGCATCTTGTTACTGCTTGTTGCTGCAATGCACAAAGCGACCCCCCATTCATTATCATTAAAGTTTAATTTAATCCAGTGAAATGTGTATAAATTGTGGATGGTAGGGATGAAAGTAACTCAATGCAGAATTATCACATTAAAATCAAATAAGAAATGATCCAAGGTGATGTAATTCACAGAGCATCTTAATGGAAAAGGTGAACATCAGTCTTTATGTTAAAAATAAATGAACTGCAGCAGCATTCATAGCTCATACTCAAAGAATGTTGATCCAATCCATTTGCTCTTGGGAGGGCAAAACAATTAGGTGATTTCTTGTGTGTGTGTGTGTGTGTGCATGCGTACGTGTGTGTGTGGCCTGCAGATATTTTGACAAGAACCCAACGGGTTGTATAACCTACAAATGAAACACGCAGGAGTAAACAAGAGCACTTAATTGAAAAATGTACTGTTAAAGTTAAATCAATTCCTCATTCAGGTCCAGCTGGGGACCTGTGTTTTGTGTCATCCCCAATCTCTCTCTCCCCTTGTCAGCTCTCTGTTGTCCACTATCTAATAAACTAGATGTAGTGGCAGCTTGCTATAAACTGTCCTCACCACTTCTAGCAGGATGTAAAGGTTTCTGTCCAACTTCCACTTGCCCTCTGCAGACACTCACTCCTTGGTCAGCTTCAATGATGAGGCTCGTATTGTGAGTGAAAAGAAGTTTATTCCACGAAAATGAAAATAAACAAAAATATTTCCATGATGAACTATCAAAAACTAACCAATCCTGCTGAAAATAAGTGAAATACAGTCTACTATCTGCGGTCAGAAAAATTGTTGCTCCCCATCCTGCTCCATTGAAGCCTAACTCTCACTAATCTCACTTAAAGGGACACACACAAATTGTCCAATAGCAGGACAGACTAGAGGAGCACGTCTTAATAGGGCGAAACACACATCAGAGTCTAAATGGATCAAAGCCCATTCTACAACATGACTAAATATCTTAATTCTAATGCATATCAAACATTAATAACACAATGTAATTTTGCTATGAGAATCAAATACAAAAAAATGTAAATGATACAACATGGCTCTTATAGAAAACAAAGTGGTAAGAGTTTTGGTTTGTTCATGCTCCTGTGTGTTGGACCATGTAGGACTCATGTGAAAACGCTGCACTTGGCTGGCTGGAGTGTTGCTGGTAGAGCAAGTTGTCCATTAATTGTGGATGTAGGTGTTGTGGGTTCAATCCCCAGCTCCTCCTGGCCACACTGAACCCTAAATTACTCCCAATGTACAGCAAAAAAAAGTTTTGATATTATAAAGTAGTAATTTTACATGTTATTTTCTTCTTTTCTCGTAAAGTTATGACTTTATTCTCGTAATATTATGACTTTTTTTTCTCGTAAAGTTATGACTTTATTCTCGTAAAATTACGTATTTTTTTTCTCCTAATATTATGACTTTATTCTGTAAATCTCTGATTTTTTCCCCCTCAATGTGGCCCTAGTACTCACATTTGCACTTGGGCCCTCACTGCATCACTCACTTATATACTTTATATATATATATATAGACTATATACTTAGATTATAAACTGTGTTGCCTTCATCAAAATGCTCAAATGTTTTGCTCCAGACAGATTTTTTAAATCTATTTCTTTGCCTGAAGTGTCTCTTTTGACAGTAAAGCTTGCTGACCCCTGCTTTACACAATCAAACTGACTGAGGATGCTGCTCTGGCTCCTTCAGTTCGGTGAATCGCTCGCCGATCTCACTGATGGGATAAATCCCAGGCCTGGTAGTGGAGCGCCGATGAGAGCAGAGAGGTTAGATGAACATGGCTCTCTCCAGAGGTTTGAGATGCTGTCAGAGGGTTTTCTCCTGGATACCTGTTCTTATCATCACCTCCGTGGTGCTGTGGTCCTACTACGCCTACGTCTTTGAGCTATGTCTGTGTGAGTATGAGAAACTACAGTCTGTGTGTTGTGATTTTCGCAGATTGCCGCACAGCAGTGTTGACAACATGAACCTGATGACAGACAGCAGCTAGGCGGAAGTGGATCAGGGTGTGTGTGTGCTTTTAATAGCTTAACGTGACATTTAGCTTTAAATACACCTAGTTAAATGTCTCATTGTCATTATTGGTTAGTGTTAACTCTGTGTTCAAACACAGACTGGCTGCTGTTGTTCCTCCTAGCTGCAACCTGCCAGTCTACTGCAGCTAGTCAGTGTTAGCAGGTCATGTTGTTCCTCTTTTACATAGTCTTAAATAGATTTACTGCATCGGTGCTTAATTTTTTGTTGTTGTTGTAATTATCATTATAATTTTGAACTTATTTATCTTTCATTATTATTATTATCATTATCATCATCATCATCATTATTATTATTATTATTATTATTATTATTATTATTATTATTATTATTATTATTATTATTACCTTTTTCTATTTCTTTTACTTCTAACGTTTATCTCTTTATTTATCTCTTTATTTACTTTCTTTCTATGTCTGTATCGTACCCTTTATGCTGCATTATATCCATCAAGATGAAAAGTAAAAGACAGATTTACTGCCTCGTTGCTTAATTTATTTATTTTTTAATTATCATTATAATTTTGAACTTATTTATCTTTCATTATTATTATTATCATTATTATTATTATTATTATTATTATTATTATTATCTTTTTCTATTTATTTTATTTCTAACGTTTATCTCTTTATTTATTTATTTTCTTTCTATGTCTGCATTGTACCCTTTATGCTGCATTATATCCCCTTTTTATTTCTAACATCCATCACGAGGAAAAGTAAAAGACAGATTTAATGCCTTGTTGCTTAATTTATTTATTTTTTAATTATCATTATAATTTTGAACTTATTTATCTTTTTTATTATTATTATTATTATCATTATTATCATTATTGTTATTATTATTATTATTATTGTTATCTTTTTCTATTTCTTTTATTTCTAACGTTTATCTCTTTATTTATCTCTTTATTTATTTATTTTCTTTCTATGTCTGCATTGTACCCTTTATGCTGCATTATATCCCCTTTTTATTTCTAACATCCATCACAAGGAAAAGTAAAAGACAGATTTACTGCCTTGTTGCTTAATTTCACAGGAAATATATCAGTAACTAAATTGCCCTGGGTATTATATAAACAATTATGCTTCAGTTCAGATGGACATGAGTTCAGTATCAGGCATAACACTGAAGGCAGATTCACACTTCCGAAGGTGAAAACTAACATGTTGAAAAGTACTGTAGTGTACAGAGCCATGGTGACATGGTGAACACTCTGCCTGGGTATATCATTGAAGAAAAAACATCTCCTTGCTGAACAGCTCTCTGTGTCTGCTGATATTTAGCTAACATCAAATCATAAAAAGTTTAATGTTGGATAAATACAAAGTCCTGTTAATATTTATGGTAAAAGAAGTTGTTGCTTGTTTTTGTATGTTTTTGTATTTTGACATAATATGCTATGGTCCAACCACTAATGAATCACATTGACCTCTATACTCTGTGAATAGTATTAACTTGAACCTAGGTCCTGTGTTGTGTGTTGGGTTGTGTCTTGAATATTGCTGTGTTTTGTTGCTGTCGCTTTTGATGTTGTGGTCATTGTTGGTAAAGATTGTAAAGTGATTATGTACTGAAATGTAGCCTAAGAGTTCAAAGTGATTTAAGTGGACTCCAGGAAGAATAGCTGGGCTTCAGCCACAGCTAATGGAGATCCGAATAAAAGATAAAGATAAAGATAACTAGTGTTAGTGGTAACAGTTAGCTACACTGTCTAGCACCCGGCTTGTGTTTTTTATAATGCCATATTCCTGTTTTTACAGTTACACTCATCAGCACACTGGAAAAAGGTGAGTTACCCTCACATTTTTTGTGCTTTTGCACAAGCAGGGTGCGCTTCTATACAATACATTACGTTTATTTTATGGGTGTTTTGTAAATAATTGTGCCTATTGTTTTTGTGCTTTCAGTGGCATATCTACTGGTGTTTCATGTTTGCTTTGTGATGTTCTCCTGGACATACTGGAAGTCCATATTTACCCCTCCTGCATCACCATGCAAAAAGGTAATCCTGAACTGTTTATAGATGACAGGGTGAACATCATGTTGCTGATCTATTGTACTATACATACTATGCTGTAACACAGATTTGATGTTTGTTGTGTGTCGCTCTAGTTTCAGCTGTCATACTCGGACAAGCAAAGATACGAGTTTGAAGAGAGGCCAGATGCTCAGAAACAAATCCTGGTTGAGATTGCAAAGAAGCTGCCCATCTTTAGTCGAGCTCAATCTGGAGGTAAATTGTCCTGTCAAGTAATTTATATTTTACTCACTGCAATGATATCATTTCATATGGAATTATTCACTTATTTGCCACCGGAGTAACAAGGCAGGTTCATTAACCACAGTCCGTCATCTCGCACATAATCTGTGTGCGTTGAAAAGAAGAAGGCTAGGGCAATTAGCTTTGTGTGTGTGCTCTTGAGCATCCCCATCCAGAGTAATCAGCCAATGCATCTCTTTCATTAGTGCTGATTGCTAAGACTAAGATCTAGGCTACAGGAAGTAAGTGAAGGGTAAGCTCAGCTCAAATGTCTTTCGTTCACCTGGCCATCCTGTTGTCTCTAGCTATCAGGTTCTGCGACCGCTGCCAGGTACTGAAGCCTGACCGCTGTCACCACTGCTCGGTTTGTGAAACGTAAGTCACTCTTTCCTCCTAAATCCATTCATCTAGAGAGATTGCCCTAGGCAAGGAGATCCTTGTTGGCCTGGGACTCTTGTGATAATTAGAAGGTGTTGTTTTGCTGGCACACTATCTCTCCGAGAGAATAATGATCAATCAGGGCAGAGGTTCACCACAAAGAATCAGAGTGCTGTCAGAAGACGAGAAGGTTGTATTGAGAGTTTTATGATATGATGAGTGGTATTTACTGCTTTAACATAGCTGCCATACTGTCAAAATGAAATGCAGAAACAAAATGTGTTTTTTCTTTTAAAGATGTGTCCTGAAGATGGACCATCACTGTCCCTGGTAAGTAGTAACCAAGCCTGTATTTCCCTGCTTGGAGGAATTTATGCAGACATTTTGCTCTGACACCAGAATGTCTTTTTTTCAGGGTGAACAACTGCGTGGGCTTTGCCAACTACAAGTTTTTCCTGCTTTTTCTCTCCTACTCCATGGTGTACTGTGTATTCATCGGAGCAACAGTCTTTCAGTATTTCCTCAAATTCTGGGTGGTGAGTGTCATCTAAATTATCACTCGTGCTCAACATCATAATGGAGTTATATAACATTAGTTGCACATTGTTGACACTATTCCTGGAGAACAGAGAGCTAAACCCAGTGGCGTGAGTTATACCCTTTTAAAGCCCAACATTTTCTCAAGTTTCTCGTTCTCCTGTTTCTCTCTCCCAGGGGGAATTGTCAAATGGGCCCGCAAAGTTCCATGTCCTCTTCCTCATGTTTGTGGCGCTCATGTTCTTCGTCAGTCTCATGTTCCTCTTTGGCTACCACTGTTGGTTGGTGGCCAAGAACCGATCTACTTTAGGTGAGGATTTACATATTTATCGGATAACCCCTTATATTCTGCTCATGAAGCTGCTCTCTCATGTATGTCCTTTTTAAGAGTTGATGTGCAGAATTGAAAACATATTCTGATTGTTTTTTTCCTTTTCTAGAGGCCTTCTCGGCTCCAGTTTTTGTCGGTGGTCCAGACAGAAATGGCTTCAATGTCGGCATACGCAGAAACCTGCAGCAGGTATTTGGAGAAGATCGGAGGCTGTGGTTCATCCCTGTTTTCTCAAGGTGAGTTTGTTGTCAAGAGGCAGCAAGTTAAAGATGCATAATAATAATGATTAACGTTTCGAATTATACAGTATACACAGAATTAAAATACTGAACCAGAGAACAATGCCATGCAACATATATATATATAAATATATATATGATAAGCTACAGGGGATATGGATAGTTGATAGAATGGACCATATTGAGTTGAATATAGAATTGTTTTACATGTAGCGGCGTCAAAGCTAATGAACAAAATGTAGAATGAGGGACTGGATCAGTGGATGGAATGAGGTAATGGCCACGGTTCCTTAACTAGCTCCCATTTTCTTTTGTGCGCTGGACACGTCAGCCAAGGGAACGGCCACTACTTCCCCTTGAAGAATCGGAATTCTGAGTCTCACAACCCCTTATTAGCTAATGAGGACATGTGGGAGGAGTCGGATGACGGCTCTGAGGAGGGAAGCTTGGGTGAGTCACTTTCCTTTTGGTCATATGCATATTTACACTTCCACATGTTCTTTGTCGTTCCTAGAATACAAACGGCTTTTCAATATCTTAAAACTGATATCAGTAACCTTCTGCATTGTGTGTAAATGTATTTTTTTAATTCAAGTTTTTAAGAAAAAGACGGTATTTGCAACAATGTCACCTGATGAACTGGATCAATATTTCTCAGCAGCAAAGTCTGAAGAATGTGTCTAACCTCAGTAAATGTGCTATTTGTAGTGTTTCACTGCAATAAATATACCGCCTAATCCATAAAAAATATGGATTGATAAACTACTATGGGTTTGATTGGTACAACCAGAAAAATGAATTTGAATATGTGCTCTGAATTTGTTGTTTTTAAATTGTTTTCGTTTTGCCGCTCAGTGCTTCAATAGACACTGGAGTTGTTTTTGCAAGCAAAAGCTTTTCCCAAGTACCACAAAAGGATCCAGGATGTGATTGTGACAGTGAAACAAACCAAAAACACAAATGTGTTTAAATTCAAATTCAATAATCTGGAGGTACCAATCTCCCATTGTACAACAGTCTGCTGTGTTTGGATTCTAACCTTACTATTCTGCTACCACCTGGTGGTGATATGCAACATAATATTAACTACTGTATGAACTGCATCAGTTTCAACAAACACTAATAAAATAATGCATGCTGAAATTTCTTTTTTTCTTTCATTCCAGTTGAGGACCATGATCCGTCTGTTACCATAGAGATGGAGGAATAGTAAGTTAATGTAAAGACAATCTACACTGGAACAGAGGATGTAGATTAATATCGCACACACTGTGTACCACGAGGCAAACACATTCCAAACCATGTGGATGTTCAGACACAAAAAATTCTGAAGGGGGCCAAACGTGTGGATTAAAACCTGCATTTGGATTGTCATTGCCACTTTAACCTGTGTGTTTTACAGAATGATGAATACAGGAACTCAATGGACAACCAGTAGCATCACCTCTCCTCTCATGGACGACAGTATCAGTTTGATTCGGACAAAAAAAACTTGTCAAATATTACCTCGCATACAAAACAACTGCTATTAATACCATGGCTCGTATTTATTTCCCTCTGGTTGTTCATCTCAAGGCACTGGCCTCTGTGGGATTATACATTACTGTTAATTGGGAAGCTTCTGTCTGGCACTGTACTACTTTATATGCCTCTGTTTCATTGTTGGGCTGTGAGTTTACGGTGTTGCACCTTCGAGCTCGATCTGTGTAGGGTGGTATCTAAATTGACACCCATAATGCTCCAGAGGTCTCTTGTAGTGATTCAGTTGTCGGGCCTCTACCAGTTTGGGTCTTGCAGCATATTAACATAAGATTTTACTTTATTCAATGAACATAAGCATATTATAATACCTGACTTAACCTCCGCCTTATTAACATATTTATTCTTGTGTTTTGGGAGTCCATTTCTCCTAAGAATGTATCCAGCAAATAGATGTGAATAGACTGTGCCAACATTTTGGGCACTTATTTATGAAAGAACTTCTCATATTGTGCTTTAATAGAGTACTTCAGCATTAATATGGAGTTAAAATGCCATTACCAATGTCTGATCAGACTGGTGACAGTAATAAAAACAGAACTAACATATATTTGTAGCTTTGGTTCACAGCTACAGCTCCATATGTATGAGAATTAATCCTGGAATCTCAACAAGAGTATTATGGCAAACTTAAAGGTATACTATGCAGGAATTTCCTAAAAAACTATGTATAGACTCACACAAAAATAATCCTTCTCAATAATTACTGGTGACCAGAAGTGTGTGGTGGTGTCTGTATCTACAGAGAACCCGCCCTCTGCCTGTATTTTCTCTTTTCATTTTCTCATGGTGAGGAAATGTTCCCACTGGTTAATGATTTGTGACAACACCGGTGTTGCCGCATTAACATTATTAGGTTCCCTATTAGCATTGGTTTTGAATCCGAAATATTGCCAAATTAGGCGCTTTTGCTTTTCGCTTTGACACCAAATCCTCCGGCATCGTCTTGTCTGTCGACTCTCGTCCTGTGTGTGTGAAATCTGACTTCTGCTACTCTGTGCCGCAGCTCTGTACAGAGCAGAGTCTTTTGCTTTTAGTTTGTAGTGTCCGTCGTCCGACTATGTATTGATGACACGGCGCTGATGCGCGAAAATTAACTAAATAAACGAAATAGGTTTTATTTCTATAAAAAAAAAACTAAGCAAAACGACGGTAGGCAAATCATGTAATTGGTGTATGCCCAAACACTGAGTAAACACTGGTGACAGACTATCGCAGCAAGCCTACTCTCTCTGTGTCATGGATGTGTAAAGAGCTGCAGGTTTGTGTGTCTGTTTGACCGAGGGTGGGGTTGTGCCCCACACACACATGCAGAGCAGAGAGGCCACAGCGGACATGATGAAGCGTGCGCTTTGGCTGCATTCACATAAATTGCGGCACCTTCCTGCAGGGTTGTGCGGAGGTGTGGATGTGTTTATTTGTACTTTAGAACGTAACCGCCATGAAACAATCAGAAAATAACATTTCATTTTTCTGATTCACTGCTTTTCTCGTTAACGCCGCTCCCTCTCTTCATTCACTCTCTAGCTCCTCTCTCTTGCTCGTTGAGCTGGGGAGGAGGGGCCAACAAAAGTTGTGTGTTCAAACAGTAAGCGAGAATTGCTGCATAGTATACCTTTTAAATATAATGTTTAGCACATATCCTGAATATACTGTATATCATGACATCATTAAATTATTATTTATATTTAAAAAAAATGCAGTAATCAGTTTGATTTTAAGGTCTGGGATGAGCATAGGAGACATACTGTGATAGACATAGTTTTAAAAATATACTTGTCACGACCTATCAGCCATCCCTAGGCTAGCATGATAACACTTCTGTGTGGATGCAAAGCGAAATTAGTTTTCATCATAGCCACAATACCATTCATAGAGAGGACATAGGCTCCTCTACTGTATGTCTGTTTTCACTTTTGATCTTTTTAAACTTGCAGATAACTGTACATATACGTATATATTATGACTGATCCTCATCCACTGGTTGGTACAGGTCAGCAATCTTCTGCAATATGATAGTCTACGTTTTTTTTCTACCTGTGTTTATGCATTTTGAAATTTTGAATACCAGTGAAACAGATTCTCCTCATCGAGACTGTTTGGTTTATGGATGTGTGTATTTAGCCAGTGTGCTTATTTTAAAACCGTATCTGTAACTGAGTACACCCATTTATTTAGTCAAGGAAAAAGTTGGGCCTTTATCAAACCTTGATGCTCTTTGATCTTCAGTTAACTTGCTTCATCAGATCTGCTTTTCTACTATGTTGGAAAAGCCAAATCAAATGCTGCTCATGTCTAAGAAATACAAAAGTCATTTATTGATTCAAACTGTTTTCATCTGAGGTATGAGTCGGTGTTTGAAAGCATGTACAAACCATTAGGAAAGATGTGGATGTCGAGTGTTTCATGTATTCTTGTCTATTTATTGTTATAATCTCCAGCTTTTTTTCTTGTGTATTGAGTTTACTGATTCATTACTGCTGCAGGCGGTGTCTGTATATTTTGCTCCATCAAGTGAAACTTCAAATAAACTATTGAAGCAATGTGCTTTTATCAAATAGTAGGATATTTATAACATGAGAAGATGACAAATTATACCCAGTACGCAGACAGGAGTTCAACATTGCTAGAGCACATACAGTATGGTCCCTTTTGAATTGTCTTTGGAGTATGTGATTGTGGCGCTTCCCCTTTTTCAACACCTCTGAACCACCAAAAGTACTGATAGTGTTACACTTGCTGTTGTCTTTTAACAAATATAAATTCTTTATTTTCCATCAGTTGTTGTAACATGCAAAATAAAATGATTCAAGTTGAACTGTTTATATGGTTTGGGATTGTCTTCTTTCTTTATCGCGAGTATACACAGCAAAAAAAAACAACACAATAATAAATACAATCGATCAGATTAATCATTTTGTGTCAGTTTAGGAACTTTTAAAATAAAGAAATGGTATTTGGCACAACACGGAGAACATGATACATTTAAATAAACAAGACAAAATATACTCAAAACAATTTGCAGGTCATGTTCCTCAGGTAGTCCTCCGTTTAGTCGGTGCCAAAGTACCTCTGTCCGAAATGTGTCGGAGCCACCTGGTGCACCTCCGTGGTTAAGATGGTGATTTCTGGGAACTCCTGGATTATAGATTTGGCTCCTGGGAGAAAAAGTAAAACGTATTACACTTGATGAAGTATTCAAAGGTAAACTAAGATATCCAGCAACACGGCTGCTGTTAAGATGGAGTAAAAAATAGTGGTTAAAAGTGATACAAAAGCAACCTGAGAAACTAAGACCCAAAATCAAACTTATTTTCTATGATTCGGTTGTCGTGCCATTCATTTATCCGTAGAGGGTGAATCTTGTCTTTTCATTAAATGTTGCACTGCTTTGCCAAATGTTTTCAACAAGAACAGTTGAGCCTACAGTAGGTCTACTTTATGATGTTGGCAGTAAAGATGCAGAAGAACAAAAACAATTGCTGAAAACCAGTTGATCCTGAACCACAGCTTGCAGTACGGTAAACACACACAGATAATTAACATGTCTCTACTAAAGCTAAATGAAATACAAAGGTCACCTATTTTAAGCCTTTTGTCAAATGCAAATGTAAAATAAGCCAAAACCATTTTCAAAAACAGATTTGCAGTCAGTGTGTAAACATCATGGACTAAACATGAATTCATATTTATTTATAAATGGAAATAATCGTAATGGACGTTGTGCTAATTCCTTAGGCATGGTACATTATCCTTTCACCATTAGAGTGGTGAAAATGTTATGTTAACATGGCCCTTCAGATTTCAATATGTCCTGTGTTAAAGTGGACGTTTTGGCTCATTGATGGCACTAGAAGAAAGGTCAAGGGGTTCAAAATAAACATTAGAAATACTTCTCTGGAAAACCACGAATATCCACAATAAATGTCACGGCTATCTGGCCAGTAGATAGAGAGAAATCTACTCCAGGACAACGCTGTTTCTGGTCCAATTTAAAGATAATCTGCTGCCTTGTTCACTCTTTTAAAACTTGTTGGTTGAATTGAACAGCATTGTGGTTCCCAGCAGTATATTGTATGAAGACAATGACAGAGGAGGAAATAGGAGTGGAGAGACTAAAGTGTGTGACCTGGTGTGTAAACAGAAGTAAATTGGTGATGAGCTGCAGTGAACCGGCTGTGTGGTGGTATATACCGTGAGGCGTGGAGAAAAGGCTGAGGAGGATGATATGTCTGGGCTGGACTCCGTGCTCTATCAGCACCTTCACCGCCTCGATGACGGTGTTCCCGGTACCTGCGGACATAGACAAATTTAAGGTTCAACGTTTGTTTCGCATTCAAATGTTCATAATGTCACTTTAGTTACAGAATCCTTGTGTTAATGTTAGCATCTGAAAAATGTACTGAGCCGTGTGCTGATCGATAGTCTGGGCACTTGGCAGGCTTTCATTTCTGACCCAGTTAGCAGGCATCAGTGTTACCATATGTTCCATCACTCTGACATGATAAAACATACCGTCAGCCTGGCGCGGTCCCCATCATATTTTTTCAAAAAACTGAGAGCAGAAAGTGCCACGTTGGGAAACCAGGGCTATTAGGATACTATTTTTGTTGGCCCTCATTATGCTATTCAGCAGCTTGGTGGCCATCTCCCAGGCAGTGTATAATTTCCCCCATGAGAGCTATAATTATCAGAACAGTGTGAATGGGCCGGTATGATGTGGAAACGCAGACTTGGCGGTGAAGGTCAATTCAGGGGAGGTTTCTCAAAATGAAAAATACATGAAACCGTTTTTGCATTTGCACAAAAAATGGACATGTCTTGACATTTGCGTGCTACTGAGGGCGGTAAACTGGAGTCATCAGTAAGATAAACTGTGCTCAGCCCTGCGTTACTTACTGAGGATGGGGTACATGAGCAGCACTTTTCTTCTGTAAATATCTGGAGGGAACTTGGCGTAGTAGACCTTGGCTTTCTGTGTCTCCTCATCGCTCTGGATGAGGATCTTGCCGATGCGGATGGAGCGGCAGCAGTCCCGGAGACCCTGCTCCATGGCCTCGCCTGTGGGGAGACACAAAACACAACTGGGATCAAAATGTTGTCTATTCAAATACATTCGTTGTTTGGAGTCGGTGTGCCAGCATTACTTTTTTCATCAATGCTGATTTACAATAGCCTTACACCAACATGTGATGTGTGTGTGAATCCTTGCAATGAGACGCAGAGAAGCCCATGTCCAACAAAAATGTGAAGGCCTTCTTTTTACGCAGCCTATATTAGGGATAGGAATATGGCTGCAACTAACAATTATCTCCATCGTCGATTACTCTCTTGATCATTTTCCTGATTAATCGATTAGTTGTTCTGTCTATAAAATGTCAGAAAATGGTGAAAATGTCAATTAGTGTTTCTCAAATGTCTTTTTTTGTCCACAACTCAAAGATATTTAGTTTACTGTCATAGAGGAGCAAAGAAACCAGAAAATATTCACATTTAAGAAGCTGGAACCAGAGAATTTTGACCTCTTTTTCTTAAAAAATCAGTCAAACCAATTATTCGATTATCAAAATAGTTGGTTATTAATTTAATAGTTGACAACTAATCGAATCGTTGCAGCTTTAAACTGCGCCTTTAAAACATAAGCAAAATATCCATACTTGGTGCCAAATATGCATACAGTGCTGTCAATTAAAATATAACAAAAAAACAATATCAATTTTCCCTCCACATTTACGTAATACATTAGTGACGGCACTCAAGTGCAACACACATCGGCCACATTGTGTAGCATTGCTTCACTTAACATCCATAGAACACACTGGACGCACCACGCGGAATAAAATATTAAATGTACAGTAGCCTGGAGGTGCCGATATGGAGAGCAAACGCGATAAAATGGATTTGCTGGGATGCTGTTGTGTCGCTGAAAAACAGGACAGCATTGTGTATACTGACACGCTGATAAGCGTCAACCCACGAGGACGTGTGTCAAGACGCCACTGTTGTGTGGATTAGATAGAAATCAACAGGTGCAGCAGGTGATTTGACTGGCGTCATACACGGCTGTTGTGCGTTGCCTTTAAGATGTTGTATTTGAGCCATACTGGGTCCAACAGGCCGAAGTTTCACATTTCCTGCCCTAGCATTTCTGTCATAAAAGGATGATACAGGGTTTCCAATAACTGCAGTAGGTTTTGCATTTGACAGCGATAAGAGTCTCATTAAATCTGACGGAGAAAGAAAGTGAGAGTCGCTGACTGCGATGCCTTCAGAATTGCCCCATGTAACATTATTCTATTGTATTATAAAGTATTAAAATGATCAATAACTTCTCACTGAGAGAAAAGACCTGACTACTGATAAAAAGGCGACTGATCCAGAGCACACAATAGCCCGACCTGATGAATATGCGCAGAACAGAATGTACAGCATGAGTGCACAGTCGGCACAAATCACATATGCATGGATGGAAGACACGATACATGCCCTTACAAAGGAGACTCTAATTTGGCTGGTGTGCTATGGCGGGTTTAACTTACCACTCCTCATTATGCTGACTCCACAGTTGCCTCTTTCAAACTTGACACCTTCATACTTGTACCCTGCGGGGAAAAATGAAGTAGGAACATTCACAAATGTAGCTGCTCTGTACGAGCCCTCTAGACATATACACTGGAGGTAAGACACTGGATGGGAGCCCTGCACTTAGTTTAGCATTTTCTTTATTATAATCGTTGAGCTCGAGCTCAGATTCTGTGTCCAACCTTTAAACTAAATGTTGACTTGGTTATTAGAGAAAGAGATGCTCACCTGTTGGCGTGGTCACAGTGCACTCTGAGTAGGGGAGCTGATTCAATCCCTCCTCAACTACTAGTCTGATCTGTCGTTGGAGAAATAAAAAAGCTTACAGCTTGTAGTTTATCAACATACACGAACAGTATGGAGTATTGAGTCACGATATTACCAATCGATCAGCACAAAACACAAAGTCTCCTCTGCTGGTTGACCTGAAAATATGAATATAAACATTTGGTTAGTTCAGAATGTACTTCTCACAAGGGATGCACCAAACCCACTTTAATTCTCCTGTTATGATACATAAATGTATGGTATTGGTGCTGATCCAATTCCAGAGATCTCTTTCAACTTAAAATCTTTGATTGGGATCATTCCTCTATGTGTAAGGTAAGGTCAAATGAGGCTGAAACTTCTTAACAATAAGTGGAGATGTTAAGACACTAATATTCTGTTGATGCTTGGGCAAAATTGTAATTATATCGTTCTAGAGGGTCTTCTTAAAGTGTGTAGTTGAAATTATGATTTATTATGACAGTGACTAGGAAACAGTTTTTGACAGGAGAGACTTCAGAGACTATGTCCAAAGCACACTGGAGCACACAGATTTAAGGCGGAGATTTAAAATCGGAGATTTCCAGAATAAAGTCATAATTCCACGAGAAAAAATTCGTAATATCACGAGAATAAAGTCTTAATATTAAGAGAATAAAGTCATAACTTTGCGGGAAAAAAAGGAAATAACTCGTAAAATTACTACTTTATATTTATACTACTATAATATTGTCTTTATTCTCATAATACAACTTTTTTTCTCTTAAACTTGTGACTTTGTTCTCGTAATATTATGACTTTATTCTCATAATACTACAACTGTTTTCTCTTAAACTTGTGACTTTATTCTCATATTACAACTTTTCTTCTCATAAACCTGTGACTTTATTCTCATAATATTACAACTTTTTTCTCATAAACTTGTGACTTTGTTCTCGTAATATTATGACTTTATTCTCATAATACTACAACTGTTTTCTCTTAAACTTGTGACTTTATTCTCATATTACAACTTTTCTTCTCATAAACCTGTGACTTTATTCTCGTAATATTATGACTTTATTTTCATATTACAACTTTTCTTCTCATAAACCTGTGACTTTATTCTCGTAATATTATGACTTTATTCTCATAATACTACAACTGTTTTCTCTTAAACTTGTGACTTTATTCTCATATTACAACTTTTCTTCTCATAAACCTGTGACTTTATTCTCGTAATATTATGACTTTATTTTCATATTACAACTTTTCTTCTCATAAACCTGTGACTTTATTCTCGTAATATTATGACTTTATTTTCATATTACAACTTTTTTTCTCATAAACTTGTTACTTTATTCTCATGTTATTCTCATAATATTACAACTTTTTTCTCATAGACTTGTGACTTTATTCTCAAAATATTACAACTATTTTTTTCTCATAAACTTGTTACTTTATTCTCGTAATATTATGATTTTATTCTCATAATATTACAACTTTTTTTCTCATGAACTTTTGACTTTTTTTCTCGTTACATTGTATATTTACTGTATAGGATTCTAGTTGTGATACACCTTGAATGTTGCCCTTTTCCTAGAATTAACTGCTTAAATCTAATATTTTTATATATATATATACTTTAATCTGTACCACAATCATCAGATTTATTGTATTCCATATGGCCAAGATAAATGAGTATTTGACTCACTTGTCTCTGATTATGGTCTGTAATTCACGGATCTGGTCGTTCAGAGGGAGCAGTTTGAGCTGAGGTCCCAGGTGTTGCTGGCTGTCAGTCTCTATGGAGGCATCAGAGCTGGACAACCCTGCAGGCACACTGCTGCTGCTGCTGTTATTGTTGTTATTAGCAAACCGTACTTGCTTCATTGGGTGCTCCTGGCCACTGTTGACATTGTTCAGCTGCTGATTGTGGCATGGCATCCTGAGTGCGAGGGTTTCTGTCTTAATAATACTGTGCTAAATAAACCAGACAGCCTTTTCTTTGACCCAGTTTGTATGCTAGTCTGACAAAGACAACGTGCTTTAGCCTCGACTAGCTGTTTTAAAGTGAGATTATCAGAGTCTACAATCTACAGCGGAGATACTGCTAATCAACACCACATTCACAAACCTTTAGATACTCTATAAAGTCGTATTAAAGTCAAACTATCGGCTGATATGTCGTTAAAATGTAGAGTCAAGTGAAGCTGCTACTATGCTAAACTAGCTCTGCTTTGACAGCAGTTGAAGAAGACCGGATATGACGTATACAGCGTGTTGACTAACCGCCAAGGCCAATGGAAGGAGGTTAGGACAAGGTTTTTAATTATTATTTTTTTTATTATTTCAAAATGACAGTAAACATAGTAACAGCAGGAAACATTAAAAACATTTACATACAAAAGAAGCATAGCGAAAACATAAACAAAGAGCTGTGACAAACATAAAAGGACAACCGAAATGAAACAAAACCAAAATAAAATAATAATAAAAAAAACACACACAATAATAATAAATAAATAAGTAGATGATAATAAAAAAGACCACGCGAGAGTATGACAATAATTTCACTTAAAAACATTAAAGATATTGCATACATTCATTGTTTTCATTGCTTTTTTGTTTTGTGAGGAAGAAATTGTTGACAGATACAATTCCATTTCTTTCATAAATACAAAGAAATTAGGCTTTTTTTTTTTTTTTTAGTAAATTTACACTTGTGAATGTGGAACTTCCCGAGAATTAAAATTAAATTAATAAGAAAAAATGCAACACTGTCTTTGTCACTGTAATCATAGCAACCAAATATAATATTTATATAGTACAGTGCAAAATCTGAGAAAATGTTAAGAAGTATAAAATTATTGACATCTTTCCACAATTCACATCTAAATTTACAGGACCAGAATGAATGAGAGCAAGTTTCAGGATGTGATTCGCAGAAGGAACAATTTACATCTATGTCACTCTTTAACTTTTGTAAGAAATGTTTCACTGGATAGAATCTGTGGATCAACTTAAATGACACCTCTTTTTTTAACCCTATAATAGGGCTGGGACGATATGCCTATCTCCCGATTTGATACTATCACGATACATGGGTGCCGATTTGATATGTATTGCGATTCGATATTAAGATTTATTGCGATTTTTGTTAACTTTTTTAACACTAGACCATGAGGAAAAGTTGAATCATACACTCTAGGGACTTTCACTTTGGAAAATATCTAGATTGATACAGTAAAAATGTTTGATTTTCAGCATGTTTGTAGTCAGAGATGTCCTGAAGTCAACAGGACCAGAATAAATGAGAGCAAGTTTCAGGATGTGATTTTTTACATATATGTCACTCTTTAACTTTTTGTAAGAAATGTTTCACTGGATAGAATCTGTGGATAAATGACACCTCTTTTATCTTATTTGTTAGAAGGAACTTTTGCGGTAAGGACCAAACTTTCTTCCAGTCAATATCACTAACAAAATTACTCCAATGAAATGTTGCTGCCGGAGTAGAAACCATGCTGTCCTGAAACAAGGCTCTTATCCTGGAGTTCACACCTCTATTAACTCTCCTATTATCTTTGGGGTCAATTTGACCCCATTCAATGTTTAACGTCTCTAAATAAATGATTGACATCATTTTTTTTGCTTCATATTTAATGACTTTTCCTAATTTAATGTGGACAACTGGGTAAACATAAAATTAAAATGATGATATGTTTTCAATGTCCTGTACACATGCTGTACGCATCGGTGTTCTTTGGGGTCAATTTGACCCCAGGCTGTTTTAGCTGTATAAAACATATAAGAAATATCAACATTTTACACACATTTGTTTTGGATGATATTGAGGACACTATAACATGCAACTTTATAATCTTCAAAAAGCTTTAGGGCCCTAACCTAACATAACCATAACTGTAGTAGTGAGAGAACCACTGATAGTTCAAACGACATGGGGGAGGGGAAACATCATTCTGGCGAGAAGATTTCCCCACCTTTGGGGGTGATATTGATTTTATTTAAAGGGCTATTTAGGTAGTCAACAAACAAACATAAAGTACCTGACACATAAACTTGGGTAACAATTTTAATTATAATTATTTTCTTGAGGTTTAAATTGCTGGGGTCAAATTGACCTCAAGAATAAAAGATGTTAGTAAATTTGACGGTAACAGGAGGGTTAACAGAAAAACAGACTTCTACTGCGCATGTGCAATACCGCCCTGAGATATGACGTGATGATGACGCGTTACCCAGCCTCCTTTCCATAGGCCTTCACTAACCGCCTTCCTGCTTTCGGCAAACATGGCGCCGATGTTGGCACCGCAGCTGAAATGCTGCTTTCACTTCCAAAGACGCAAACTAGCGCTTCTCCTTCGACAGACGAGCTCGTATCACGTTTGGAATAAAAGCCGCGGTGAAAAAGGGACGGATTATAAACGTCAAAGTACATATCTGGTGAGTGAGGAGACAAGGAGACAAGGAGAGAGGAGAGGACGCAGTGTGTTGTTGGTGTGTGACAGTCAGTCAGCACGCAGAGGGCAGATATATGGAAAGTGTTTCTAACTAACTTTCAGTGGAGTTATAGCTGGCCAGTTTGTTGTGCAAGAGTGGTTGATGTCATGTCAGTATAATGTTAGCCAACCAGCTGCTAACTTAGCGTTAAAACGACAGCTAACTAACTAACTAACTAGCTGGCTAACTGGCTAATACAGTAGTTGCTGTGGTAACCTTATATTGATCACCATGGTGAATGGTTAACGTCACAGTAGGTACTTTGCCCCTTTAGGTTTGACTGTATGCTAAGTGACATTATAGTCTAACTGTCACTAGTTACCAAGCTAATGTTGTAGCCTGTCAGTCTCAGTCACGTGTTAATGTGCAGACAGTAGATGTTAGATAAGACTGTGTGTTTGTGCCACCCTGGGGACCTAACTGATGTAACATGCTGTCACCGTTAACAGTCTTGTTATTGATTGTTTGACAACTTTTACTTTTCAGCAAAAAGTCAGCTGCTTCTTTTATATGTACAACTTGCTAAAAAGGGATTCAAGATTCAAGCCCTTTATTGTCTTTGTCTAGTACAACGAAATTAGATTGTGACAATCCCATAGGTGCTAATGAAAAGGTAATACAATAAAAAAAGAGATAGTGCAATATAAAAGATAATACAATATAAAATATAAATATACAATATGTATATTGATGAGATGACAGTTTTGCCAGATTAAAGTTAGG
Source organism: Sebastes fasciatus (assembly GCF_043250625.1). Lineage (NCBI taxonomy): Eukaryota > Metazoa > Chordata > Actinopteri > Perciformes > Sebastidae > Sebastes > Sebastes fasciatus. The sequence goes on along the minus strand of NC_133804.1, from coordinate 14,800,185 downwards.
CCAGATTATTGTCCAAATTGTCCATCAGATAATTACAAAATGATTGCACAGCATCATATAATGTAGTCTGATGCAACAGCCCAGCAATACTTCCTATTTTCAACAAGCCTATAATGTTCAGTTTTTGTTGGTTAAACTATTGGTTTACCTTTATATTCATTTTGAAGACTAGGTTTGGGGGGGCTGTTGTTTGTTTTTTTGGACAACCACCAGTTGTTAACTAATAGCTATATCATTTTAGTCCAGTTTGAGCATTTATGATGTAAGCTCAGTTTATGTTTATTTATTTTGCACAATTTAAAACTATACAACATAACAAAAAAAAAAGAAGAATATACAGTGCAGGAAGAGGCAAAAAACCCACTGGGCTTATCTGAAGCCTCCACCTAGAGACACGATTAATATAAAGAAATAATATGACTACATAATAGTGATAACAAACAATTAGGACAAGATATATATAATAACAACAATAACAATACAGTAAATATATCAACAAAGACGTGTGTGTGTGTGTGTGTGTGTGTGTGTGTGTGTGTGTGTGTGTGTGTGTGTGTGTGTGTGTGTGTGTGTGTGTGTGTGTGTGTGTGCGCGCGCGCTGCGTGGAAGTGTATGGTTAGTGTTTGTGAGGAGGATATTGATTTAAATATCTATAAAGACTTCTGCGCAATCGTAACCAAACAACATTGTGAGTGGGAAAAAATAAAAAACATAAAAACAGATACATGGACAACATGGGGAAAAGCAATTACAAGACAGCAATTAAATGACCCTTTAAGCGACTTTTGAAACATTTGACAGATGAACAGTTTATTGATAGATGTGAAAAGTTACTCCATAATTTGGTTCCCCTAAATCTTATTGAAAATGTACCTCTACTAGTGAGGAATTTAGGAGGTTCACAAACAAATCACACATTTACAATTAATGTATGAAATAATCTGTATGACATTGGTATACATAAATAAATATGTAAGATTACTGTCTCATAACAAATTATGCTTTTCTCTAATGAGTACAAACCGCACAGTATTTGTTTATATAATGTGCTTGGCCATCATAGATAAGAGGATGCGTGTCCTCAAGGAGATAAACTTATCTAATACTTATCTGGTATTGTAATACTCATATCACCAATAAAGATATGTCTTTGTATAAATGTTAGGGATGCACTGGTGCTGGATAGCAAATTCGGCCGATACTGACTTGTATAGCTGGATCGGGTATCGATGACAATGGGTCAGATCTATTTAATTCAGTTCTATGTTTGTATACTATATACAATATACTGTATACCAGAAATTTAATTTCCGTTTAAGTTTTGACCAATTTTTTGCTGCATTAAAAAGGTTTACACTTTTTATTTTTTATATTTTTTTAGTGTACATAAATTTAGTTCACAGTAAATTTATATCTATGTATTTATTTGTTACATTTTGTTTTACAAATTAGGAAAGCAATGTTTAAGTCAAGCCTAATGTTGCCTTACACACAAAAGAATGATCCCAGTCACTTCCACACAGTGAGGCATTGAGCTTATTATCAAACACTGGTATCAGATCGGTACTCGGTATCGGCTGATACCCAAAGCCCAGGTATCGGTATCGGGACTGAAAAAGTCAGATCGGTGCATCCCTAATAAATGTAGGTCCAACACCAGCTGAGTGTATTAAGCTCAATATGTCTATCTTGCATTGTCAAGCACTCAGCCTCTGTAGGCGTGTTAGTAGATCCCTCTTAAACATTGAGTGACTGGGTTTCAATTGAGTTTCACAGGCTCAGGTGATGTAAATGAAAATATTTCTGAAACTCAGAAAGGTTCTGAGCTTGTATTGCTTCAGTTGATAAGCAATACAAGCTTATCACTAATACTGTATTAGTGACAAATATTTATTGTGAAAAACAGCTATTGACTCCTCATCTGATCTTAAATATTTGTTCAGAATGTCCCCAACCTTTGTGTAACCTTTAAACCCTGATTTTGGTGACTTTGTACTGTGAGCATTTTGGTGAAAACACATGGGGAAGAAAATGTTTAGTGCTTGAGTGTTTGTATTGGAATTAAAAGTGTTTGCAGTTTATTTGACCTTTTTTGTGTTTCATTTGTTCTCTTACTCCGTATTGTGTTTCAGAGTGTCTCTGAATATTAACTCATCCATAAAAATGAATCAGCAGAAATCAGTCAAATAAGACTCGTGTGTTTCTCATATGTTTCAGCTGAGTTCCCCTCCACACCTACAAACAGCAACATGGAGTACACACAGGAGCGACAACAGTCGGCGGATGCTGGAGGCAGTAAAAGTAAGTATGTTTGAAATAATCGTGAATCATGTCTGTTATGAAAATGAAAAGTAGAATAACAATACATGATGTTTTCTTCACAGCATTTGCAGATTACAGACAAAAGAACATGTTGGCATGGAAATGCAGGAGGAAAGCTAAATGCAGATCCAAAAAATGTGGTGAGTACAGTTTCCTCTTTTAGTCTGTGATCATTGAAACCTTTTGTGCTGCTACTTTTAATGACCAATTTTGCTTATGCACACTAAACAAAGATCACATGTGAATTGAAAATAATGCAGCGGACAGTATTGATTCATCTGAAAACGTTTTTCATTAACTGATTCTCTGATTCATTATTATTATTAGTGGTAGTAGTAGTTTTGTTTTATCATACCTCCACACCGGCCATTGCAGGAGGCATTATGTTTTCCGGTTGTCTGTCCGTACCATTCTCGAGAACCCAATATCTCAGGAACGCCTTGGTGGTCAAAGGTCAAAAGCCAAGGTCACTGTGACCTCATGTCCGTCCCATTCTCATGAACGCGATATCGCAGGAATACAAAGAGTGAATTTCTTCAACTTTGGCACAAATGTTCACCTGGACTCAAGGATGAACTGATTGGATTTTGGTGGTCAAAGGTCACTGTGACATTCATAAAACACGTCTTTTGGCCAAAACTCAAGAATTCATATGTTAATTATGCTAATTTCACACAAATGTCTAATAGGATAAAATGATGAAGTGATGACATTTTGGGCAGACATGCATTGACTGGCGGAGACCTACAACTGTGAGGTGGTAGTTCTAGTTTTCTATATATGTTTAGTATATAAATGAACAGTCTTTACTCGTGTTCTCCATTTTGCAAATTCTGAAAGCCGAGTCAGAATTTAACTGTAATAAAGTTTTATTATACGTTAACTAGTCTCCTTCACGTGTGTGTATATAGTACAGGGACCTCAGTAGTGCATTCAACTGTTAATGTTAATCCTCTCTTTGCAATGTCACATACTGCTTCATTGTATTTGATTAAAGGCAGGTGTTGGGCACAATTTCCCTGTAATTTGCTCGGAGGCTCTGCCATACAGCAGCGCTGTAACATGGTGCCACCATATTGAGTGGATTAGAGGAATTACTGCATATTCTTTGGCCTGCGGAGAGTCCCTGTGGCAGGTGTGCCGTGGAGCGTGTGTAAACAGCCATGTTGGCACCGGTGGGCTCTCAAACTCAGCTGGGATGACAGCCCAGGTGTCTCCTGGGAATTGTAGTGTCAGACTGGACCCCCAGGTCCACCTGGAGACTCTGCTGTTGTTGCTGCTCCCAGATCTCCCAACAGACTCCCACTGACATTTGATGTTCCAAGTGTCTGCCCAGAGAGCCATCTTGAGGTTATTATGATTGTCTCACTGAAATCAGAAGGCAAGTTAGTTGCCAATATTGGCAAACATAAAGTAGGTTAGGAAGTTAACATTGTAGTATAGTAGTGTAGTAAATTATATTTTGCTCATTCGACTGTATCTTACAGGACAGACTCAAACTAAAGGTATTATGATTTAAGAAAAGGTTTTGCTTTTGTTTTCTTCTCCACAGCTAAATGAGGTGAATTCAGCCCGGATCCTGTCTGCAATGCTGACGTACGTGTGGCCAAAGAATAGACCAGACCTTCGGGCCCGTGTTGCCATCTCTCTGGGCCTGCTCGCTGGAGCCAAGGTAGGTTTACTGACAATGTCATGGGTACTAAAGAGGAGTTAATTCCTATTTACTTCTCTTTGTTATTTTTTGTTGCTAATTGGATCTACATACCCCACAACTGAAGATATTTTTATTCAAAATCATGCCACCTAACATTGAGGAAGAGGCTCCAGTCCTTTTTTCATATTTGGTGACACTGAGTCTTACTTCCGCTTTCAGCTTTGTTGATTCCTTCCACCCTAAATCTGTCTAACAATAGCTAATGCTCTTCCTGATTACATTAGGACCCGTTTTCTCTCAGATAAAACTTGGTCAAGCTCTAAGGCTGAAACAAGATGTTTTTAAAAGATATACTCAATTAAAAGCTTGTTGTTTCACAGGTTCAGCTTAAATTTTCTTCTCTCTTCTTTATTAGAAGTACATCATAATATTTAAATAGAGTTTAATAGAGAATATATCCATTTTAAAACCGCTAAGACAAGAGAAAAACAGCAAATATTGTATCTCACAACATGATCAGCAAGTGATTAAGAAAAGATAGAGATAATAAAAATAATAACAACCCCCCAAAAATGTTGCTATTGTTCTTTAAGACATCATCAGGAACAAATTTTGCTCACAGCTGACTGTATTATGCCACTGATGATTTTCCTGATGCTTGTGACAGTGTTATAGGTAAAAAAAAAAAAGATGTGGACTCCTCTGTGTGAAATGAATGTGGGCAGTGCTGCCATTAGCTAAGTTGATGCCATATTGGCCATCACTAGCTTTGTGTTAACTTGAATAACGTACTCCCCACATTCTCCAGCTTTCACTCATCATCCATTTCCACAGTTTTAAAGTCCTTCTTGCATGCTGCTTCTCATTTTAATTTGTCCCTGATTTGCAGGAAAGTGCAAAAGTGATGCATCATAGAGAAATGGAAATTGAAAATAGTGATGAATAGTAATTATTCCTCAGATAAAAGGTATAGAGATCCAGAGATGGGCCCTTACATTGAAGCAGCCGAGCCTTTTCATAGTGAATCAGTAAAATACAGTGGAAGAGAGAAGTGACAAGTCAAGGTTACTGCTGACGTCAAATAAACCCACAAGATTATTAAATGTCAGATCATCTTTTGAAGTTACTACAAAGAACATTTAACTGGTAATGAAACAGTTTCAATTTAAAGGTCACCTATTATGCAAAATGCACTTTTCCATGTCTTTTAAACATCAATATCTGTCCCCAGTGTGTCTACAGGCCACCATAGTATCATAAAAGACCATCCTCTCTCTTTTTCTCCTCCCCCGTTTGTCCGGAAATGGGTGCAGAAAAAAAATTCGCTTTTTTCCTTGTATTCTGACGTCATTAGAGAATGCAAGTCACGTGAGGGTTTCCTGGTCGAACCAGAGAGAACCTTCAGTAGCTGACCCCGGCCCACAGCGCGTCACTGTCTCTCCTCCTCAACCGAACTTGAGCAAAGTAGCTCCTACAGTTAGTCTGCAAGAACCAGCAGAACAGGCTTCATGTACTCCCATCATCTAAATATAACATGTTCATTCACAAAGGCTTTATGTAATTACACTGTTTAAACAGATGATATTTATATATTATATATATTTGATGTCATGCATGTAGCAGAGTACAGGTAGTAAATAGTGACTTGTAAGCAACAAAACACATTTCTGTTTCACAGTCAAACTTTATTTGAGTAGACAGATGACAATATTAATTATTCACAGCATTTGTAATCATCTCACCTGTTAGTTAGTTATGTTAACATGGTACAGGAGAAAGTCTTCAGCTCTGGTAAACTATGGTAAGCTAAGCTCCGGTGGTCTGTAGTCATGGTAACACAGAGACAGCTCCTACTGTAAATAATATACCATTACTCTGATCTTCCATACATTTATCTTTTAGCAGAAATAATGAACTGACTACTGTTTCACATCTTCTATTTTCCACCCTGATGGTCGCTGTGTTTACACACCGTGTCATAGCGGTAGCATGTAGCTAACCCGTTAGCATGTAGCTACATGCTAACGGGTTAGCTCTGTATCTCCCATCTGCTTTCAGCTATCTGCTCTCCTCTGGGATGATTCTGTCGGTCATTTCTCACAGATGGATCTGTAAAGACAGACGTAAAACAGAGTGTATGTTTACGGTTTACAGAGTTGATGCATGAGGTAAACACTGAGCTAACTAACAGAGATATAAACAGCATTATTTACCTGAGAGAAACCGTCAGGAAAACCTGGAATCTGGACGCAGATGTTCATCATGTGTCGCCGATTTCTGATCAGATTCCTCCGGTAACGTGCGCTGGGTGAAGTTTCTGGTTTATAAACTTTAAAGTGGTTTATAAACTTTATTCTAGCTGCTATCTCTCCACTCGTCTCTCTCTCTCTCTCTCTCTCTCTCTCTACAGAGAGAGAGAGAGAGAGAGAGCTTCTCCGGGAGGGAGGGGGAGGGTGACGCTGTTGTTGAGGACGTTTGATTGACAGAAAACGCTGACCAATCAGAGCAGAGTGGGAGGAGACAGAGGCTACAGACACAGAAATCAGCACTTTTGGAAATGGGCTGAAACAGAGGTTATAGAGACATGCTGGAATGCATGATCTGATTGTTTTTTTGAAAAAAAAACTTCAGAGACATGGTTTGGAGGTGTCTGAGACCTATAATAACTAGTTTAAATGGAGTATAATATGTGACCTTTAATACTGATGCCTCTATATGACCTACATAAACAAACGAGACCATCAGCGAGAAGATTGGTTATTTCTATATAGTTATTCTTAATGCCTGTCATTGGGTCCGATCCCTTGCGACATCAGACCAAACGATTTACGGCATGCAGGTTCACCAGAAAGTCCTTCAGCTCAAACTCCAGTGGCACGTCATTGTAGTTTGCCGGGTTTGCACTCTGGTAAGATGCTCTGAAGTCCAACAGCTGAGAGTTGGCTGCTCACACAGCATTGCATTCATGACCTACAGCAATGGTGGAAAATAAACAAACAATGACAATTTGTAAAAAAAAAAAAAAAAAGATTAAAGCCTCACTATTTTGCAGTTATACAGTTTAAGACATATAACACAATTTTGAATATTTCATTGTCTTTTATTGACATAAAGAATAGTGGATGGTACATTTGAGGTATCCACTAGTCACACCAGGACATAAATCAGTCATCTGGTCTCTATTTTCAACACCTTTTTGTCTTATTTCTAAGCGCACCGTTTGAAACTCTCACCTTTCAAAATTACTATTGGAATATATCTCATGTCAATAAGTTTAAACCGCCAATTTATTCAGGTCAGGTTGGGATTTGTGATCACTGCACAGAATAGCCAGCGTTTCTAGCTGAAGAGAAACCAGCATGGTTGAACATTTCATTAGTCTGTTGTCATCGCTGCCACATGATGGTTTCTGAAGTGCTGTACTGTACTAGCTGTGACTCTTTCAGGATCAACCATCACCCTTAATCGTGGCTAAGACTCTGTTACACTGTCACTGACTCTGTACAGTGTAATATCATTTTAGTGCTGGCTGATGCCAAAAAACAGCCAAGCATTGGTCTATTTTAAAAAAAGATTTGCAATCAAAAATATCTCCGTACTAAATCAAATACCGTCTCTCATTTGACGACCAAGACATATAGGCTCACCACAGGTTGTTACACTGCGTAAAAAAACCTGGGTAAAACTAAAAATGATAGACTTTTAAAATAACTTTAAAATAATTAATTGCCAGCTTCAATCAGTGCATGATGTATTTCCTCTTCCCTTTGTTGATGGTCTCTAATTTACACCCTGGAAAACAATCACAAAATCACAGCTCCTAAATAAGCATGTACCGCTGCCGCTCAGCAGGTCTGAGTGTGCGTGCGAAGGAGGAGAGAACACACACAACATGCAATCCAATCTCCTCCTCCTATTTTCCCGCTTGGCTGGAGCTAGCCTCGTTTTCTGCAGTCTGTCTGTTTGAACCAAAACCACCAGCAGTGTGGAGGCAATTTTTAAATCAGCTGAATAATTATGTGGTTACAGTGCATCACACCCCTGCACTCCACTATATCAGTGACATTTTCATCTCAAATAACTGATTATATAGAAGCTCTTGTTTCCGTCGAACTCAAATGAAGCCCTCTCGGCCTGTGGGTCATACTATAAGCTTAGGCTAATTCTTGATAGCCTGAAGCCTCTTCTCTCCTCTACTTGACACAATATCTCTATTATGGGATGACATATCGCCAGGTACAGATTGACATGGCGTTGATTTAATCTCCAGTTGGCCATTAATGGATTAAAAGAGCACATCCAGTCTTATCATGTATTAGTGGTAAAATTGAGGACGTTTTGGCCTCGTGATAACAGGCTCAGGCTATTTTTCACGTGTTTCATGTTCTGTTGTCCTGGTAGCAAACATATCGTCTTTCCTTGAGGGGGGTTAGAGGACTTCTATTGTCTGAGTATAATACCCAAGTGTATAAAGCGAGAACCGTGGGGATGTAGCTTTTGCGGTATAAAATGGTGCATTATCCTTTTACATTAGCAGGGTCGAGGCGGGTTTATTTTTTTATACTCTATTTTAATATAATTGCTATCACTTTTATTTTATCAAAATTATATCATGCCGAATTTGACAGGGGTAAAGGAACAAAAAGAAAAGTATAACAGAAAAGCCTTCCCCCCTGTTAGAGGTTGAGAGGTTCAAATAAAATGGGTTTCAAATGAAAATACTCTGCTGTGTTCTCTGGCTGTCCTAATGCGCGGCGGACCGCCTTGCCTGAGTCACACAGCTGTCCCTGTGCTTTTAATTAGCCCTAATAACCATTTCAATTCCATTAGCAGGAAGCACCAGCTACCTCAGCAGCACCAGCACAACCAGTCAGGAAGAATACGCACTCACACAGCACACCATACATGCATATAGATTTGTGAATGCACCTGTATGTTGGATTTACTGCCTAACAATCGTGGAAATCATCTTTCTAAGCACATACATACCTAAATGCATTCATATGCACACACAGAGGTACTACAGAGGACAAGAATAACGTCACAGGACTATATTGAGCATATGTCTGTCTAATTGGCTATATGAAACTATTTACCCCTCTCTTTTTTTTTCTTTTCTCCTCCCCTCTGAATGTTTCCTCCCCCCCTTCTCTGCCTCTCCCAGATGACCAATGTGACGGTGCCCTTCATGTTTAAGTATGCAGTGGACGAGCTTAACCAGATGTCGGGACACATGCTGCACCTGAATGACGCGCCAAGCACCGTGGCTACCATGGCAACGGCCATGCTGATTGGCTGTGAGTCCCCGACTTGCATTGCGCTGGCAGGTGCCGCGCTCATCAGAGGGGGGACTGTGGGACTGCCTATTATCTACCGGCTGACCTTTCCCAACACATTCATATCAATGCCGCCCCGCAACCCTCCCGCTCCCCCTCCACATTATTTACATTACGTGCTCTGTTCCGCGTCTTGAGTTCACTTCTCAGTCAGTCCACTCGGCCCTCTCATGAGTGCCAACGACTTTGCGGTATGACACCTGTGTGCTCCCAATGCAAACAGAGCTGGATACATTTCTAAAGCAGCGGGGTAGAAATTGCTAATGTCTTTTACAAAGTGGTTGGATATTTTTTTGTGTTATGCAAAGGCCAAGGATGTTTCTTTTACGTCATCCCTTGAGAGCACTACTTTTTTCTCTCTTTGTCCAAATGGCACCTGTGAATACAAGAGGGGTCAGATTGGTGAAATGTAGTGCGAATGTGAAGTTCTTTCCTGCTTAGAGTATATTTTTTCTCAGAGTTGCTGATGAAGAGCAAAAATAAATAAATATAGTGAACCTGACACCCACTGCAAGTCACTCTGGCCTTGAGTGAGATCAGCTTGGATGCAATGTACACTTAGCCTTGTAGCCACTTATTTTAATGAGCCCACTTAGGTCTTGCACACTAATGCTGCCTGTCGAATAATTGGAGCACATGAACAGGACTCCAGACAGGACAAATTAAGATGACGAGGAAGAATGAAGGGGATGCTCTTAAAGAAAGGAATTGTATTTTTTTGTTCCCTCTTTGCGACACTCGAGGCCCGGTACTCGGAGCCCGCGGTGACGGGTGTAATTTGGCTGAAAAGGTTGCACAGTGCTCATCCTACCTTGTCAGATGTGGACACGTTCATTAGGTGAGCATTCCTATTTAACGCCACATTACAGCCCCGTGAAGACCGGCAGACAGAGCGATTATTACCCTGACTTTGGTCTCGACGGACAAGTCGTGTATTCACACAAGTCAGTGAAATCGCCACAAGAAGGCCACGTGCCATTCAAACACACACTATTAATTTGTGACAGTCATGCCAGCTATCTGCTTGTATAACAGTTTATGAATAAGGGATCAAATAATTGACTTCCTTGGAATTAGATTGGTGATTTTATTGAACTGAAACTCTTACAGAACTGCTTTGGTTTTTGCTGCACATCAGGTAGCTTCCAGGTCCCATATTGTAAAAAGTGACATTTTCATTGCTTTTATATTATAAAAGTTTAAGTCCTATATACTGTAAATACTGTGCAAGTATCAAAACGATTAATCCACAGAGAAATACACACAGCCCTTATTTAGAAACTGAGCGCTTGAAACAAGCCGTCAGGATTTCTGTCCATGAAAATGAGCATGATCTGTCCCCTTTAAAAACTCCTAAAATATGCAATAATAAAAAAAAAAAAACCTTTTTAAAGGTATAATGTGTAGGACTTGGCTGCATCTAGTGGTGTGATTGCAGATTGCAAACAACTGATTATCACTCCGCTCACTCCTCCCTTTCCAAGACTGTTTTAACGTGAGCCGCCGAGTGCAATACCATGGTAACGCCGTTTGCCTCGCTCAGAAGCCATCCTTACCATCAGACACTACCATATAACACTACTTTAGGAGCAACAGAAGTCAGACGGCGGCTGGCAGTACCACGGTTTTGCACGTTTCACAAGCGTTGGTGTTTGGTTGTCCGTTCTGTGATACAGTGGAAACATGGCGGACTCCGTGAAGAGAACCCGCTCCCTATGTAGATATGAAGGGCTCATTCTAAGCTAATGAAAACACAACGATTAGTTTCAGGTGATTATACACTAATGAGAACATAGTTATAAATATTATATTCCATTTCTGCAAATAAATCCCCCGAAAACGTTTCACACTGTTCCTTTAAAGAAAGGCCATGTTGCTTGCATCATACTGATCAGCCAGACAAAAGTCTAGACTCAGACAGTGGTGAAATCAGTCAACTCAACTCAGTCACATCTTTCTATGACACTCTTATTAATACCGCCTCCCCCTCTTCTAGTGTTCTGCTCACACATGTAGCCCGCTCCCTGCCACACACACACTGAACACACTTGTGTACACTCACATACCCCCCCCCTCCTCTCAGTCTGCAGTGTGCTGGCCTGCCATGGTAGTGAGGCTTCAGACAGCATCCTGCTCTGTAATTACAGCGGCTGCTGCTGTAGCCCTGCAGTACTTTGCAGACCAGAGATGATGTGGAAAAACCTGCCCCGGCCACCTCACACAAGCCTTCACTTTAGAGCAGTTGACAAGCCTCTACCCTCTCTATCCTCAGCTGTCTCAATACTGCATTACAGTACATCTTACAAGACAGGAAAGGCTGGGGTCGCATTCTTGTTTTGCTGCCTCATATCACGTTAGAGCTACATAACAGTCCTCAGTGTTTTAGGATGATGCTGATAGCGCCGAGCCCCTCTGTTTGAACCTCCCAGCTTTTCACAGCAGGTGTGCTAAACTCTCCCGTCTCCTCCGCTATCCCAGATGGCGCGTCCCGGGCTTGTGCAGCCCTCTTCAACGAGCTGAGGAACACTGTGTTCGGCAAGGTGGCCCAGAGCTCCATCCGACGCATCGCCAAGAACGTCTTCCTCCACCTGCACAATCTGGATCTGAGTTTCCATCTCAGCCGCCAGACGGGAGCGCTGTCCAAAGCCATCGACCGCGGCACACGGGGCATCTCATTTGTCCTCAGTGCAATCGTCTTCAATCTAGGTCCCACGATCTTCGAGATGGGCCTCGTCAGTGGCATTTTGGTGAGTCTCACGGTGACATCCACGCACACAGATAATGATGTCAATCATAAGCTTCGGCATTATTGAAAGATGCTACCAGGAGCACTGCTTACAATTTTCTGTCTTTTATTTCTTGTTGCTGTTACTGATTCAGCTCTTAATGTTCGCACAGGACCTTCCATCACCTTGACACTCTTCACAGCAGATTGTCCGGAAATTAATTTCGGGGATATTGTCTCATTTACATTCTAAATGGAATATGAATCCCCATGAACTTTTGGTGTCAACACAGAGCCCATTAGCGTCGATGATGAATCCCAAAGCTTTGTAGCAGCTTAATGTCCTCCTGTGGAGTATGCCCTGAACAGATGCCCCCCTCCTTGGCCACCACTGAAAGAACGGCTTGTCTATAGCTTGGTGCTATTATTCCTCTCTGGACCATAATGTCTGCTTGCCTGTAATGAGGGCAGACTCCATTGCCCAAATAGCTACCGCATTAGCACGATTACTTCTTGTAGTTTCCCCTCCATTTGTAACACTCAATTTCATAGTGGAATGGTCAAAAACAGTGCGTTCTCCGAACGCCTTGTGACGCCAACGTCTGAGTCCGGCGGTCTGAAGTGGTCGCTTGACTTTTTAATCACAAAACTGTCGAGTCACAGCTTGTAAAGGATGCTTTGTTTTTGTCTGTGCTTTTTTTCTCTTCTGCAGTATTACAAGTGTGGAGGACATTTTGCAGCAGTGTCCTTGGGTACCTTATCAGCATACACCCTCTTCACCATTCTCATCACTCAGTGGAGGTAACAATGAGGATGTTTGTACTAGTCCTGTGTCTGGCTCTACTTCAATTCGTTATTTTATTGTTAATGTTTGTTATTGCTCGAAAAAGATTCAGCAAATAGTTCTGTGGCTCTCTGTGCTGACGGTAAAAACATTCACTCGTAGGCTGAAATATGTACTTAAGAAAGTGCTTATGTCATTGTGCACATGTCTCTGCACACAGGACTCAGTTCCGGATAGAAATGAACAAAGCAGACAATGAAGCCGGAAATGCAGCTATTGATTCCCTCCTTAACTATGAGACTGTGAAGGTAAGACCCCCCCCCCCCCACACACTCTTCTTTCAGCTCCTCCTCATCCCTCCCTTCATCAATCCTTCCCTTTCATCTCCTCCTTGGTCGTCTTTTTCTTCTATTCACTTAAGCCAGACGTAAACAAATATTTACTCGTCTGTGATAATAGTGTTTCACTGGATTGCCACTGTCAGAATTTGCCTTTTAATCAAAGACAAGCTCTCTCTAACTCTCTCTCCATCTTTCTGTCTCTCTTTCTCGGACTCCCACCACTTTCACGCACAAACTCCTTATCATAGCAAGTACAAGATAAAAGTCAAGTTTACCTTTCTGAGTGAGAGGAGTGGAATTTATGGCTTAAAGGACTGAGGGTGGAAAGTCCAATTTCTACTATAGGTTCACTTGAAGGTTATCATATTCTCTCAAGTTATTATAGAGCAGTGTCACATCAACGTGGAACCTGTTGTGAGATTTCAAATGTTCATATGCTGTAATATGATTTTTGTCATCTACAAGTTGATCAATCTGCAATAAGATGCTGATTTAGCATTCACACTATTGTTCTCCCACAAATTAAATAATAAGTAGCTACTAGGCCTGTCACAATAACTACTTTTATTGAACGATATATTGTCCCAGAAAGAATTGCGATAGACGTCATTTTAAGACCATTTTATGCCACAGATATAATGATAATATAATAGCATAATAATGCAAGTGCACCCTTTCAAAGAGCAATGAACTTTTAATTCTTAAGAATAATCAACCATTGGAATTGGAATGTGAAAATATTAAAATATTCGAAATAAATAAAACCACACCGCCAAAACAATAAATCAAATATACTCTCGGGCTCTGTTAACAAAAATGTGCAATGTCTTCGCAATGTCCAAGTCTTCTAATGAGAATAATAAGGGGAAACCCTGCTTTTTATTTTGGCTAAAATGTTGGTGACATTCTTATGTAAACAAACACGCATGTAAACACAACGGGCAATATTGAGGTCAGTAAAAACGATCAAGGTCATGTCCACGTAACGTACAACAATTCGATAATGTTTATTGTCGTGTAGAGCTGCAACGATTAATCAATTAGTTGTCATATATGAAATTAATCGGCAACTATTTTGATAATCGATTAATCGGTTTGAGTCATTTTTAAATATACATTTTAAAAAAAAGTCTCTGGTTCCAGCTTCTTAAATGTGAATACTTTCTGGTTTCTTTACTCCTCTTTGACAGTAAACTTAATATCTTTGAGCTGTGGACAAAACAAGACATTTGAGCACATCATCTTGGGCTTTTGGAAACACTGATTGCCATTTTTCAGGCATTTTCTGACATTTTATAAACCAAGCAACTAATCGATTAATGGAGAAAATAATCGTCAGATGAATCGACAATGAAAATAATCGTTAGTTGCAGCCCTATTATCCCGACAGGCCTAGTTACTACAAACAATGAGACATTTATGACTGGACATTCAGGACTATTTTCCTGGTTTAGTCAATGACCCAAATAGTGTCTCGGTTATAGTTTTGGACTGGAAGTGTGTGCCACAGGAGGCTGTATTTTGAATAGAAATGACTGCTGAGAGCCAGGGTAGTTTATGGGTGAGTGTGCTCTCAGGCACCTGACTGATGTGATGTGATGCGGATGTAAACATTGCTTTATACTTTTCTCAGTGGCATGGTTATCCTGTCATCTTTTGCTGTTTTAAGCCTCTTTCTAGGTACCCTCATTGTGCATAGGACACATACAAACATAATCACCACCCAGTTTCGGGTGCTTTGTTAGGCTGTTCTATATATATATTTTTGTACCCATGTTATTTTCTTTGCTGTATTATTTTGCGTCCTGTTTTTCTTAACGTTTTGTTCTGTGTTATTTTGTGTCATCTATGCCAATGCGGCCGGATTTAGCATCACTCTGAGCTGTGAGTGTGCATATGTAATTAGATCTCCGCCCACTCAGAAATCCGTTCCACTTTCACAAAGGGCTGGATGGGAACCTGAACGCGGTGCCTTGCACTGCTTCTGTTTGTCCTCCATGTGCTACTTTCTTCCCTCTCTCTCTCTGATTTCCTGAATTTCCCTATATGCAAATCAGTGGCAAGTCGGCAGCAGCACAGCACCACTGCCGTTAGCGAGAGAAGCAAATCGGCCACTTAACCAGAGCAGAGGAACAATAGTGCAAACTAAACAAACAGCAATATTAGGTAATTGGCAGCAGAGTTGAGGAGGGTCGCTGTTATGATCATGGCGTAGTTTTATGTGCTGAATTTAAGAGATGTGCTAGTGGCTGATTCATGAGGTTTTTTTTTCCTCTAAATGATAGCTGTATGTCTTAATCAAAATTAGTGCTGCTTGTGTGGTGTAACACTTAAAGAGCTATCTGTGCTGTGGTGGTAGGTGTCTGTGTAAGTGCCAATGATGAATACTCTGCAGCGATTCTTGTTTAAATTGCGAGTGATGTTTAGGCTTTCCTCACAATTATAATTGCCTAATATTTTATAAACTGTTATTTTGCCATAATCCCTATCCTCTGCCAAAGCTGCTACGCTGAGCAGGCTTTGGATTTTGTTCTACCGCCCTCCACATCCTTTAAGATCAGTGGGGTGGAGATGATGATACAGAGACATGAAAAAGTGCTTTAGAGGCCAACTGAGACCCAGACTACGCCCAGAGCGGTCACCGAGAACAAATGCAGCCTTGAGGCAAGCTGCTCTAAAGTGTCTATCTGCCCGACACTGCTCTCCATGCTTCCTTAAACTTTAACCTTAACCATATTTCGTGTCTCTCTCGCTCTCTTTCTCTCTCTCTCTCAACTTTTCCTTTTGTGAATCCTTTTTGCTGTCTCCGTGCCCTGTGCTCCCTCCTCTCCTCACACTCTGCATGTTTCTCATCTCGGCTGCAGTACTTCAACAATGAGAAGTACGAAGCTGAAAAGTACGACAGCTACCTGAAGATCTATGAGTCATCCTCTTTAAAAACCACGTCCACGCTCGCCGTGCTCAACTTTGGCCAGAGTGCCATCTTCAGTGTCGGCCTCGCTACCATCATGGTGCTGGCCAGCAAGGGCATTGCGGCAGGTGAGTGTGTGTGTGTGTGTGTGTCCAATTTTTGGAAAATCAATCTCTCAAGATCTATAAACCATGAAAAAAATTGATAAAGGTGCAAAATAAATCACCTGATCTGATTTTATCTCTTTATGCCCATGATCTGTGTCCTCAGCACAATAGAAAGAAATGTGCTTTTGGAAATAAAAAAACCTTAAAAAAAACACCTCAAAACAAAATCAGATGGACAGAAAAATTACAAGTAAAACTCAGGCTGAACTGGATAATAGAAACTAAATGAGAACAAAGCACAGCAAGCATGGAAAAGTGGCATGAATAGGAAATAAAACAGCCTTGATGCAGAAAATGAAATCACAGCGGGTGGAGATAGATTCAGACTGTAACATGCTTTGTCTGCTTTCACAACTTGAAAGAAGAAATGGCTCGAGTGTTATTTTTTCAGATCTTGTACCCAAAGACACATACATGATACAATAGAGCTGGATTATTTGCATGTCTGTAAGTCCTTCTGTTGCTGTGGTGTAGGTACGATGACCGTGGGAGACCTGGTGATGGTGAACGGCCTGCTCTTCCAGCTCTCCCTCCCCCTCAACTTCCTGGGCACAGTGTACAGAGAGACCCGGCAGGCCCTAATAGACATGAACACTCTTTTCACCCTGCTCAGCATCGACACCAAGATCAAGGTAACCTGTCGGCCAGACATGCACTTCTCCGCATTGCAGTCGTAAATTGCAAAATGTGTGTTTTTAAAATTATTTCTTCCTATAACAAGAGAGAGCAGTAGCGAATACAGAGTTCAATATGAAATCTGAAAAACTCGATTAAGCCGAGACTTTTTCTCCAACAGCAGCACATAACGTGTTAAAAAGAAAAGTGGTAAAAAGATGTTAACGCAGGACTGAGTTATTCTTGGCCGCATGACATACCTAACCTATCCACATGTGCTGTAAAAAATGATAGGTTGTAGTCAAACATAGTAATTACATGCTTGATGTGACTCAGATGCTTCCTCGTCTATTGCCACTTTTAAAGCATGACATTACTCGCTGGTCGGGATGTTAATGCAAATTGCAGCAGACCTATTTATTGGTAATTTATTCAGAGCATTAACTAGTTGTGATCAGTAGCCTTTTTAATTGGTGCACACAAAATTCTGACTGATTTTGTAGTGTGTAAAAAAAGCTGCTTTTGGCCCTGTTTACCAACATTAACAGTTTTTCTTTGTCTCAATTGTGAAGTTCAGGGATGTTTTTGAAACCGTTTTATTTGAGTAGTTTTGTTTTGCGTTCCAGAGGGATATGATCTGAACAAAATGATCACTGACTTAAAATGATGATGTGATGAGTTTTGTTTTTGTTCTGTTTGTGCAGATCTTCTGCTCAATCATTGATAGTGCTTATTCCCCCACTGTTTAGAAGACCTAATGATGCACACCTATTTGAACCTCCTGTGGTTCATTTTTGCCTCCATTTCATTCATATTTTTGAAAACTAAAGCCACCCATTTGTGCACGGAGTCTTGCCCTAAAGAGCTGTGCTCTTCAACGTCCCTATTTCCACTGCCCACTAGGTCGACAACTGACGATTAAATTCAGTTTTGATCAATCTACCAATTATTTTCCTGATTAATCAATTAATCGTTTTGTCTATGAAATATAGAAAATAGTGAAAACAATGCTAATCATAATTTCCAAGAGCCCAAGGTGACGCATTCAAATTGCTTGTTTTATACGGACGACTGTCCAAAACCCAAAGATATTCACTATACTATGATATATGACAAATAAAAACATCAAATCCTTACATTTGAGAAGCTGAAACCAACACATTTTTGGCATTTTTTTCATACAGAAATGACAAATGATTATTAAAATAGTTGCTAAAATATCAGTTCAAGTGCCAAGAAACACGTGCTGCCCTTTATATGGGGTTATGACACTACATAGTGTTATCAGTGTTGAATTGTCAATTTGTGAACTCGCCTTAAAAACACACTAAAATACAAAGTCATATTCAAAAGTACATCCTTTCTTTAACTGTAAACATGGCTAAAACTGTTACGATTTTAGACATGTTGGTCCCCTTCAATTTCATAGCTATCAGTTGTTTTTGTGAGACAATTCAGACATTTCATTGCATTTATCTTTTTTTTTTTTAACACAACATGACAGCCCATCTTGCGTCAGAAGAGCACATTTAAGTGCAAATGTGCGCTTGCTGCCTAACAATATGAATACCATTCCCGTCTCAGGCCTGTAATTATAGTGGGAGAAATGAATCTGTCCAGTTATTTTTCACTCATCAGTAATACTCCTCTCCATTGTGATTCCCTGTGGAATGGCACTGCCCAGCAGGCCATTACTGTCTGAATGCTTTCTCTTTTTTGTGGAACACACTGGCCTATTATGTAGATGTAAAATAATTTAAAACACCCCCTTACTTGAAACTGCTCCACTAAATAAAAAAATAAATGATTTTGGCTTTTTTCCATGTTGGGGGTGTGTGAAATTATCATTTGTTTATACTAATGGACTGTGCGTTATTTGTGCTAACTGGCTGAGGTGGATTGTGGGTGATTATGTTGTTATTAGAGAGTATAGAAACGGAGCAGAGCAGGCTTTTACTCTCAGGGCAAGGACGGTGCTTTATTCACTGCTGACCTTGGCTGCATCTCAGCTCTATGGCTCAGCTCAGTATGTACCGAAAGTTTTTCACGCCTATTGATCCTCCAGTTACCGTGAAGGGCAGCGTCTGAAGATTCAGTTGAAACGACCTCTGGAATTTGCTGTGAATGTCTCTGCTTTATGCAGCACATGTTGGCTCTGAGCTCCTTTACAAGGTGTTGGAGTAACGTTGCATCATGCCGTGTGCTAGTGGCTGTTCTGTCTCCGTTTCGTCTGTCTCAACCCTCTGATGGTTTTTCTCTAGGAGAAGGATCTCGCCCCGGTATTAGCCATCACACCGCAGGAGGCCACAATCCGCTTCGAGGACGTCTATTTCGAATACCTGGAGGGCCAGAAAATCTTAAACGGAGTGTCCTTTGAAGTGCCTGCTGGGAAGAAGGTGGCTATAGTTGGTGGCAGCGGGTCAGGGTAGGTCACCTTTCATAGAAGTGTCAAACCTTTAGCCAGGTGTGTGTGATCTCATTTGTATGTGCAGACAGTGTTATCATCAGATATCATCAGTAGACTGTGGGGGGTGCAGCTCACAGATGGAATGATGCTGACGATTGGTTCCACGTCTGGTTTCAGGAAGAGCACCATTGTGCGGCTGTTGTTCCGCTTCTTTGAGCCCCAGCGGGGGAACGTCTACATAGCGGGGCAGAATATCCGAGACATCAGCCTTGACAGCCTGAGGAAGTCTTTGGGGGTCGTACCTCAGGTATGACACGCACCCACACAATAAAATAAACAATAAAAAGTCATTTTTATCGACACCACGTAGATTGTTTTTCACTATTTGGAATAAAACAAAATGTGTGTTTTGACATTTTCAATAGTAAATGTAATATATTTGAGTTATTACTGATGATTATATACAACAAGGGGGCAGCATAGAACAAAGTAACATTAGTAGTTAACAACAGCATTAGAAATGAGCTGAATTCAGTCAGGTTTTCACTGCAGTGAGCTCAGAGGCTGATCTGAACAGATGGTACATGAACAGTATTTTTGTCATTTGCGTTCATTCTCTTTCTCCCTCCTACCCTCGTCTTTGTATCTGCAGTCCTCTCTTTCTGTCTCTGCTGCAATAAAAATATTCTCTGAAGCCTCATTTTTTTCCTCTTAACTGTGTTGTTGTTGTTGTCGTCGTCAGGATGCCGTTCTGTTCCACAACACCATCTTCTACAACATGCAGTACGGGAACATCAACGCCACACCAGAGGAGGTGTACCAAGTGGCACGTCTAGCAGGCATCCATGATGCTATCCTCAGGATGCCCCATGGCTATGACACCCAGGTTGGGGAGCGGGGCCTCAAGCTGTCAGGTTTGCTGCACCATTATGACTTCTGTTTAAATATGGTCTCTCCTCTGCAGAAACAAGTAAAAGAGCTGTGTGTTTTGTATATTTCCCTGGATGGTATACTAAGTTACAACATATAAAACCCAGAAATGATTCAAATCACATCATCATCACGTTTACTTGTCACCTACACAATCATACACAGTACAACGTGTAGTGAAATTCATTTGTGCCTCGCTACAGGGCAACCAACAAATAGAAAAAAATAGAGTAGAATAAAATAAGTAAAATATTTTACAAAGGGGCATTAAAACAATATAACAGTATGTTTCAGAGAAATGAAACAATATAGCCGGTGAATACTGTATAACGTTATGCAATGTATGGCAGGCAGGTGAATGAATTATAATTAGGTGAAAGCAACTGGTTCAGGAGCCGGGTGGCCTGAGGGAAGAAACTCCTGGAGTGGATTAATCTGTCGATTCTCTTTTTAATATGAATTGTTTTTTTGTTTTTTTTAAATTCATTTTTTTGGGGGCATTTTCCATTTTTATTGAGAGGACAGTGGATAGAGTCTTGGAAAGGGGGGAGAGAGAGAGAGTGGATGCGGAAAGGGCCACAGGCCGGATTCGAACCCGGGCCGCCGCGGTCGGGACCAAGCCTTGATACATGAACGCCCGCTCTACCAACTGAGCTAACCCAGGCGCCATGAATTGTTGAGTCTATAAAACAAAACATGATTCATTTTCAATGATGTACAAAAGAGAGAAAAGCAGAAAATGCTGCACATTTGAGAAGGCGGGACCAGACAATGTTCTGCAGTTTGTTTGTTTCTTTTTTAATAAAATTGTTGCAGATTAATCAACCAATAATTTTAGCTCTAATATAATATTGACATTGTGATATGAGGTATGATTTTTGGTATAGTATTATCAGTGTATGGCTTGAATGTTTAGTTTTTCTGGTGCTTTAGAGAATTCAAATCGGACATTATATAACCGTTAAACCTACATTATATATTATATGATCACCCACCATATATTTTATGAAAGCTGAAATAGTCCAAAATATTGTGTCATTATTGATCTTCAAGTATTGAGTTTAAATGTTTTATGTGTGATTGTGTAAGTTTTGTACAGTTCAACATTTGAAGGTACATTTTGTAAACATGGTAATTTCTATACAGTTACTAGAGGAAATGAAGCAAAGTACAGGAGCCTAAATCTTCCATACACCATTCTTATATAGTGGTGCAGGGATGATGTATTTTTGTAGGCCAACCAGGAATTTAGCATCGCCCGGTTCCCTCAACAAAAAGCCAATGGGATTTTTCCATTGGGTTTTGGATTATTGCAGAAAATAAGCTCTGTGGCAAACAAACGTTTATGATAGTTACACGTTTTATTTAAGATAATCTTCACGAATGAAACACCACTTTTATATTTTTTGAGGTGTGAATGCAATTGACAGAAGTAAAAAGCTAACGTCAGGCTATAAACAAACCACACCACGGTCGCATGAGCGTGAATGAACACAATGAGGCTGTGAAGGCGGACGAGTCGGCGTGATGACGTTTAGTAGTCTCATTTAGCCACTTGTTAGCAACCGACTTTTTAAAAGACGTAAAAAGCTTCAAAATTCATCAGTGGGATATTTACTGACGTATTTTTTTATCGTAGAACAAAACGTTAAAGCTTGTGTTAACCACAGAGCTTATTTCAGGCATCTAACTAAAAACCCATTCAAAACACGCATTGAGATGAGGGAACTGGAAGTGCTAAAACACAAACTAATTTCCAGGTTTTAGGACTCATTCCTGTAGCACTCTATCCTCCATCTGCTGCCAAGAATATAAGGTATATTAGGAAGGCTGTTGCCATGTAGTATGCTTTGAGAAATAAATATGACTGAGAGACTCCAAAATGCTGTGAGGAATATTTAAGTTTGCACAGCTCTAAATTTATATTAAAATGTTTGCCTAACTGTTGCAGTTCAAAATTACTTTTAAGACTTTATTATGAGCTGTTGTCTTGTAAAAGAAGGTGATAATTAAACTTCTTTTAATAATTAAATCTGACCTTATTTTATGAGATTCATTAAGAGACTTCATTTGCAGCTGCACCATTGTTGTTTTGTTGTCCTCTTTTGTGTAGTGTAGTGGGTGAACTTGTTTAATGGCACGTTGCCTTATTTGATCTGCAGCGATAGCACACGACTGTGTAGTATTTGGCTGCTAGCATCACTCTGCAACTCATTTAGCCCACGTTAACACACAGTGTTTAATACACGCAGTGTGTGAGCACTTTCACTCAACATTCAAGATGCAATTACTGGCAGCACAGATTTCTTTATGTGGAGTGACTGAGTGAGTGAGAGAACGGACAAAATAAAGACATGACTAACTTCTCATTAATTTCACTGTACGTGACAGCTGCCAATGAGTTTGTTGGGGGAGGAGGGGGCAGTCTGGGCTGCGAGGCTCCTAACTTCCTTCGCTGCTGTTCTCCACTGCCAGAAATATTTATATCTGCCGAACGCCGCTTGCTTTCAAGAGGCCACACTCGGCTCATATGTAATAAAGGCCGAGTCAGACACAGTGGGAGAAATCTTTGTGTCCCGCTGATTTTTCCTCACAATTAAATGAAAGTCTGCTTTAGCAGCCCTCCGTTTGAGGTAATTATCTGATGAGAAGGGCCACAGAGAGACCTGCTGTATCCTCACATATTTCAAACCTTTTGGCTTTAGCCCGGTTTGCTTTTATTTATGACATCTGTTGTTTTGTTTCAGGAGGGGAGAAGCAACGTGTCGCCATCGCCCGTGCAATACTGAAGAATCCGCCCATCCTCCTGTATGACGAAGCAACATCCTCCCTCGACTCCATCACAGAAGAGGTGGGCACGCTGACAGACACGGGCGCGCATACCTAACACAGCCACAAATGCCCGTTGTCTGCTGCACGTACAAGTCGACACCTCGCCGTGCCTGCATATACAACATTTAGCAGAACAAACACCCACTCAGTCACCTGCTGTAGGTGCACAATAATTCAGCTCACTCCCGCGTCACATGCCTGCTGTGACATACCCTACACACACACACACACACACACACACACACACCACCCCCATGTTCTCCCCTGCCACCTGCCACTGTTTTCTCCTACTTAATCTCCAGCTCAGCTTAAACCCCACAGTCTTTGTAAATGTTACATTTAATGAGAAAGTTCAGCACGCCCTCTCTGAACTTCAGGAAAAAGAGTGGGGCAGTAGATGTGGCTGTTAATTGAGATATTTCTGCTGCTTCTCATCACGATGGTGTTTTAAAATTATCATATGTAAACAAAGAAAGAAAAGCATATTCAGGTGGATGTCGCTGAGCAACATTCTGTTGACTTAGCTTCTCTTTCAAATCAAAGTTTGGGAGTACATTTCATATATATCTTTTCATTCATGCAACTTTTTCCATTATTGCAAAAACCTATTTATTCTTTTGGCGTAGGGGATACTCTTGTAAATCTGAATAGTGTGATTAAGTTTTTGTCTTTGTGTGCCTCCAGAACATTCTGACTTCAA
The DNA here is from genome assembly GCF_043250625.1 of Sebastes fasciatus. Lineage (NCBI taxonomy): Eukaryota > Metazoa > Chordata > Actinopteri > Perciformes > Sebastidae > Sebastes > Sebastes fasciatus. The sequence continues at coordinate 14,776,461 of NC_133804.1, read as the reverse complement.
TGAAGGAGATGGTGAAGGACAGGACATCAGTGTTCATCGCCCACAGGCTCTCCACAATCGTAGACGCAGACGAGATTATAGTGCTCAGCGAGGTAAGAACTCATCCACTTATTTCTTACTTGATCTCATACCTTCGCTGATTAACATTTCCAGTTGTAATGTCAGGTTCATGAAAAAGCAAATAATACGATGGTTCAGAGTTTCCGAGTAAAAACATGCGCTGCGTTAATTGCCAGTCCAATTAGCATTTGAAGGGAAGGATGATGACCTGCACTCTGCGTGACCTGCAGCGCACTGGATCTGCCAGAAACAAGAGTTTAGCGAGCAGCCTCTCATTTATTTTGAGTTACCTTTCTACAATGTACGTGATGAAAACATGCTTTGTTTGGCTTTTCTCATTAACTTCAACAACAACAGGACACTGTTGGTAAAAGTGAATGTATTATTTTCTCCATAAGGGCTCATTAAAGCAGTCAGACTCGACTGGCTGTTTTGGTCAGATGGCGTGTCTTGTTTGTCTCGGTGACTAATAATGTATGGGCCAGCTTCCCAGACACTGATGAGGCCTCCTCCGGGACTAAACATGTCTTTTAAAGGAGATCGCCATTCAAATGGTTTCAGTTTTAGGTCAGATGTTTAAGTCAGGTTAAAGGTGCCGTGGAGACACAGAGTATATCTTAAAAATATGGAGACTGAATCTTTTTGGTCCTTTGTCACTGTATTGTGCATCAGAGAAATATCCAAAATGCTGCACTACGTAACGAGTTGACACACCGTAAAGCACCAAAAGACACCGTGTGAAGTCAGTTATTATCTGGAAAGTAAGAGTTAACATGAAATGTAACACAGATGAAGTGACATTTTTCCACCAGTGCTACAGTCGGATAGGATAAAATGAGGAGAGGTTTCTTTGAACTGCGGCGAGTGAGCATGTGTCGTTCCATGTTTCCAGAGTCAGATGGCAGGGATCAGAGGGTAGTGGCGAGGAGGCATGTTTGCGTCTGATGTCGCCATGCCGTTTGCTGGTGGTGTCACCAGCAGAGGACTGCCTGGGGTGCTCATTAAAATAACGAGCGGAAGCAGTCACGTGCTCATCTTGGGTGCACTAAAGATGATGCCAACACCCCTGCATGCTCATGGGAGGTGGGGGAAGGGGGTGCCTTCGTTTGTGTTTGACTGTGTGGGAGGGATGTGTGTGTTTGTTGCGTGTGGATGCTGCGTGTGTCTGCGAGTTCGATTTTCTTTTTTTTTGCTAGAGGAATTGCAACAGTTGTTGGGGAGGCGGCAGGGATTCTAGGGGGGAGCTGACTCTCCGCAGAGAGTGTGGTCAGTGTTGTGTGGTCATGACGAGATGCTAACTATCTATAGGACTCTGTGTTCATGGCCTCTTCATTTTAACTGCATGCATACTTACCAACCTGAGACCTCAAAAATAGGGAGGATTTAGAAATCAAATTGGGGGGTCTGGGGGAGGAAAAATTACGTTTCAGAGACTTTGTTTCCTGCATTCTGGTGACTTGTAAAGAATAAGTACACTGCAACTGCATTATTAGGTTAAATAATTCACCCCTCTTACATAAACTTGTGTGAATCTCTGGCATAAACTAATATTCATCAGTTTTCATTCCTTCATTTTTCTTGCTCCTGTTTCTTTCTCTATGTACTCTCCATTTCTCACTCACTCACTGAAGGCACTTGACACAACACGACAACGGCACCACTCTGCTCTGAAACCCATTATTTCCAGTGGCTTGCGCTGCGCCATGGCGGCTTTTTTGCTGTTTCGGGCAAAGCCCAAATTTTGGGCGCCGCACGCTGTGATGTGCGCTGAAGGCTGAACCCAGCGGCAAGCGCCGAATTGTCGCGAGCATCTCTCTTCTGCCAGGAAATGACATTAGGTGTAGCTGTATTGTCGTCTGGGTGGAAACAGTAGGGCTTATACACACTACTGTGTGCCCAAAAAACAGGTTGTGATAACGAAAAGTTTAAAAAAATTTATGAAAATTCGTCATAAAATCAGGAGAAATTTGGGAGAATTGTGACCCCTGGAGGCAACCGGGAGAGGACAATGAAAAATGTGACTCTCCCGGTAAAATCAAGGTTTGCAAGTATGACTTCATGTGTGCTGCACAACTTGCATTGGCAAGTTTAGGTCTCATATGTTTTTTTCTCTGCCAGGGTAAAGTGGCAGAGCGAGGCGACCACCAATCCCTCCTCAACACCCCCGGCAGCTTGTACGCAGACCTGTGGAACACCCAGAACAGTAAAGCCCTCAACATCAACAAGAGCTCGACCAAGCCGCCGGCCGAGCGCCTGTCCCAGAAGGAGGAGGAGAGGAAAAAGTTGCAGGAGGAGATCGTCAACAGTGTTAAAGGCTGTGGGAACTGCTCCTGTTGAGAGAAGTGGCCTCCTCCACGTCTCTACATCCCCTCACAGACAGCCTACACTGGAATCCCTGGTCCGTGCAGTATTTGGGAGGGAGCGGAGGTAGGGGTACATCCCCACTCTCCACTCAAGCCAAGCCTCCACCCATGTGACTATCCCTCCTCCTCCTCCTCGTATGAATAAAGGCCACAGCTCGCCAAAGTGAAGGAGGAGGAGCAGAACAGGGAGCAAGTGTGTTTAGCGCTGGCTGTTGTCCAGAGATAGAGCTTCTATGCCAGTTGTCTCAGCTGAAGCCAAGCATAAGAGACCTTGTATATCACATACGTGTGTGTAAGACATCTGTTAGTCAACATGGCTGCCCCCCCCTCCTCCTCATTTTTGACATCAGGTTTATTGACATCTTCCATTGCACTGGAAACAGATGAGAGTACACGTAATGACTTGCATATGCCTTGATGTTGACACAAAATTTGTGTTGATTTAATTTTCAAAATTATTACTCAACCTATAGTTTGCTTTTTTTTTTTTACATTAAAGATGTGCACTTATTACAATTTATTCTGCGATTAGATGTACTGAATTACAAGGATTGTTTTGCAGTATGTGTAGGTTTGAATAACACTATTTCATTTAGGCATTCAGTCATAATGCACATTGCCCGTGACATTTTTTTTAATGCGCGTTCTAAAAATATAAAAATTTGGCAGATAATCAAGTCGTCTTGATTCGACTCGGCATAATATGGATGTTTGGACTCATGAACATGCAAAATAGCTCCCCAGTGAATTAGCAGTATGTCACAGTCACATTCGTGTAAATATAACACTCTGAGAATGACGAGAAGCAACCCTTATAAATCATGAATGGATTTCACCACAATGGGAGCCACATGAAGAGGCAACGACTTGAAAGTCTCCTCTGGGAACATTCGTATTGGTTGACGGGCCTCTTGTAATGAAAAGTTATTCAGAGAGTTTTAACAGTGCTAAGACAGCTTTTTGGATTGTATGACCAGAGACTTCTTCCTGAAGGTTATATGTAAATGTTAATATTTAAATACTGACAGTACACATATGTCCTCATTTTCTGAGGGCTGTTTTGGCTGTGATATGCACATTTTGTTAGGAACCTTTTATTATGTTATTGTATCTATAAATAAAATGATTAGTCCTGTACACAATTGTGAAGCCTGTTTCAAAGTATTCAAGACTATATTGACTGTGTACACTGCAGATATTATAATAAATGTTGGCTTTTGTCTAAATAACAAGGTCTCCATGCTGTTGTTCTCATTAGGGTTGAGTGATTCGATGATATATAGCACAAGTTATACATTTATTAAACCATTTGAACCAAGGAAACTATCTCTTTAGTGTTTGTGGTTGTATTAGTTCCAAAACTAAGGGTTGAGACCCCTCTAAGTGGTCATTAGATAACTCTGAGGGGTCGCAAGATTATTAATAAGCAGAACAATTGTCCTTGTATGTAAACGAATAGTTCGACATTCTGAGAAATGCACTTATTTGCTTTCTGGCAGAGAGTTGAAGGAGATGATTGATACCACTCTGATATCTGTCTGGTAAATATGAAGCTACATGCAGCAGCTGCTTAGCTTAGCTTAGCATAAAGACTGGAAATGGGGAAACAGCTCGCCTGGCTCTGTCCAAAGGTAACACATCTACCACCTCTAAAGCTCAGTAATCAACACGTATTATATTGTTAGTTTAATCTGTACGAAAACTGAAGTATAAAAGTGACTTGAATATAATGGACTATTTGGATTATGCTTTTGCTATATATTTATCCTACTGTAGACGTCACAGTGGAATCAATAGTCTCATCCGACCAGAAAGCAAATAAGTGTATTTCACTAAATGTCCAATTACTCCTGTAAATACCAGGTCATTGTACATCTTCAGGCCTCTAAAACAATTCAAATTGAACTATCTACTATCTAAGAAAGTAAAAACCATGCAATGCTTACTCCTCACAGAAGTATATGTTAACTTTGACAAGACAAAGGTTGGGAAATACTGTATGACACCATTGTGGGAAATGATGGCAATATTGGATCTTCTTTTTTTGCATAAATTCAGATATCTTCATTTTCTTGTATTCATTTCAATGGATTCACCACTTTGACATTCTGTCTGGTTATTTTATCTATAAAATGTCTCAATTGCATCTATAGAAATGTTTAATATATCGTGATACAATGTATATTCATACAGCAATATACAAGGACATATACCATGATAGATTTTTTTTTTTTATTCACAATTGTGTCAGTTTATTTTATGTTTAGAAATGATTATGCTTTCAAATGCGGACCTTATAAACGTATAAACGTTGGTATCAAAATTTCTATCCCTTGATTCATAATCAAAGCAAAATTGTGTATAAACTGAGTGTGTAACCCATGAGAGCAGTCAAAGAAATAGTTTTAGATTTTGTATTTAACAGATTATTGATCTCTTACCTTGAATACAAGCGTTAAATCTATATGATCACAATAGTGATCCAACACTCTACTTGTGTTGATATCTAGTGGACTGAATGACAGTGGATCTCCCTCAAAGACCCCTGAAGCTCGCTGCAGATCCTCCTCTGGGACCAGATACGTTAGACGACACTTTCTGTGAGGCCTTTCGGCAAGATTATAATTGAAACCGACAATAACAAAAAACATTCACATAACCTGACAGACCATGCCCTGCTGCGCCGCCATTCTGCCGAATCTGTGCTTTTTCCGTCCCCAGGACATTAAATGCATTAATATGCATGAAAAGTAGGCCTATCTGTGTAATACATTATACTATCAAGCAAAGTGTCCTGCACTTTGTCCTAAATGCAATTTGAAGATACAGTACATCATGTAAAACCTTAATAAAACACTACCTACATCACTGAAAAAATAGGATTTTAAGACGGTCAACACTCGAACACTTGAAATATGATTAGAATCCTTCAAACATCGTATTTGTTTTGGTATTTTTGCGTGACTTTATTTCCAATTTAGACTTTAAAATCATGATATGCTAGTTAAAAATTTCACTCAGCTACCCTAACACATTGGGGACATTACACAAGTCACATGATAACCAGTGGGTAGCATCACTTGAGTCTCCTGGAGGTCATGGGAAGACCTAAAGTTAAGTTCTCTCACTCTATTTTCTGTAGTTTTTTTTATCATATTTATTATGTTGAATCTGTTTATTATCTCACACTGATGGACTTTTGTGCATTGTGTTGTTTTATGAAGTGTATTTATTGTCATGTGGTTGTTTTTTGTCCACCTGCCCTGAGACAAACACATGCAAATTACGTGCAATTAGTTTGAATTGTGTGCTATCCCTGCAAAAATAAACCATAAAATAAAAAATATAGGCTACTTATTGTAAGTGCGACTGAGAATATCAATCTCAATGTACAGTCCTGGTACCTAAATTATATCTTAGATGTTATTATGTTGTTTTTTTCAAAGATAGTTTTGGTAAACCACTTGAAGATGCTAAATGTTCTTATGCTATTAACATTGATGTCATGTGGCTACATTTCATGTATTTGCTAATGCTGTGCTAAAAACTCTGTCCTGTTACTCATACAAACAATTTAGAAACCTTATATATAAAAATAAATGGCCTGATATTGACCAGTACACAGTGAATAGTTAAACATTATGTTATTAGATACAGTGCTGAAAAAAAGATCAAGTTTAATTTTGTAAAGTTACAACATGCAAATGGCACCGATTTGGTGGAGTGGCTCGCCATAGTGAGGCCTCCACCACCTCTGGAGGAAGTCGCACATTATAGATGAAAGTAGACTTTGATAGAGCCCTGCTTAAAAGGAAAGCAACTGGATGATTACTGGTTGGATGGGTCTCCTTTCATGCGTCAGATGTCCGGGCAGATGAGTTGATGTTAATGGCGTCCTTCTAATCTAACCTAGGAAGAGATTATGAGACTATTCATTAGCGACTCCCAACAATGTTCAGCTGCCCACTAACAGGTTATTCGCTAATTATTCAGTGGACATAATTCATTAGGATCTGCTCAGGTTCTGTTAGAGAGCCTTGGATATTACACGAGCAGAATTATTTTCGCTTTCTCCTCTTCTTTGCTGAGGCAAAGCTTTGTGTGTGTGTCGGGTACGGTCAAGGACGTCACACTCAAAGTATTGAAGTTACTGAGCAATCCGAGATGGACGTACACAGGGAGGGTGTTTGCTTTCTGGCTATTTATGTTTAGAATACTGAGTCACAAAATCTGTTGTTCAATGACCCTTAATTGTTCTGTATTTGGTGCATGTGATTAGTGCTGTTGTGAGCTGTTTGCCTGCATGTCCTCGGGAGGTAATGAGGAAGCCATCTCCCTGTTTACCATGCAGCATTCTGCAGGCGCAAAAGAAAGACAGCCACACAAAGGCCTTTAATAACGTCCTTAATATGGACCGCAGCAGGAGATTCAGCGCCTAATGCAAACCACGACCTTCTACTGAAGGAGAGATTTTCAAAGAACATGCTGCCGATGCGCAGATAGGATGATATCTCCTTTATAAAGGCACTATTTCTGTCCATGCATGGCTATTTCATGTTATCCTGCATGGTGATTCAGTGATGGATTTAATATGTGGGCCTAGATCTTCTTAAAAAAAAAAGCTGGTCCCATGAAAGCTGTTCAGAGTGCACAGGTGATAAAAGGGGTTCAATCACACACGTCAAATCTGTGGCCTGTTGCTGAAGTCCGCCACGCTTTTTTTTTTTTTTTTAAATCATGATAACAGGCAGAGTGGGCTGAGACTCAGGGCCATCCCTCTGCACCAGACAGTCAGCTCGCTCCCAACCCACTACAATGGAACTAGTATGTGGCCAAGGGCGTCTACGCCTTGATAAATATGCATCGATGCCTCAGAGAAGATGTAGTTATTTCCACCGTTTTGTGTGGGAGTGTAAATTTATGTGCGTAATCCCTGTGTACTATATCAATGCTCCTGGTCAAAATGAGAATGAATATTCACACATGCGTGCACTCGCACACACTCGGCTGATCCTTTTAAAGTCAATAAACACAGATATGGTGATATTACCATCTCTGCACATATACAGTATTCTGCTGCTACTGATGATGATGATGCAACCTCTGAGCAGAGCCTGGATGAGCCGGGCCACACATTTGTAATATGTGTGCTTGCTGCGGATACAAAACTTATGAATTTAAATTTCTTTTATACTCGCAGGCAAAAAGGTCTTATTCCTTTTTTGAGCAACAAAAACAGCTGAATCTTTTCAACTTTTGATCTTGCAAGGTTAAATGCTTTCTCTTTCTGAAGGTAACTACACAATAACATTTGAAACGGTACGACTCTGCTGCTGATTTGGAAAACTCTGTTCCTTGGCTTATTTATTCTATTTTCTACAAAACATTTTGTTTTTTTGTGTAAGGTGCAACAGGCAGGATTATAAGAGATAGAGACTGAAACATGTAGGAATCTAAGAGGAGATACTAAAAGGGAAAATCCACCCTTAGAATATGAACCCTACAGTTTAGTCATCCACTGATTTTGGACGGCAAAGTCATGATCTCCTTGTCTAAGATGGAGATCTGGTGATGTCATTAGGTGTCACAGGTGAAGTGACACTGAATTAGCGACTGAATCTGTGGACATTTTTACTCTGCTCGCCGTGAATCAGAAAATGTCCCGATAATAATGACTGTGGCTGCTGTCAAAGAATCCCACAGGAGTTGCTCCATTATTCACTGTCTACAGAGCCGCTCTGGGGTCTGTGCCTGGATGACATCATCATCACTACTGTCTGTCTGTATGCTAAGCATTACAGAAATAACTTCTGCTCTTGGAGAGATTGTCTTTTCGAGGGTTCGATTTAAAATCTCCAAAAGAAAGGTCATGTCTAGAACTGTTTTTGAGAATCGAAGAAATGTAGGGAAGAGCGGGGTCAGTTGGGACACTTTAGTTACGACACCAAATAACCTCCAGTACTCACAGACTACTTGAACAGTAATGAAAATAATGTGATCCCTGAACAGATACAGGTGTCTGCTAAAAATGTACCAAGTTTCTCAGAGCAAATGTGAAAGGCACAATTTTGTTACAAAGAGTACATTTTCCCAAATCTCTGCCTCCCTGGGTCAGTTGGGACACCTTGTTCTGGGCTAAAAAAATATCATTTAAAATTAAAAAAATGCAGTCTAAATTTTGAACACCTGACATTTACAATGTCACTTGTTCACACATTTCTTTGAGAAAAAGAAAATTTTCATAAATTACTGAGGTATGTAATTTGGCAAAAAGGGTTTTTGACTGGCTGCAACTTGAGTGACATTCACTCAGTGACTTCACAGCGGGTCTTATTCAATTAAGAAAAGCCTTTGTTTTGTTTTTGTCTGCTTTTTGTTGATTTGTAACAATGTAGGAACTATAAAAAACACTGTACCAACTGTCCCAGTGAGAGCAGAAACACTTTAGACTCCTTTGCTATAGCTACCAACAAAACTTCAGACAGCAAACACTAGCATCAACTGATAAGCCAGAAAACAAGCTTTCCAACAATATGTTTTTGTGGCATAGCTAAAACAGTGTGGTAGAATAAAACAAAAAAAGAGCCGAACGTTTACTTCCTCGCTGTATATTTCAAAACTGTGAATAAAATGTGAGGAATAGTAGAAAGGTCTCCACTTTGAGGGTAAAAGTGAAGAGGATGTGGATGAGTGGCATAGCTGCTTTCTAACTTGCCAAAAAGGTTAACTATCCCAACTGACCCCGCTCTCCCCTACATCCTACTAAGATAATTGGTACATTTGGAAATTTATCATAGGCCTAAATCTTTCTAAAAGCTAGGTATGCCAGGTGATGGTGCCACAAAAATCCCAGAACTTAACCTCTGAATTTGTTTGAAGAGAAATCTATAAAAGTGGATCAAATGCCTGAGGGCCCTGGTGAGGAGTATACGTGTGTTTGTTCTGGTCGTGCCCCGTCATTCAGTGGTCTTTAAGACTTTTAGACAGATTCACACGAACCAGTGTGCACCTGCATGTGCATTTCAGGACCGCTTTTTGAATCAAGCTCACCACATCTCAAACAGAGCTGACAAATCAGACCAAATGGCCCCGTCTTAGACTGTTTGGCTAGGCACAGTGATGGTAATACTAAGATGGATGCACGCAGGTTACAACTGTCATAATCTTATTGGAGATTTCACACCGACTGTCAGACCTGGTGAGCGTCAAAGCCGGAGATTTCAGCATTTACATTCTGCCCTCAACTCCTTACAGCCTTTAATTTTACATGAGCTTGAATGCCAGAGTCACCTCCTGTAGATCCATTTAAACTGTGTTACGGAGAATCTGCCCATTTTTCACATTCAATTCAGGTTAGCTTTTCAGCTGTTCGGCCTGGAAAACTGTTTACCTTTTGTTGTTATAGTGTAAAACACTAAATAAACATCTTTACGGACAGAGTACTCAGAAGTCTTACTGCATCTAAAACATTTGACTAAAACTCAATCGAATGGTTATTCATGCCAACAAAATAATTCAGAGTACCTAAATTAACCAGATAATGTTGAGTATTTGGTCAAATAGTATACTCTGACCCAGTTGTCTGTACTGCAATGAGCCTTTTTTTCAATCTTTGGTTATTGATACAGGACCTAATATCATGAAATATTTAACCAAAAGTATACATTGACTTCCTACACAGCAAAACAAATACAGGCAATCTATTCATTTACTCTGTCATTGATATATCATATGGGAGCTTGTGTTTTACAGAGTAAATAGGAGCAACACCAAAATTCTCAACATGGACAATACAACATATTCACTCCACATCTGCTGATTTTGACCTGTAAAGCTTCCAGCTGTGATGGACAGCTGTTTGGGCGTCACATTAAAGGTGCTAAATTACAAATTCAGCGCATATCTACGATTGAGGGATTGCCTCCAGGCGGCCATCAACATGGGGACGGCTGAGCCAGCGGCTTGCAGCTAACAGCGCTAACAGCATGAACAGTGCAAACAACGGCAACAGTGCTGACACAGCTAACAGTGTTAACCTGGGGGAGAACCGGAGGGTGAGCGTTACGTTTCCGCGACGACATCGTGGGTCAGGACGGTGTTATCAGTGGTAACCGCGGTCAGAGCGCAGTGCAGAGTGGCGGTGATTAGCTAGCCAGAGGGGCACACACTGGGACTCACATGCACTAAAAGGCCCGTACGGCCAGCCCGGCTATGTCAACAAAGCACAGAGATATTCAGATTACAACACGAGGGAGAGTGACTTCATTCTCTGCTCAGGTAGACATTACGCCGCTATATCTTTACATATTAATAATTGTTAGCTGATATATTAATGCTCTGTATATCGTATAGAGCACCTTTAAGATAACTTGTTAGTGATGCTGTTATTCTGAAATACATAAATGCAAACAATGTGTCACACTCCTGTCAACTGTGAGGTTGTATGTTTTTGAAAGTTTGTAACTGTTTTTTGTTATTTTGTTATGATTTTGTTTAGGGCTGTCAATCGATTGAAATATTGATATTGATCATGATTGTCCATAGTTAATGGCGATTAATTGCAAATTAATTGCACGTTTTTTATCTGTTCAAAATGTACCTTAACAGGACATTCATCAAGTATTTAATACATTGAAAAGGTATTTTAAGATGTGTGGATATCATGTCTGTTATGGAGTCACTATTGAATTCATTAACATAAGTCTTGTACTTTACGTGGAATGTGAAAGCATGGCTCATAAAATCAGTGACTCATCTATTTCCAAGGTAATTTGCTGTGTGTGTGCGTGTGCATGTGTGTGTGTGTGTGTGTGTGAGAGAGAGAGTTATAGACTGGAGATCAAGAGCACACATGCATGCCAGTGTGCACGTGTATATGTACGTGTGCATGAACACACAGAACAGGTTCAATAACAATGAATACCAATCTGTCTTCACGTGTGATATCAGTAATAATGTGTGTGACCGCGCTGCAGCAGAAGGACAGATTTTGTCTCTGTTTTATTGGAGGCCATTACAGCTCAATCGTGTATTCGCACAACAGGAAATCAACTGTTTAGTTTGAATAAATTGTTTAGTTTAGCGGTTCTGTTTCATTGGGCATTACTGCACATTTAGATTACACACAGACTTTCACATCAGTGAAGACGGAAACCGGAGAGCCTCAAGATGTCTGAATATTTATATGTAAAGATAGACTTGTAGGGCTAATGGAGCTGCAATAATGCTCCAACTGAAACAATAATCAATAAGTTGATCAACGAAGAATTAATCTGCAACAATTTACATAATGTATCAATCTTTTTTTTTTTTTTATATGCCAAAAATTCCCTGGTATTAGTTACCCTCTTCTATGATAGTCAGTGGTGGAAAGTAATTAAGTACATTTACTCAAGTACTGTACTTGAGTATTTCCATTTTATGCAACTCTTTATCTCAGAGGTAAATATTGTACTTTTTAATCTGCTACTTTATCTGACAGCTTTAGTTACTTGTTACTTTTTTTGATTCAGATTATTAATACAAAATATAAATCAACTATACATGATGGTATATTATTATAGATTAAACCCAGCAGTATACAAAGTCATTAAAATGACCTCCGCCTTTGCTGCAACATTAAAGTGCTGAACACATTAATGCATCAGCAACTAATATTAAATAATATATATTATTCTGAAATGGGACATTTTGCATAATGAAGTATATTTTGACGCTAATACGTTTGTACTTTTACTTCAATAATATTTTGAATGCATGGCTTTTACGTCCAACACAGTATTTCTACACCGGGGTTTTACTTAAAGGAACAGTGTGTAACAGTTAGGGGGATCTATTAGCAGAAAAGGAATATAATATTCATAACGCTGTTATCATCAGTGTATAATCACCTGAAAATAAGAATCTTTGTGTTTTCGTTAGCAAAAACAAACCCAACACTGGCTCTGAGAGAGCCTTTCATGTTTTGACATTACCGTACAGTAACGTGAGCCGCAGAATGCTGGTATACCGCCAGCCGCCGTCTGACTTCCATTGCTCCTAAAGTTTATTATGGTAAGGATGGCCTCTGAGCGAGACGAACGGCGTTACCACGGTCTTGCACTCAGTGGCTCACGTTACTGTATCTTAGAAAGGGAAGAATGAGCGGAGGGGTACTCAGTTGGTTGCAATCTGCAACCACACCACTAGATGCTGCCAAATCCTAGATACTGTACCTTTAAGTAAAATATCTTGAGTACTTCTTCCACCTCTGATGATAGTAACCTGAATATCTTTAAGTTACAGACTGCAGGCTGGACAAGCAGCTTAAATATGTCAACTTGGACTTGTGATGGGAAAGTTAACTGAATCGGTTAATAGAGAAAATAATCATCAGATTAATCAATAATGAATAACAAATACCTTATGGCCAATACAAATGGACAGAGCCTGAGGTAACATCTTCAGATGCCTTGTTTTGTCCGACCCACACAATCCAAACATATTCAGTGTATAGAACAGTGATAAACCCAGAAAAGAAGCAAGTCTTCACACTCTAGAGGGTGAAACCAGCTAATTGTCATTTCACTAGATAAACAATTAATCCATTATCAAATCGTTGTTGATTAAATTTTTGTCTGTTGATTAATCGATTACAGTTTTTCTCAATTGTTTACACACAAATACTGGTACTTGACACACAATGACCACAACATGTAACTCATGCACCAACCCCCTGAACCAATTCTGCTAAACTACAAGCACAATTCCTGCTTTACACTCAAATTGCAGTTCTAAAACACACTTTTTTCAAAACACTACACACAATTCTCTGCATTTGGCACAATTTTCATGAAGAAAATCTCGTTTTCACAAGGAACACACTGTCATTCAAAATTCTAAAGTCAATTGCCCTACTATGCACACTGACTCATCACATGGGCAAACACCTGTCACACAGTGTTACAATTAGCAATCAGTTGATGCTTTTCATGGCTGGATTTGACACGCTAAGCGATATTTCCCCCGCTGCTTGGCCAGGGAAAACATTGCTTGTGATGTGGATGAGGTGCTGTGGCCAGACCGAAACAGAAGAGAGGATGCAGCATAGTTTTTTTTTTCGTTTTTTTTACAGTAACTGTATACAGTAAATTCTTCTGTTGTTTTGTATGTAGACCACTGTATGTGCAACTTTGTGTTGGTTGGGATGTACACTGTGTACATTGTTTTTGTGGGGAAATTAAAATATATTTGTTACCGTGTATTTGTGTGTTCTGAGTATAAAAACAATATTCTAAAATATTTTACAACACACTTATGTATGTACTGTCTGTAGTAAGTGTAACACTGAACAAAAAAAAGGCCTAAGTCATTATGATGAATGGAGAAGAAGTGTTTTCCATTCATCATAGTGTTTTACATTGAGCACATCAGTGTTCAACTGGTTCTTATAAATGTCTATTCATATGATGGTTTGTGTGTGTCATTTGAAAACAAAATACCATTTTGAGAAGAAATAACATTGATTTGAATGTAAAGTTTCATTTTGCAGGAGAATTGAGGGGTTTTGCCCATTGTGTGTGTGTTTTTTGATTTGTGTATAGAGTTCTGAGAGTATGAGGCATGCTTTCAGAAAATGTGTGTAAACAATCGAGAAAAACTGTAATCAACTAAGCGTGTATGATTATCGCTTTCAATCATTCATTTTAAAGGGCAGTATATAAATGAAAATTTCCTGAGTAAAAAGTGCACCTTGTACAGCTTTCCAAAATGTATCAAGGAATGAAAGTGCTGGTGTTTGTGTACTACTGACTTTACAGTACATCATGTAGCCTTGCACTGTGAGCTCTTCATATGACATAATAACTGTGCACTGTAACTGCAGGACAAGATCAACTGACTATTGATCTTATCTATTATAACTGATATTTTGCTATAAATATGCCATTGTATTTTTTTATAAGTTATTTGTATCTATGTGATCGATTATTGATTTCTCTCTCTTTCTTTACAGTTTGCAGATCCAACTCAGAGAGAGAGAGAAAGAGAGAGAGACAGAGAGAGAGAGAAAGAAAGAAAGGAAGAGAGAGAGAAAGAAAGAGAGAGAGAGAGAAAGAGTGAGAGAGAGAGAAAGAGAGAGAGAGGGAGAGAGAGAGAAAGAAAGAAAGAGAGAGAAAGAAAGAGAGAGAGAGGGAGAGAGAGAGAAAGAGAAAGAAGGAAAGAGAGGGAGAGAGAGAGAGAGACAAAGAAAGAAAGAGAGAAAAAGAGAGAGAGAGAGGGAGTGAGAGAGAGAAAGAAAGAGAGAGAGAGAGTAAGAGAGAGAGAAAGAAAGAAAGAAAGAGAGGGAGAGAGAGAGAAAGAAAGAAAGAGAGAGAGAAAGAAAGAGAGAGAGAGAGAGAAAGAAAGAAAGAAAGAAAGAAAGAAAGAAAGAAAGAATGCCATTGCATTAAATATGCCATTGTATTTTTTTATTATAGTTATTTGAATGTATGTGATCGATTATTGATTTCTCTCTCTTTCTTTACAGTTTGCAGATCCAACTCTGAGAGACAGAGAGAGAGAGAGAGACAGAGAGCGAGAGAGAGAGAGAGAGACTCCAAGTCTATATCCAAACCCTGCTTCCAGTCCGGTAAGTGTTATGAGTGGGCCTATCATCCAGCATAGGCATACATGAGTAGCCTATTCATTATTCATGTCATTGCAGTTGCCCTGTTATGATACAGTCCTATGTGGAGTGGGCTCTACCTGATTTGCTCAGCGCCTTGGTCCGTCAAAGCAGCGCGTGGCCCTGCGTCTGGCTGGCTGTGCGCGCTCATAGGTCGGACCGAGAAGAAGAATCAGAGGAGGGGGGGAGGCAAAGTGCGCGCCTACGAGACTGCGCGCCGCAAGGAGGGGGAGAGGTCCAGCTGCAAAAAAAAAAAAAAAAAAAGAGAGAGAGAGAGGAAGAAAAAATACGCCTCTGACAATGGCAACATCAAGCATCTCGTGAAAGGTAGATAACAGGCGAGGAGGAGGAGAAGAAGGCGCCGCGGATCGGGAGGTTTTGAGAGAGCCCCTAGAATAAGAAAGCAGCAGCGACATTAAGGACATGCTGGCTGCACGATAGCGCGTTTTCCTGGAATACGAAATTCTTCCGTAATTGAAAATGGAGCGGCGGTGGAGAGGAGGAGAGTCGCGCTGCTGCTGCTGCTGCTGCTGTCTCCATCATTGAGAGAGAGAGGCGCGTCCACCTGCTATCACTGGAGGCCTGGGCTGCTGCTGCTGCTGCTGGTGGCTGGGAGGAGGCTGGTGGTGGTGGTGGAGGTGGTGGGTGGGGGGTGAAACATGCAGGGGAAGTGTTTGCATTTCGGGGGGAAAAAGACGCATCTCTGATTCTGTCCAAAGCGGCTGAGAGAAGGATCCCATTGCGACGGAGGGAGGAAAAAAAAAACGCAGTTTGGGCGCAGACGCTCTGGAGGTAGGCAGTGAAAAACGTTATTATGCTGCTATATTCAGTGTGTGTTTGAATAGAGGGATCCTATTAGGTATGCACATGACAGCTTGATGCATACACACTGTGATTTATGTGCCTGATTTTGATGTGATCGGACATTTTATTGAGAGCACACACCAAGCATGCGGTGTATAGTAGCTTGCTCTGCCTCCTTGGGACAGCTGTCGTATAGCCTACATTCATTCTGTCTCTGCTCCATCGATTATTATCCCATTCCCTGCGAAAAAATACCCCCACTTATTTAAAGCACATGCACTGTGCACTATTCTTGCTGTAGGCTCAGGAATTCAACACAAATACAAGATGCCACGTGTGGTTTTTAGTCATATATTGGAAGCTGCAGTTTCCCATTGCACTGTTTATTATGTGTTTTTGAAGGCAAAACAGTGGCCTGTGGACGTCATTTTGAATCTCTATGCATCCCGAGCAGTGCTGCCCCAAAAATGAATAAGAAATGAATAAAAGGGGGGGATCATCTATAGTCCAAAGTAATGCATGATTCATGAATGGGGCTATTGAAACCCAAAGGGATAACACATCATCTTACAGCTAGGCCCACTCCACTGTGATAATAAATGATGCATAAACGGTTTATAAGCACAAATTCTTAAAATTGGCCAGTGCACACACAGGTGCACCAAGGCGTGTGTGAATGCCTGCACTGTGGGGTCACTAGATCAGTAGCATGCTGTGTCTGTGCTCCCCTGATGACAGATGTTTACTGGATGTCCCAGTCAGCCACACTGCGAGCCAGACAAGCCACGCTCGAGAATAATGAGCTACAGCCCCATAATAACAGCCTTTCTCTGTGTGCTGTGGCTTTGTGGAGGTGTTAGAATCAGTTGTTAACTTTGTTTTAAATAGGCTTTTAATTGGATTAAATTTTTAACGAGCTTGAAATTTCCCTGGCTGATGTTTATTGGAATGGCTTGTAAGATTTTCAAATAAGAACTTGGTGAATTTATCGCCACAATTAATGATCTGCACTGCACACAGTTATTGACCTGACGTGACTTGGTTTGATTTATGTTTTGGGAGCTTTTTATTAGCTTCTTTGACAGGGTGTTTTTTGACTTTTCAGCATGCATTTTTTTTTGGGTTACCTGTTGGAAGATTTGTTTAATCAATGTAATGTAAATGGGCAGCTTGTCACTGCCGTCTTCTTCTCCTAATGTGAAGACAGACAGCAGTGGAAACCAGATGGAAGGCCATGCATTGATTTAGTGAAAGAGAGCCTATGAGAGGGCCAAATTGAGTTGACATGTAGATGTGGGTGTCATTAACATACATGATGATGTGTGCTGTCATTGGGCCTGAGGCTACTTGACGTGTGGAGGGCTAGAGAGGGCCTCCCCGCTCTGGCCGCCTGGCCTTGTTTGAAGATCATAGATGTGGAAACAAACAAGAGCTATCATATCAAACTGTGTCTTCATTGTGCGACCAGCCACCGAGCTCACCGTGGAGGTTCGTCTGGCATACACATCCTCCTCCCGGTCAGTCTCATCGCTCTCACTCAAGTGGCGTTCTCCGTTCAGTTTCAAATCGGGTGAGAAACTGAGCCCAGTGACACATTTCAACGCCGTGGCTCTGTTCCACAGTAGCAAGGACGGCGCTGGAAGGTTTTCTGACAATGTGTTTAAAATGCTATCCGAGCGTTGTGTTGCAGCAATAAAACCAGCAGCTTGTGTACACATAGTCTCTTATCTTCCCCTGCCCGTGTGTGCTCTGTGGCTTCTCCTCTGCTTCAGCCTTAGGCACATGTGTTGGGCCTCCACCGCCCCGTCTGTTGAATGGGAGAGTCTCAATTATACAGAATGAACTGATCCTCATCGATCATCCTTTTTCTTACCAGTGGACGTGTTATTCATATATGAGGATCATGTTTCTGATTAATATTTTACACCTTGCATGTTCTAATCCCCAGAGAGAGGCAAAGTCCCGTCCCTTCCGGTGGACCCCGTGGGACCTTATTTCAGAAAAAAATATGTACGGTAGTCAACGATGAGAGAGGTTGATCCCATTTGCATTGTGGCATGAATCACACATATGATGTTTGTCAATTTAAAACATAATTTGAGTCAAGAAAGTCACAGTTTGCTGTAGGTTTGTCGTAGAATCATTTAGTTTTGTGTGAAATAGTTCAGTGAACTACATCTCTCGTCTCACACAATATACGTCACCAACACTAGTTAGCTAAGACCAAGCACTAATGAAACGTTATCTTACCTGATGTGTTTTATCCAGCGACTCCTGGTCTTTTTATCAGCCAGGAAGTGAAAGAAGAGACCCGTTGCTCGTGTGAGTACATCCCAGTACGAAACACACATGTATCGTAGTTTCAGTAAGAGAGAGACGTCACTATGCGACTTTTGGGTGTGTAGTCTTTCTTAGGGCTGCACGGTTATGGCCGAAATGATAATCAGGATTATTTTTGATCCATATTGAGATCACAATTATTTATCACGATTATTCATTGATTATTTTTATTGCACTTTCACATTTAAATAAACAGACTGCTTTCACTCGTTGTGCTACATTCCTGCTAATGTGCAAATCTCGGCATCAAAATAAGACTTAAAATAAGGTTCTTCTTCACCTGATATCAGTGCATTTTGTTTTGTCCTGTGTTATAACAGAGAGCAGACGGGCAAAACAAGTAATATACAGTATATTACTCTTTTACTCTAGACTGTAGCCGCAACATTAGGAACGTTTTTCACAGGCTGTCGCTGTAGGGTTCACGCACAGCGTCATGACAGCTCCCAAAAAGTGAAACCAAAACATCTTGATTGCTCCCTGATGGCTGATGGCAATATCGCAGTTGATTGTCTTCATTTAATTGCGGGAGTTCAAATCCTTGATCACAATTAATATTCGATTAACTGTGCAGCCCTAGTCTTTCTAATTGCGTATTTTCACAGTCTTGTGCTTCAACAGTTTTACAACAAACTGCGACTTTCTTGACTTGCAAAATTATGTTTTAAATTGATAGACATTGTATGTGTGATTCATGGCACAATTTAAACAGGATCAAAAAAATATTTGTCTCTTGCCGTTGACTACCATTCATATTTTTTCCAAAATAAGGTCCCATGGTGGTCCACTTGAAGGGGCGGGACTTCGTCTCACTATAAGGCACGATAAAGAAAAGGATACAACACTGCGGTCAGGGATATTGGCAAGAATCTGGCGATACGATACGTGTTATGATAAAGGGGTAACGATTCAATATATTGTCATATATTGCGATAGGGCGATATATTGTGATTATTTAAAACTAATTTTAGGAAAACTGTCATCGCAAAAAGTTTGCTATTTTTATGCATTCAAGATTCAAGAACTTTATTGTCATTATGCAAGCATAACGGAACTGCTTTTGCCCTCTAATGGTGCATTGTATTAAAAAAAGACTACACACATATATACAAAGAATAAATAAGGCATGAATGAGATAAAAGATTGGTAATAAATATCAGCGATAAAAAGTGCAGAATCATGAGCAAAATAGAGCAACATGAGTATAATAAATAAAATAACGTCGAAATACAACTAGCAAGTGTGCAACCATCAGTTGGATCTGCATTTGCATTTATCACAGTCGCTGTAACATCCAACATCATAGCACTACTTTGAGAGGCACATCTCTTTGCAAATGAACTTAATTACTGACTAAGTTCATCTTTGAATGTAAACTATTAATTAAAAATCAACAGTGTTTTTGAAAATCGATACAGTATCACAAAACATAATATCACGATACTCAATATTTTCGATATTTTGACTGACTTTTAGGCAGAATACAGGCGAGAACATCTTGTTAAGCACAGAGAGGGCTTTCCTTGCCTATATGGAGCCCTGCTGTGTTTTATGTCTGGGGATCTGCAGTTTCCTCTGCACATTATCGCTACAGTATGGAAGCACCTTGGCACCGTCCCAGTCTATGCAGGAGCCCATCAGGAGCGGCTGTGTGTTTAAGCACACTGCTTATGTCAGGCCACTCACTGTATGCAGAGGCCTGCCGCCGCCTCGACCCCAGCCCTGCGTTTGGGCCGTGACATGCTGGCTGCGGCCCAGCGGAGGCAGTCTTTCTCTGTGCTGCTGCCGCCGCTGCCGAGTTCTGTAATTAAAGGCAGAGGTAAGTCCAGGGGAGAAGGCTGGGCTCTGATTGCTTTTCATGGCCGCAAGGAGAGAGCTGCAGCGTGTCCTGAGGGACTGAGGCAATGCTGAGCTCTTTGCTGCCTGCTCTGCCGCCCCCCACCCCGCCCTCCCCACCCCCATCCTCCCCAGATGGGAGCTGTTCCAGGAAGACGCACACATTTGTGCTCACATGCTACTGGCATACTCATGCACACACATAAACAAACACACACACATACACACAGTGGCTGAGCGAGGCAAAAATTACATCTGTAGCTGACAGGCAAACTGCGCTAATCTACTTTAAAGAATGCCCCGTTTTAGAAAATATGTGTCAGTGCGAGGCGTGGAGGCACTGAGGCAAAACTGTTACAGCGCAGTCATGTAATGAATTAAAAACAAGCGCAATCAGAAAGACATTAAGGAGCTCTCCCTCGATTGGCTGCTGGTCGGCATTGACAGAGCAGTTGATGTGTGATTGGGCTGAGTGTAGATGTGAGCAGAGGCTGCCTGTGGTTGTCTTGGACCAGCGCTCTGCAGGGGAAGCTGTGCCTCCCCACCCCCCCTTCCCTACATAGCAGCAGCCAAACCGATGAGGGCTGCTCTGCACTCTGAGGGCCTGGCAAACATGGACATGCTCACATATAGGATCTGGGTGGGCCCCAGCGCTTTTAAGGGGAAAAATGGCCTCAGCGCTCCTCTGGATTCATTCATGACAGCTGGCTGGTTAACGCACACCGAGGGTTTAAACCATCACTTGCCTTACAAGTCCTATCAGAGAGATTCCCGTGGAAAGCAGAAGCTACTTTGAGGATAGCAGGTTAAAAAAAAAGAGAGAGACGGGAAAGCAGTTGGATGGAATTTAAATGCCAAGTCCAGCCACGTTTTCGCACCGTGTTCATGAATTAGTTCTGCCAGGATAATTAAAGTAATGCATCAGGATTTCTGCCATTAACAAATAAAAGTCCAATTAAACTGGGGTCTATTAAACCACTTTTCGCGTTGCCTACTTGATCTCAATGTGTAGGCTGGCGGCCACAGGGACCATGAGCACGCAGGCTTGACGTTCATAGCTCATTTCCTGCTTCCACATCAGACCCTTATATTGCAGATGGATAGATAATGTGAAATTTCCCCTGCTCTGCTCGCGCTCTCCCGGGCCCCCTTGTATTTTCAACTCGTGGGATCCTTGAAACAGATAGCGAGATGGGATGCTGGGAAATTTTTCGAGGAGGAGCCCGAAAGAGGCGGGGATTTAATGCAGTGGACACAGGTGCACTGACATGAATGGTGTGAAAAGCAACATATTCACAACATGACTCGGGAGGGAGGAAGCTATATGACGGGGCTGGATTTTAATTGGTTTCACACAGCGTGCTCCCATGTATTGTTCCCTTTGTAATGGCACACACAGTGGCAATAACAGCCCTGGTTTTTGTTATATAATAACACTAATAGATTCATCGCCCCTTGTCTAATTTGAACATTTTTTTTCTTTTTTAATTCCTCACGTTGGAGCCAGAGGAGCCGCATATCCATGTTACTCTAGAAGTGCATACTGTCTGTCAGGGTCCTGAATGCCGGAATAATAAGCTACCTTCATTAGCCTTATCTTTGATTTGGTGGATGGAAAGGGGGTGGGGGGAGAGATGAAAAAAGGGGTTGATGATGAGAAAGAGAGCAAAACATAGGGTAGGGTGTGCTGTGTGAGAGAGGTGGAAGCAGAGGAGCTGCAGAGGAGAGGGGGGATGGACCTGGTGGGAAGATTAGAGGAAGGGCTGGACGGACAGAGGGAGAGGGGACAGAAAAAAGGGAGAGACATAGTTACTGTTGGTGGTGGGGGGTTCAGGGTGCGTCCTCACAGCACAGCCAGTAGGAACAAACAAGACAGACAGTGTTGTCTCTAATGGGAGAGAAGCTCGCTGTGCCCTGGATGTTTCCCTGCACCTTTCATTTTCTAAATGCTGTTTTGTCTGTTCACCACTTAACAAGCCACCAGTGCCTCAGAAAGGAACCACGCTTTATTTGCTGCTGTACATAATTACCAGCCATTCAAGACAGGCTTGTTTGCTACTCTAAACGATGTTGTGAATTTATGTACAAATAAGAGACAGGGCTATATTTTGCTGTAAATCTTTTTCACAGCGTGCATAAGTTGAGCATTTGAAATGTAAGACCACGGCGTCGCCGGCGTTCTGGTCTGAGATTCGCTGTAATTCATTTCACTTTGATTGTGCTGCTGTTTGTGGAGAGACTGCACCATTTGTGCTCTAATCAAACATTAGTGATAATTGAATCGAATAGCTGTTTTATCATACCGCAACGGTTGACGCAGAGAGCAGAATGACAAAAACCCTGTTGCAACAGTCTTTCCTGTCAGATACAGTCAGCTGACGAATAGCGCTTTTCCTTTCCATTTACCTGAGCACGCCAGAGGCGAAACACAATCCATGTGCGACACATCTAAGCAGAAGTCAAATGAGAACTGTTTTTGAATATCTTAACGCGTTGGATGTGAATTGAATTGCATACATGAATTTCAAGTTGGATTTGACCCTGATCTGTTGGATGATGTTGCTGATGATACAACAGCATGACTGCGATTCTACTACGGGTAATAATTATAATCATTCACAGCTAGTGGTCCTTGTCACAGGAGTGGGGCACAATGGAAATAATAATTAGGACTTCTCATTTCAGATGCATCACAGAAGGGTGTATGAAGTGTGTACTGTGGCTCTTTGACTTCTAGGATGTACAGCTGTGTGTATACTCGCTGGTTTCCCTGTGTGTGTTATAGCTCCGGGTAACAATTTCTGCTGGCTCTGGGGTTTTCTTCAGCTTTGCGACTCCTGTTATTCCTCACATTCACACATGTTGTACATTATGACAGTGACCCAGTCTTTGCTGTCACACACAAATAGCCAATAAAGATACACGCAGGGCCAGGACGCCCGCTTCGCGTTCACTCTCAGTGACGTACTGAAGCTCCGTCATGCGCAAATAGACATTTTTCAAGTCGCCGTCTCTCAGTGCTCTTCTCTAACCCATTTCCACAAGTCATCATTCAGCGACACTGTCAGAATACAGCCCACATATATCACAGCTGAGCCGGTAAAACGCTCTCCAGAAGGAGTCAAATATGCATCTCAGCGTAACCACCGCTGATAAAAAAGCTATTTCATCATTTAGTCACACAAAGCCTCAGAGATTCTTTGTCATATCTGGTATACTGTTGGATTTCAGGAGATCTGGATTGTGCTGAATAATTTCCAGGCTTTCTTCGTAATACTAATTTTGGTAGTTAGTTTATTTGTCTTTTTTAATAAAATACAACATTTATTTTTCAACTTAATATATCAGTTTGTCAGATATTTTCATTTCAAATGGTATGCATGTTTTGCTGATGCCGTGCCAAAAAAAGACAAAGAAAAAGGAAAGTAATTTTCTACAATGCCATAACATTATAGGGATCCCAACTGTCACGGTTAGGGCTGGGTCTTGAACCTTTTTGACCTTTTTGACCTTTTTGACTCAGCTGTCAAGTATTGAGGGCTGTCACTAAATGCTTTGTCAGATCATTCATGTTGTTTACTTAACTTTTTATCATGTATTCCCTGATTATAATAATCATATTTAATACTTATACGTACTTAATAGTTCATTTTAGACTATATTTCATTGAAGTAAAGTTCTTGTTTGGTTGCTTTGTGTTAAGACTAGGGCTGAAACGAGTCATCAAGGCTGCTTCTTAGGACATTCTGCAACCAAAACCATCACACATTTTAATGTATACTTATTTATTTAATGTTAATACTGTCGAGTATCATGCTCTGTTGTGATGTTTTAATGGACTACATGCCAGTGGAAGAACAACACACTCAGCATTTTTATTATTACTGCCACTTGGTCACTTTAGGATTTAAGATGCATAATTGTTGTGTGTATATGTTGGGTTTTGTTGTGTATGGTGTGTGTTGTATTTTATGCCAGGGCCAAAGACAAATTTCCATTTATGCCAATCTGATGGACAATAAAGTAATCTGAATTAATTGTTTAGTCAATCGACAGAAAAAATATATTTTTATTCAAGTGAAATTCCCAAATATTATCAAATTGCAACACATAAATTGCGAGGATCTGTCGTTTTTTCTTGTCTTATTTGATAGGAAACAGAATATCTGAAGGTTTTAGACCGTTAGTCGGACAAAACAAGCAATCTGAAGACGTTATCTTGGGTTCTATGAAATTTGATTAGATCCGTGTTCTCTGACATTTTATAGACCAAATGATTAATCGATTAATTGAGGAAATAGTCATTAGATTAATCGGTAATGAAAATAATCATTAATTTTAGTCCTAGTCAAGACAGACCTGTTGAATTTGAGAAGATTTATAAGAATTTGACCTTTTTTGCAATAGATAAAACAGTTTTGTAGGGCTGCAACTAACGATTATTTTCATTGTTGATTAATCGGTTGATTATTTTCTCGATTAATCGATTAGTTGTTTGGTCTATAAAATGTCAGAAAATGATGAAAAATGATCGATCGGTGTTTCCCAAAGCCCAAGATGATGTCCTCATATGTCGTGTTTTGTCCACAACTCAAAGATATTCAGTTTACTGTCATAGAGGAGTAAAGAAACCAGAAAATATTCACATTTATGAAGCTTGAATCAGAGAATTTCACCTTTTGTTTCTTAAAAAAGTACTCAAACCGATTAATCGATTATCACAATAGTTGGCGATTAATTAATCGTTGCAGCTCTACTGTTTTGTAGAAAGACCTTTTTATATTCCTCAAAGTAAAGTAGTGCAAAAATCATAAATAAACTTTTTTTATTGGTACCAAACCTCAGGTTAAAAAACACTGTTTAACATGTGAAGCGTACAGTATGAATATGCAGCAGAAAGTACATCCTTGTCCCTCATCCATAGTGTCCAGTAATCTCACTTCTCATTTCTTTTGCTATTTCTATTATACTGTTGTGATACAACGACGTTTCTGTCACTATGGGCTAAATACTTTGGGAGCATCACAGCAGCAGGTATTTTCCTTTTATATTCAAATGACGCTGTGTATAACCTGCTCCTTTGATATCTGTCTCTGAGGTGTGTATATATGCTTGCACGCCTTTTTGCCTTTTGTGTGCACTATTTGGGATTTGCTTATGGTTTATTTATGCGGGTAATTCCATTGAGAGAAAGTCTTTGTCAGGGGAGAGCCAGTGTACAGTCTGCATGCATACTTTATAGCCATATGATCTAATAGGTTTTAAACTCGCTATCAAAGATGTATGCTGCTGCAGTGTTTTGGCTCCAGTGATGAGGCCTCTGGAGAGGTGGGTAAGGTATCTATGTGTAGCAGTGTGTGCGTGTGAATTATCTGTTTAAGGGGCGGCCGGTGCTTACAGAAGCCCTCTGTGCTGACTGTTAATCCCGCGGTGCAGCGAGTCTACCTGGACTTAGTGAACCGACTGAAAATCAGCAATAACAAACACCCGTCTGTCTCTCTCCCTCTTATACTCGTACAAATCTGCCTCCAACTACCGAGACTCCACAATGAATGCAGCCTGCCAAGCAGTTGGAAATATGAATGTGTACGTACGCATGTGCACATGTTTATTTGGCCCTCCGAGCTTTAATGTGGGCATGGAAGTTGTGTATGCACGAGTCAGTCTGCATTCATATAATGATAGGATGTTTTTCTAATCTTACACTGTACAAAAATGATAGCGAGCACAGTTATTTGGATAACACCGAGTGTGCGTACAGTACACACATTCAGAGGACAAAGGCTCCATTGTCGAGAGAAAAGTAAAAAAAAAAACTGTAACAATTTACACTTTGACTCCATCTCTGGGGGCTTTAGGAGATGTTAATTTAAGTTCCCATTATAAAATGTATTTAAATCACACTAAGAATTAATTCCATTATTCTTGGAGGCAGCTGGGGGTTTCTGTATCCGTCGAGACGGTTTGCTGCTCCCTCCTGAGACCTGTGGGTTTTTCCATCACTTTTAAAATCAATTACCTTTCTGCCTCCCTCGCCTCTCCAACTCTCTCTAAGTACTCTCCTCATATTCTTCATTAGAAAACCCACCACTTCACCTATAGCTTCACTACGAACACCTCAACCGGAACTCTGTATTTTTTTAAGCGTTCATCAGATGTGAGTGCCTCTCTCTGATTTATTAATATGTCTTACATATCGCTGTTGGCCAGCGTGGATTGTTCTCAGCTGGCTTTTTTCGCAGCATCTAGACAACGCCGGTGCCTCAGATAAAAATAGGGGGACAATCTGCGGCTGGGTAAGACCTGTTAGCCCGATGTGACACTAAAGCCACAACAAAGACACTGCTGTGCCGCTGCCGAGGAGCGGCTGCAGCCCTTCGGGAGGGATCATGTTATTCTCCCCTGCGCGCCATCTCACAAACATCTCACCGCACTAACTGAGGGGAATGAGCACGGATGGGCTTGACGGCTGCTTCCTATTTTAGTCATCGGCAGGTAGGCGGATGAGTTGAACTGCGGAGGATCTCTGTGCAGCGAAGTCTTCGTCTAATTAGTTTGTCTAATTATGTCTTTGTGCTGGAAATTTCTCAAATTAGTGGTATCGTGCAGAATGTGAGCATGCTCATTATGGTTGTCATGAGAATTGTTGCGGTGGTTGGAGAAGAGAAGAGAAAGGGAGAGGGAGAGAAGGAGTGTCATTGGAACCAAACGCTCTCCACGGTCCAAATCCCCTTTATCAAATACAAATATCTTGTAATGGGGAAACGTGGCGCCCAGCTTCGGCCCAGGAATTCACAGGGAAAATGGTACATTTGCCTGTGAAACACTCCCCCCCTCCTTCTCTTCCCTCTTGTGCAGGGGGTGCACCTATTAATGGCAGACCACAAAAAGGTCCCCTTTGATTTTCCCACCCTGTGCGTCAGCTGCAAGAGTGTCACAGCATCAGGGATGTGAGTGTCTCACATGGAGACACTTTTTGATTTTCCCTCCTTGTGAGGTGCCACAGCGTCAGGGATGAAGACCCCCCCCCCCCTCTCCCCTCCTCGTCGTCACCCACGACTCTGAGCTTCTTCTCTCGGCCACCAAGTGAGGACAAGCCTCCTGGATGGCTTCCCCTCTTTCTTCCCCCTTCCTCCCTCTTTCCTTCCTTGTCCTCATTGCTTCCCCACCATCCCTCTCTTTCTCTCATTCTCCCTTTCCTTCTATCTCTCCCTCTCCTTCCCCCACTCCTGGGCCTACAGTAATTGGTATTCCGAGTGGCAGCTGGGATCCATACAAACATAGCAGACAGAGGGAGCGAGCGAGCGAGCGAGGCAGAGTGTGTGTGTGTGTGTGAGAGGAGAGAGAGAGAGACATGGAGGCAGAGAGAAAGAGAAAGCCAGCAAGTCAATACGCTGGTTCATTAGAGCACTGAGTCACAGTGGCCGCTGCCTCGTTTGTTTGTGTTTGTCCAATACTCTGTCTTAAGCAGAGCCCACCGCCTCTGTCCGCTCACTCTGGCAAACCTGACAGCAACACACCCCAGGCCGCCTGGCCGCCTGTGATATGGCGCTTTTCTGTGCCTGTGAGTATTTGGACATACCGGCTTATGAAATAATTACCAAATCAATAGCTGTGAATTAAGCGAAGCGAGGCCTTTTCTGCATGATTCTCACCAACACGAGTCCAAGTTCACGCCTAGAACGGGGGCCGGTATGGAAATTGCCGTGATCTATATATACTTGCCCTGTTATTCCATAATCATGCTGTGATTGAGTTATATTTTCCATGACTGATTATATGTCAGCAATACGTGATCATTTTATCTACCGAGGTGTTGATGAGACATGCGGCGGCAAAAAATAGCAGGTTGTTATTATGGTGGTGGATGTAAAGAAGACGGGCCAGTTCTCTGAAATGGAATTTACAGACGAGAAAAAAACAGAGCGGCTCCATTAGAAAACGAAAATAGGATTCTGCAGTTATTGAAAATATGAAAGTGGATGTTCCAAAAAAACAAGAGGGAGGAGTGTTCTCCGGTCACGGCGAGCTGAGAGCAGACCACTTGTCAGGATATTGAAAGAGAGAGAGAGAGAGAGGCAGGTTAAGAGAAAGGGCTGAAACGACCTGTTCCTCTCTTCAAGGCCTGTTTATTTTGGAGGAAATAGTAATATGACGGTGGCGGTGCTGTTGTCTGGCCGGGGCCCTCGTGGTGCACGGTGACCTCTCATTACCACTGCTTGAGGGAGCGTGAAACGGAGGAGATCACTCCAAAGGGCAGCTGTGTAGATGCGCCTAACCTTTTAAACCATCCGAATACGTCAACCATACAAATAACTCATTAACCTTATCCATTTAAATGAAAAGCTCCTACTTTTATCCCACACCGCCTTCTTCTCTCCGGTATTAGATTTTGTTTAATTGGCCATTGAGCGTGATGAAAATGGCAAGTCCCTTTTGCAGCGCGGTGTGGTCAAGGCGAGCCATGCAGCAGGGCAATGGGGATTTGGCCCCCTTTGGCCCCGACACTTAACGAAGTTGGTTTAAGATTTGAGGGGGGAGGGAGAGGAGAAAGTGATAGTATGTTAGCGTGTGTGTGTGTTTCGGAAGTGGCCTCCGGCTCTGTCCAGCAGCACAGGAGGGCATTGATTGGAGGAGCTCAATAGCTCGGGCCTTTTAATCACCTCGCTCAGAGGCTGCATTGTCCCACCGGCCCGGAGAATAAGCGCCGCTAATACCCCTGTGCATATGCACACAGCCACCGGCTCCCAGGCTTCTGCGGCCCCTCGCAGACCCACACAGCCACTAATCAATAGGCCTGATTACCAACAGGGAGGCTGAGCGGCCCTTTGTTCTCAGAGAAGCTCGCCCCCCCTTCCAAACATCTCGCCAACTTCTTCTCCTTCGATTAGACACAATACGCTGTCGTTCAAAAGACCACGCCTGTGATGTGTCTGTTACTCTGCTGAGAAATGTGACCCGCTGCACCGAGAGTTGGATTCGTCGGTGTCAAATGACTTAAACGCTCGCTTGTTCTCCGAGTCTGGAATAATGTGACCCAGTTGTAAAGAAAACATTTAGACTAACACATCAGGGCTTCTAAAAATGGCACTTCTCTCACTCTCTGCTTTGCACTCTGTGTCTCCGTGTCTTCTCTCTCTCTCTCCCTCGCTCAATCTGTCTCTCTGCCTCCTTGGCTGTCATATCTCTTTATACCGTTTAGAAATGCTGTACATTGTGTTACAGGGTTGTGACTGATAGCCTGCCAATTTCAGCTGTGGCACATCAGAGAGGCTAACCCCCCCCCTCCTGAACACAGAGAGACACACATTAAAACCGTGACAGTGTGCTCCTTTTACTGCTCTCACTGATTCCATACCGCCTGATTAAGTGTTTCACAGGAAAAGCTGGGTTCTTGTTTATCATCGGTGAAGTCCACTGGAAACACGGTGGCCTAAAACTGCAACGTGCAAGAGTGTCTCTCGACGCGAGAAACTCCCTCCCGGCGTGTAGTGTTGTAGATGTGCTGCAGCTTCACACGAGCGATAGACACGAATTATTGTTCTCTCTCATCACAGATTCTGAGGCCATTTATATTTCCATCTGCGCAGCCTATCAATAAGCCTCTAAGCCGAGTTTCAAAAACTAATAACATCAATGACTTTAAAAGGGAAAACAAATATCAAAGGAAGGCGGCGTATTAGCAACCAGAGATGGCGGCTGAATATTGAGAGTTTGTAGATGGTCCAAAGGGCAGAGCGGGGCTGCTGTTGTGTCCCGTGCCCTCCCTGTTATTACCCCCCCAAACACATACAAACACATTGTGCACACTCTTTCTCTTTTCACCCCCTTTCTCATCCCCCTCTCTTTCTCCGTTTATCTCCTTTCTTCTCCTTCTGTCCTCTACCACCACCACCACCCCCTCTCCCCTCCGCCCCACCTGCCCCCCGTCCTTTGGTTTTTGAAGCCAAGCAAAAGGAGTCGCCTTCTGAAGCAACAGGGAAATAATTTGTGGCTCCGAGAACAAAGGGAAAGCTCCACTGTGAGAGTAATGGAATGGATTTTTGTGATGTGGATGAAAACTGTCTTCATTTTCGACTCTCTCATTTTTTGAAAAACAAAATACTGATGAAAGATCGCGATTTAAAGAGGGGAAAATAATAAGAATTTGTAATATGTGATGGCTCAGATGTATCCCTCTCTCAGGATCATCATTATTACGTTTAAAGAAATATATTTTACAGAAAAACCCCTAGTGTGCATTAACTATTCATCAGCTGCTTATTATTTATAACTCTATTTTGTTTTCGTCATTGTTATTGTATTGTGGTGGGGTTGTAGAAGTTGGCAAATTGCACCTACTGCAATTTCAGGACTAAAATACTGTTTTTAAAAGGCCATGTACAATCCATTATGGTCACATATTGACTGGAAATTCCTCAAAGCCCTCGACAGACCTCCATGCTCACTTATTGAGCCGTTATCAATGAGCTGCTTTTGTCTTGGCTCAAGAGACTGTGGACGTATTAGCGGGACATTTATTGTGCTAGAAAAGAGGGAATTGGGAAGCCAAAGACGCCGTGGATCTTTCCACTGAACACTTATCCGTTAGTCTCTGCGACAAATTATGTTTTATTACTTGATGTCTCAAACTGTGTAGATTTCTTGTGGCTCCTTATCTCCTGAAGTTATTTTATTTTTTCTCCGTAGTATGGCCGATTTCTGCACTTTCTTTGAGATAAAATGAAGAAACTCGAGAAACCGAGCTCCATCTCTCTACGAAAAGAAAGAAACGTAACAATAGAGATGCCTCCACTTTTTAAAAATGTGCCTCCATTACTTGAAAAATCAGTCAGTGACTCTTCTGTACTCCGGATTCTTAAAGTGAACCTGAAAGTGTGTCATTATCATCATCAAAAATATTTGAAAAATAACATTTGCAATTATTTCCCAAAAAAGCGAAGCAGTGCACTCATGATGCATTTAATGACCCCTTTCACTGTATTGCTTGTTGGCTTTCTGTTGGCTGCTGCACATCTACTGATCTTTCTAGTGATAATGGCTGACTAGTTTTTCAGACAGAAAAGAAGTACACTCAGGAACAACTGGACACAGTGACTGATGAATGTGAAAGTGATTTAACCAGCAGCCGGTCTGTTCTTCGCCTCACAGCCTTACACAGTATGGAGGAATAGCTGAAATGGTTGTTGCTAACATGTTAGCAAACAAATACCTGTTCTCACATCAAGACATTGGAGCAACATTGGCATTGATTTGGAGTTTCTGTTCACCTGACATATACGTCTGATGTTCAGTCTTGTTTAAGGTCCTTTTGTCTATCAACTCCTGAGAATAAATCTGGTGCCGAGCAGGTGCTAAAGCATACCGTTTTATCAGAGCGCTTTAACTTAAAGGGAACGTGTGCAGGATTTGGCGGCATCAAGTGGTGTGGTTGCAGATTGCAACCAGATGAGTACATCTCCGCTCACTCCTCACTCCTCCGCTGAGTGCAAAACCGTGGTAACGCCGCTCTCCTCGCTCAGAGGCGGCTGGTTGTACCACAGGCACAGGCACAGGCACAAGCGTGTCCCAGAATTATTACTGTATATACTGTATTTTATTCCATTTCTGCTAATAGATCCCCTGAAATGTTACACGCTGTTCCTTTAAATGATGTTGGTTGGCATATATTTGAACTTTGGAGAGCACCAGGCTAGCTGTTTCTCTCTACCTGCAGTTTTTATGCTAAGCTAAGCTAACTGCCTCCTGGCAGACACGAGAGTGGCATCGATCTTTTCAACTCTCAGAGAGACAACGATTAAGAACATTTCCCAAAAATGTCAAACTATTCTTTTAAAGCATGTTTTAATTCCTTCCATGAACTAAAAACATGATATCTAAGATGATTGTACAATGAAAAGTTTTATTAAAATATGCAAAAATACTTTAAAAAATAATGATAATTCATCTGTGACATTATCTTAATTAGAAAACAAAATAGCACTTGCGCTTAACTCTGATCCTCAATGTTGAGATGTTGAGAAGCAGAAAATGAAATCAAAGAAAAACTAAATTTGCAGTCCATTAATGGCATTAACCAAACCAATATGACCCCCCACAGATAAGCTATAGTATTGAGAGTTATTTTATGAAAGGAAAGTAAAAATCCCACTTATTGAACCTCTAAATGAAACAAACTTGGGATGATTTGTGCAGCTAACAAAGCGGAGGGAGACTGTAATCCTTGTAGCAGCAGCAGCAGCCTGTCCTGCGTCTCCTCCTCTCCTGCAGCCTCCTTCCCCCTTGACACTGGCTTTCACAGAGCTGATAGAGGCGGTGTGGGGGGATGACCTCAGCTTCCTCTCCGTTAGCTGCTCCGGTCACAGTATTAGTCATCTTTATTTCTCATCCATCAACACAGTTGTCAGGGGAAACAGACCGTACAGTATAACAACTTTACTGTCCTTTTGTCACCAATGATTACACCGGATTCTGCAGTGAAACATTTTACTGCATTGTTTACAACTAAACAAAAGTTACACAGCCTTAAAATACAAGTTTGTATTTATTGCATTTAGTAAGACAATTACATTAAGCCTGAAAAATATCTTCAGTACAATTAATACATGATATTAAATTGAGACAGCTGCAATGCACATTTACGTCTTCAGTTTGGTTTAAATATTGTAGTGTGTAAAACGTGAGGCTTTCATTTGCCATCAATGATAAACAGTAGACACTGACCCATGCATCATGCTGCAGTAGTAAAGAAAGTCAACGTAGATTTCAGCTGTTTATTTTTTCTACATACCTGTTCCACACCGAACTCTGTAAATCAAGTTTTAAAGCATAACCACAATCATTCCCTGACCTTAACCATGTGTTATTATTGTAACCATGACGACAAAGGTCCCGTAACCTTAACAAAGTCTTTTAAACCAAAAGCATGATATTTCCCTAACCCTAACCAAGTTGTGTTTGTGCCTAAACTTAACAAAACCTCACTCATATCGTTGTACATCATAGAAACAGATTCATTTTAGCATTAAAGGACCAGTGTGTAACAATTATTAGCAGAAATGGAATATAATATTAATAAGTACATTTTCTTTAGCGTATAATCACCTGATAAAAAAAGAATCGTTGTGTTTTCGTTACCTTAGATTGAGCCGTTTATATCTACATAGGGAGCAGGTCTCCTCTCCACGCAGTCCACAATGTTGCACCGCCATGTTTCTACAGTTGCCCAGAATGGACAAATCAAACTTTGTTAACTTTTCCTGCTTGGGCCAGAGTCGATAGCATTACTCGCTCCCATCGCCGCCGCTCTCTCTCTTTTGCTTCACCGCTCACTTCCCACGTACACACACACACTATACACACTGGCTCTGCTCCAAATGGCCTACGCTACTTTTACAACAAATGGCTCTAGAGAGGGCCATTCACTTTTTTGCGTCGACCACCGTAGCTCTCCAACACGCTTGGCACACGGGCCAGGCTTCAGTTGGTTGCAATCTCCTCACCTCACCGCTAGACACCACCAGATCCTACACACTGTTCCTTTAAATGTCCTTTTATGGGACGAGAAAATTCTCTTACCTCTTATGTTTTATAAGCCATTTAAAAACCCAGCGGACCATCTGAAAAATGCACTGTCATGGAAAACGGGGCTGTTTTTTTGAGAAGTTGACATGGAGATACATGGTTTTCACACCTACTTCAACAGCTTCTTGGACCAGTAAAGATAATGGGGATGAATATTATGATATTTTGAAAAAAAATTAATATAATTTTGTGAAATATTTGGCATTTATTGTTTTGTTTGTGTATATTGTGGCATGGAAAATTAACTATAATAGTGAAAAATCAATAATTAGTTTCATTGAAGCTATTATGTAAAAGAATCCTGGAATGTTTTAGATCATTGCTGCATCGTCATCCAGTTGTTAAAGCTGCGAAAGCAATGTGACGTTCTTATCGTAATATGACCTTTTTATGTGTTTTGATATTAGACACTAATTTGTCATAGAAGGGGTCAGGAGGTCAAGCTGCTCATTTCCTAAAAGATCCTACCGGAGCATTTAGAGTCCCAGCTGTCATTTCCACCACATCTCTTTCACCATCTCTGAGCACGAGCAGAGGGGATGTGAGGTAGGAGGCTGCCCGTGCATACAGCCATTAATCACAGGCCCAGAGCTAGTAAACACTCTTTGATGGTCATTAGAAAACAGTTCTATTACAGAGGTTACGGTGTCTAGCGGTTAACCTTCTCCTCTTTGATGTATAGCAGTGTGGGTTTTTAGAGCAGGAGGAGGAGGACGAGGACGAGGAGGAGGAGGAGGGGGAAGCATCCTCACCTAGGCTGGAATGTCCCCCTTCAGCAGCTTTTGAATCGTTGTGCAATCATAGTGCAACCTTTTGTTTCCTTCCCCCAATGCTCCTCCTGTTACCCCCCCACACCCCCCATCATTCCCTCCCTCCCCCCTTTTCCTCCCTCCCTCCTGTCATCTGAAATGTGCCCTGCATAAGTGGAGGCAGCTGCTTAAGTGCTGAGAGAGGGAGGAGAAGGGAAGAGTGGAAGTGGAAGGAGGGAGGTAAGGGCCGAAAGAGAGAGAAAGAGAGAATCTGACTCACAGTTAGCTTTGCTTTCCCTCCCTGAATGCTGCAGCATCTACTCCTCCCATTGCACTCAAGGTCTCTCTCCCTTTCTCTCTCTTACATGCACTCATATGCACACACACACACAGACACACACACACATGCACACACTCTTTTGCAAGCATAAATAAGCTGGGTTCAGTATTTTACTTGAGGTTTCTGGGTTGTTTAAAATATATTTTTTTGTATTGTGCCGCCTTGGTGCATTATTGACTTGAGAGGCTTTATTGTCATCTAGTTTTTTTGTTATGAAATTTTAATGCGGACCCTCATAATTAGGGTGGCTGTATTTGATGCAGCTACCAGCCTTATCTCTTGCTGTTGTGCTTCATTGTTGGCGGTGGTATGCGCAGGGCTACTGATGCAATACAATAAATAGCACACACGGTTAGAATAGTAACAATTGTCTCTGTCAATAACATGTCAGATGAAATGTCTCTGGAGCTTAAGGGCAATTTGGCGAGGGTTTGTGCCTGTATGTCTTTAGTGCTCTTGTGGCAGTGGGCTTCATAGCTAAAAGCACACTCCCCTGCAGTGGAATTACACAATGGCGGTGACGCCAGCAAAAGCCCAGAGCTTTTATCAGCTGTCGTTCACACAGGAGAAGCTGTATACAGGCAGCAAGGCCACCAGGCATGGCACAGGACAAAAGCCTAATACTGGGCTGTAATTGTTGGGGAAAAGGGCATCTAACAAGGTCAGAGAGGCGCTGTGAAGTTGATGCACTGTTGCAGTGACAAAACCGCAATGTGGCCTTGAATTTGATCAGCAAATGCACTTTCAATGAAAACTTGGGTAATATTCTCACATCTCTCACATCAGTTGGTTGATAATGTGTTGATAATACGTGGGATCGAGACAGGTGAATAGAATATTAGCCTATGTATCCTGATTAAAATGGCAATGTGATTTTTAATATTGAAACTGACAGCTTTTTAAATTCCCCAAAATGTCGCAAATACAATGTCGCTATAAGCACCATGCATGTGGGTCATTAGGGGCCTACTACGCCTACGACGTTGTTAAAGTGAAAGTGAAACTTAAAAGCAACACATTCTAACATGTTGTAAAACTAAATGAAACATTTTGAACACAAACAAAAAGGCTTCTTTATGTTTAGGCAACAAAACCACTTAGTTATGTTTAGGGAAAAACATGTTTTTTATGTTTTTTCTTATAATAACTATGTTTCAAAAATGAGAGGGAATCTTGACGCTTGTGAACACAAAGACAACTACACGTTGGTTTCACATGGGATGTGAACCCCGGCCCATCCATCACACCAACCTCCAACCCATATGGAGTTTCACGCTGTCTATACTACAGCTCCTGACTTCCGGTTCTGCTCCTGTCATAATTACTACGGTCGCTAGAGGTCGCTGTCGTGTTCTTTTACACCTTCTTTCGGTGATCTACCATGTGAATAGATGATAAAACCTACTAGTAGGTGAAGTAGGCCCCCATTGACCCAAATCCATGGTGCTTATAGCGACCGATAACGCCTATTGAATGGCCTGATAACAGTCTAATCAGCTGAAATATCAGAATACCTCAATACGATACAGTAAGTATTTACAGTAGTAACTAACGCTCAGATTGACAGGTACTTCAACACGTCAAATTCATATACTTTTTAGTCAATTAATTGATTATTTGAACAACAGGAAATTAATCAGCAACAATTTTTTTGATCGATTAATTCTAATGTTTTAAGCAAAAATGCCAAAATGTCCCTGGTTTCTGCTTTGTTATGGTTGATGGTCAGCACCCAAATCTCTTCCGTCAGGGCACCGTGGGTTTTGTAGTTTTCTATGATAATGAACTGATTACCTTTTGGCTTTGAACTGTTTGAATGTTTCACTTTTTTTCTGACAATTTATAAGACAGCTCATTAGTCAATTAACCAATAAAATAATAGTCTGATTTATCGATAATAGAAACAATTGTTAGTTGTAGTCCCATAAATCCTTTTTTTCTTTCATTCCTTCACATCATCTTTGTTTTGGATGATAGCATACTATCTGTGCGTTATCATCTGTAATATTAATATCAGCTACTTTGTGGATGAGAAGAATTTCAATCAATGTGCTGTAGGAGAAACACACAGGTTGTGTGCTACTATATACAGTAGCTGAAAAATCCTATAGTGAATGTGTTTTGTACATCAGAAACACCAGTCGGTATGACTCAAACTGTCAAGTTGGAGGAGTTTCATTGAGTTTTTAGTTCTGTAATGCTCATCTGTGAACTTGTTTAAGAACCAAAAGGCAAAGAGGTTTTATACACAGAAACTCAGTGTTTCTCAAATGTCCTCAAATGTTTGTCACAAGATAATGAACTCACACTCCACCTGCATTTGACCTCTTCAGCTTGCTGATATTCCTGGTCGTCACTATTCATAGGTCAGCAGTTCCATAACAGGCCATTCTCATACACCGTTTGTAGTTATACCTACCTATAATCCCCTGTAATTCATTCATTCATATATCCCATGAAATCAATTTGTAAGTAATCCATGTAATTGTGAACCAGGAAGTATAAAGAGTGACAAACACTGCTTAGTGAGGAGGTCGGGGTGGATAGGCGGGACAAAAATCACCAAACTTTCACCCAGGACATTGGTGTTTGTTCCCCTTGTGAAACCAGAGGTCAACGTTGATTTATCTTGCCACGTAACTTCCGTAGCTAAATTACGCCACTTCCGGAGTTATTTTAACCCAAACCACCATCTTTTTCCTAAACCTAACTAAGTAGTTTTGTTACGAAATTGTTTCCT
The DNA here is from genome assembly GCF_043250625.1 of Sebastes fasciatus. Classification (NCBI taxonomy): domain Eukaryota; kingdom Metazoa; phylum Chordata; class Actinopteri; order Perciformes; family Sebastidae; genus Sebastes; species Sebastes fasciatus. The sequence goes on along the minus strand of NC_133804.1, from coordinate 14,739,002 downwards.
GTGAAGATGGAAGTTTATTTTGAAAAGACTGTATGCATGTAATCAGCGGAAGTCGACACCTGTGTCACATAATGCTGGACATTTGTAGAAAAACGCACAAAAATTGGGAATGATTTTTCGTAAGATATCATATAAACCGTTGTATGAGGATCCTTTCCCCATAAATACCACCAGCTAATCTGATAATCATGCCACTTTACATTGTACTACTTGTAACTGCAGTGTAACTGTGTAGAAATTATTTATTTGATCACCAAATGAAAAGTTAATATAACAAACTAAATTAATATGCAACAGTCTAAAATGACGTTGCTATAGATTGAGGAGAACACAATTTCTTATTAAGACCATCAATTTATTTAGAATTAATTCTGTAGTAATGATATAATCCTGTATTATTATCATTATGTTACCCATGTTAATCCTTTCACACCAAAGCCAAGCAGTATCAAGTGCTAAACCCAGTTTAGGAGCAACATCATGGATGTTTGGAATGACGGTTAATGTGGGTTTATACCATGAGGTCAATGGGAATGCACTGTGGAGGTATTGCACTGCTGCAACAACAGAAAACTGTGGTAATACACCCAATGAATGTTGTGCATGTATGTTGAATACGTGCTAAAAAACACAATATATATATATATAGTAATGAATAATTTAACTGCTGTTTTATTAAGCTCATGTTGTTTTTAGACCAGAGGTGAATTTAAATCGACATGCTAACATTAACATCTGTGTTTCGACCTGAGATGATTAGGGTCAAGGTTTCTGACTTTGCAACATCGGATTGAGACACACTCTTGGGCTGTTTCATTTCATTCATAGGTTAATTGCAGGTACCAAAATTCAGTTTTAAAAGGCTATACAGGAAGCTCAAGCAAGAATGAATCACTGAAACCAGTTTTTCCCTCCAAACAATCCTGTTTTCTTGAAACATACAAGTGCAAACTCCAATCATCCATGGGTGTGCCTCAAAGCAAATTACGCTCCCATACAATTAAACTGCATTCTCAATTACGTTCGAAGGGAAACATACTTTTTCGCGGATTATTTTTGTCTTTGACGTATCACAAAAAGTCAGCGGAAGGCAGCAGCAAGTGACGTAGTATATCGTATAAGTTACCTGATTGTGGGAAATACTGGAGAGGAAGTGCATGGGCTGTTGAGAGAGGCTTTCAGGCCCTCTCAGAGTCTAGATTGATAGGGATAGTTTATTAGGGAATGGGATGAGGGATGGGGGAAAAATCTTTATTTAAATTTTTTTTTTTTTTAAGTTAGATTAGATATGAGAATTGAGTCTTATTTTTAATCCAGTAGTAGGCAATAATGCATTTTTTTGGATGCAAACCACCTCTAAAAGCAACGAAGTAGAAGAAGAAGAAGAAGAAAGTTACGTGATTTAAGCTGTGTTCCAAAATGCATACCTTTACTTTTTACTTTTAGTACATACTGCAGCTGCCCTAACAAAGTATGTACTGTTGCATGCAGTATGCATACAATTGGGATATACTACTTCGTCATAACATTGTGCCAAAATAGCCAAAAGAGCATGCTGGCTTGTGTACTGCAAAATGCAACCGGATATAGTAGTAGGACATCCTGGTATTTTGGGCATACTGTATTTGACATACTATGTATTGGGACATACTAAATCCTTTTCTGGCATACTAAATAGTATGGTAGTATGGGGTATTGGAACACACAAATAATAACAAGAATAACAAGCGAAAAAGTCCACTATTGGCGGGCGGGTTGGTGGATGGGTCCAACAAACACCGACCTTCCCCTCAGGAGACCGCTGTTTGTGTCCCATGTGAAACTAAGTGTTGCTTTTTTGTTTTGTTTCAATGGCACAGTCATTTTAAGCCAAACCATGATATCTTTTACTAAACTAAACCAAGTAGTTTTTCTAATTTTTTTTGTTTTGTTTTGTTTCAACTTACAACATGAACCACATGTTTAAAACTGTTTCAAACGGCGACCCTAGAGAAAATATGTTTCCCTCAAAACGTAACTGAGAATGCAGTTTGGTTGTATAGGAATGTAATGTTGTAGGAGACAGGGTTGCCCAAGGGCCCAAGTATATTATCAGTATCGGTGATCAGTGCTGCACAGTCTGGATGCAACAGGACGATCAAAAGCAGGCGATAGTTTCCTGATGAAGACAGTCCAGGTTGGCTTCTCCTATGAGAAAACTGAGGAATATAGAGCACCCTAAATATACATCAATGGACAGATGATGTTTCTTTCCATGTAATGATGTACACTAAGCTATTTCAAAGAGAGGGATGTCTGCACAATTGTCTCTGCAGTTTTTGATTACTAAAATGATTAATAAGTAGTCTGCATTCAGTGAGTCAGATCATTATATTCTGCTTTGTTGGCGAATTTGGATTCCCGTTAGATGCTGTATCACACCAGCTATTCTTTCTGGGATTTATATAAAATATAGGCTATAGTGACACAACAAATAACATAATCACAATACATATCCTGTGTGAAAGCAATTGCCTTGTTTTTACTGTAGCTGTTGGTACAACAAATCTATTTTGATGTTGGAAAATCTTAAAGCTGATACATAAGAAAATTATGTTTGTAGTTTTGGGATTTGAGAAAAACTGTCCAATAGGTTGCTCGTGATTTGCACAGTATGGCCTTGTGGAACAACTTCTTCTTCTGCTCTTGTGTGCAGAAAGGTGCATAGATTTGTGTTTTCACTTTCCTGGATGTGTTGTGTAGTTGCACAATGAGAGATGGTGTAATGCACACACCAGTTCTACTGCCACCTGATTGCTGCCATCAAGTAAAAGAAAAGGCTCTCATACATCCTGCCAGCTCTTTGAAGGACCTGACCTCACCAGACTCTGCCAGAAATGCATTAAAATAGTGCTAAGTGATACTGATAAGCATGTACTAAATTAAAGGGGACCTATTTTTTGTTTCTTCCCTTGAAGAGTGTAGTTTTTTTTGCATGTAAAAGGTCTGCAAAGTTACAAAGCCCAAAGTCCACAAAAACACTGCTCCTGAACTGCCTGAAACGCCTTGCCTTTTCTTCCGTAATGTGGTGATGTCACCAAGTAACACATTTGTATAATACCTGCCTAGCGGCAAACAGAGCGTTTCAGACAGAGGGTGATGGGCGGTGCTGAAGCACAGCTGGTATGAGAAAAATAAAGCGTTTTTTTTTAACATTAAAGCAGGTAAACATGTTCTAGTAGAAACCAAAAATATAAGTATGCACCTGAAAATTAGCATAATAGATCCTCTTTAAAGATTTACTGTGAAGGCTTAACATACACTTACAAAGGATTCTGAAGAGGTTTGCATGTATGTGTCTACCAATGAATGCCATGATAATAGACTTGTGTTAACATTAGTAAAATAATAGAGTAATGGAGCAGAAAGTGGAACTGGCTTGTGATGTCATCAGTCAGGAAATAGTGAGCAGCTTGGGTGCTGCTGGATAATACTCTTTTTTTCTGAGCAGCTAGTGATCATGCTTGTATTGGACTCTGCTTTGTTGTGTGTCAGATTATTTATGGCACTTACTCAACACGAGCCTACTCACTGACATGCCCCTTCTAAACACAACTTCATCCACGTTTCACAGACTCATGCCCAGTTTACACTCAAAATGTAATGGGACATTTTTTTTATAATAATGTGTTTCGGAATCAGGACGCCTTAGATGAAATTATAAAGCCACACTTTCATTACTCTGTTGTGATTATTTATTTCAATTAATAGAGATTTCTGTAAACTGCCTTCATCAGGATGAAATACAATGTCCACATATCAAGAAGCGAAAAACACAAACTCGGAAAGAAGACATTACATTCAAATTAGGGAAGGGAATTTACAAAATACAAATATATATATCTATACATATAGTGCTTCAATTCAACATTTAAGACCATTTTGGTAGATTCCTTCCCTAATTTGAACGTGAGATGTTTTTCTTTTGACTTTTATCTTTGTGCTGCTGATGTTGACATTTTGGTATCAGGCTTTCCTTGGACTGGCCTCTCAAGTGGATTGCCCTGATTTGAAACCGTATAAATTTAGTCAGTACAAATTCCAGTCAGGTAACTGTTTGCAGAAGCGTTGATCTCTGATTTAACTGTGAGCCAGCACCTCACAATAATATGTGTTTCCCTCAATCTTTTGTTAGATACATTGTAAACAAAATGGAGATTAACAAAGTCAAACATGTTTGACATAAGAAGAACTCGCCGACAGCAGTGTTTCTACCGGTGCTGTATGCATAAGACACATTTTGATATCACCACTTCTGCTGTTACTACCACCCTGAGAAAACAGTGTGTGGAATTTGTACCTTTTGACACTGTGCAGCACATTACTGTCAGATTGACGGCCCCCCTGTGACAAACGTTTTTGTACCTTGTCTTCTGACACTGTACCACCCCCAGCACTTACTGAATATATTGAAAAAGCAAATAATAGTAAGACCGTCTGTATTTACATGCGCAATATAACCCTGTTAAAGAGGAAAACAAGATAAACGTAATTGTTCAATTAAAGGGGACCTTTTATGCTTTTGTGCGTTTTCCCTTTCCTGTAGTGTGTTATAAAGTGTTTTGTGCATGTAAAAGGTCTGCAAAGTTACAAAGCCCAAACTCCACGCCAAAGGGAGTTACTCTTCCCCACAGAAACACTGCTCCCGAACTGCCTGAAACGCCTTGCTTGAAGTCCCGCCTTTTCTTCCGTAACATGCTGATGTCACCAAGTAACACATTTGCATAATACCTGCATAGCAGCTAGTTTGGCACACCCGAAAAGAAAGCTAGTTAGAGCGGAGCTGGAGCGGAGTCCGAGGAGTTTGGTTCGGTTGACCAATCACAACAGAGCGGGCCAGCTGACCAATCAGAGCAGACCGGGCTTTTTGGCGGGTGCAGGAGCTCAAACAGAGCGTTTCAGACGGAGGGTGAAAACAGGTCCTGCTGCACAGCCTATATGAAAAAAAAATTAAGTGTTTTTTGAACATTAAAGTAAACATGCTGTAGTAGAAACCCAGAATACAAGGATGCACCTGAAAATGAGCATAAGTCCTCTTTAAAGCTTACAAACAGTAATGTTCCCCAGTAACCTGAGTTTACATGATTTTTATTTTTTGATGATCAGGTTTGGTGTTGGAAGGGTTTGTTGCAGCCTCAGATTAAGAGCAGAAAAAAGGAGGGTCAGTGTTGTTGTAAATGATTTTTGCTGTGTGTAAGAAAGACTCTTCTCTACGATCAGAATCCGAATATAGACCGAAGCTAGACTAAGCTCTATACGTGCTGCAGTAATTCACAAGATTGACACATAATCCAGGTTAATCGGGTTATTTCTACCTTAATTTGACTAACAGGAGCCTGGATGTTTACATGACATTTGAGATAATTGTAGTATCACCTTAATCTGGTTATAATGATAATGGAAGGAGGCAAAGGAGGAACAATTACCTACTGCCCTACATTTGAGCATTAGAATAAGCCAAACCTATCAAAATCTATGCTGGAAATGTACTCAGAAGGGCTAATGACAAATAAGGTCGCAGTGAAGAAAAATGTGAGCCTTCTCCTTGAAATTCTCTACCTTGGGTGGGTTTTTATTTTTTTCTAAGGGCTCATCAACAACAGTGCCATTTTGTTGGAGGAACTATTTGGGATATGAGAGTCTGTCTGTGCTGTTACTGGGGGAGAGTCTCTGAATGGCTGCCCTGGGCATTGAGCAGAACAAGGCACAGAGTGAGCTGAAGCAAGCAGCTCTGGAGAAACAGCAACACTCTGTTATTCAGCCCTTGGCCTGTGCTCCAGAACATTGTGTGTACATCTGTAATCTTACCTACCCCCTGGGCTCACAGAGACCCCCCTCCTCCTCTCTCTCTCTCTCTCTCTCTCTCTTTCTACCACCATGTTCTCTCATTCGCTCTCAGCCCTCGTGTCTATACTCTTTCTCGCTCTCGTCACCACGTCATTCCCCTTTTCTTCTCTTATGCAAAGATATAGTCAAGCAAATACACCCACACACTTTCTCACATTGACACCCATACACAAACACACCAAGGGCCTTGAAGATACACCCATGTGTGAAGATCACACAGTCTTAATGTGTCAGAGCCACTACAGCCTGCTCAATTTTTCTATTAATTAAAACGAAAGTATGACGTAAAGAAAAAAACATTCCGTTTTGGGGTCACCTGCGGCTTCGTCTTCGCAGCTCACTGCTCCGTGAGACTCGCCCTGGTATTTCATATATATATATAAATATGCGTGTGTGTGTGCTGTAAAAGCAAATGTTTTTAGTTGAAATTGAACTAGAGCTGCGAGTGTTTAAATATACATGAAGCAGAGGGCTACATGAATGCGATCCTGTCCTGGATGGTGAGCAGTTATGAGCTGTGTCATGTGTCGGCGCTTTGGACCGCTCTGTGCAGGGCTTTCATCAGCCTCCTCTGCCTCTGTCACTGAGACGTTCCCCTCTCCCTCCCTGCTCCCAGCTCCTCTTCACACACACTGTAATAAGGCATTCATGCTCCCTCTCTCTGTTGCCCCGGCTGTTCTGCCGCACCACTACATGTACAAGTCTAAAAGCCATGCTGTTGTTGTGTCAGTGGACGTGTGCAGCTCTTTCATATTTAGCCCCGTAGATATATTTATGACCAGTTACATTTTAAAACTTTTTTTTTTTTTTTACATATCTTTTAATCCTTTGTCTTTTCTCTGACACTTCAGCCGTCTGTCGCAACAAGAATATCTTGTGCATTGACATGTTGTGATAATCCATGTGATGTATTGTCATCATCCTGCTGGTTAATATGTTTCCTTGGGGATTTGATGCGCTATCATGAGATCACACCTCTGCCTGCGCAAATCCTTATTGTTTTCATTACATTACCAATCAATCATCATTTGACGCATTTGCATTTCTCTTTTACAGCGTTAACTATTTTTCGGGGAACCATCCAAGCTGTGTACAGTAAGGATGGGAGACTGTTGACCTCAACTGAGGAGGTAATCGGGCGGTGGAAGGAGCACTTTGAGGAACTTCTGAATCCGACCAATACGCCCTCTATGGTAGAGGCAGAGCTGGAAGCTGATGGGGGACCATCATCAATTACCCTGGTGGAAGTCACTGAGGTAGTCAAACAACTCCACAGTGGCAAAGCCCCGGGGGTTGATGAGATCCGCCCAGAAATGCTGAAGGCTCTGGGTGGGGAGGGGCTGTCTTGGATGACACGTCTCTTCAACACCGCGTGGAAGTCGGTGACAGTGCCTAAGGAGTGGCAGACCGGGGTGGTGGTTCCCCTTTTCAAAAAGGGGGACCAGAGAGTGTGTGCCAATTACAGGGGTATCACACTGCTCAGCCTCCCTGGTAAAGTCTACTCCAAGGTGCTGGAAAGGAGGGTTCGGCCGATAGTCGAACCTCAGATCGAAGAGGAACAATGCGGATTCCGTCCTGGCCGTGGAACAACGGACCAGCTTTTCACTCTCGCAAGGATCCTGGAGGGGGCCTGGGAGTATGCCCATCCAGTCTACATGTGTTTTGTGGACTTGGAGAAGGCATATGACCGGGTCCCCCGGGAGATACTGTGGGGGGTGCTGCGGGAGTATGGGGTGAGGGGGGCACTTCTCAGGGCCATCCAATCCCTGTACGCCCAAAGCGAGAGCTGTGTTCGGATCCTCGGCAATAAGTCGGACTCGTTTCCGGTGGGGGTTGGCCTCCGCCAGGGCTGCGCTTTGTCACCAATCCTGTTCGTGATATTCATGGACAGGATATCGAGGCGTAGTCGGGTGGAGGAGGGTTTGCAGATCGGTGTGCTGAGGATCTCATCGCTGCTTTTTGCAGATGATGTGGTCCTGTTGGCATCATCGGTCTGCGACCTCCAGCACTCACTGGATCGGTTCGCAGCCGAGTGTGACGCAGTCGGGATGAGAATCAGCACCTCTAAATCTGAGGCCATGGTTCTCAGCAGGAAACCGGTGGTTTGCCTACTCCGGGTAGGGAATGAGTCCTTACCCCAAGTGAAGGAGTTTAAGTATCTCGGGGTCTTGTTCGCGAGTGAGGGGACGATGGAACGTGAGATTGGTCGGAGAATCGGAGCAGCAGGGGCGGTATTGCATTCGCTTTACCGCACCGTTGTGACGAAAAGAGAGCTGAGCCGGAAGGCAAAGCTCTCGATCTACCGTTCAATCTTCGTTCCTACTCTCACCTATGGTCATGAGGGTTGGGTCATGACCGAAAGAACGAGGTCGCGGGTGCAAGCGGCCGAAATGGGTTTCCTCAGGAGGGTGGCTGGCGTCTCCCTTAGAGATAGGGTAAGAAGCTCAGTCATCCGTGAGGGACTCGGAGTAGAGTCCTTGCTCCTTTGCGTCGAAAGGAGCCAGTTGAGGTGGTTCGGGCATCTAGCAAGGATGCCTCCTGGGCGCCTCCCTTGGGAGGTGTTCCAGGCACGACCAGCTGGGAGGAGACCACGGGGAAGACCCAGGACTAGATGGAGAGATTATATCTCTACTCTGGCCTGGGAACGCCTCGGGATCCCCCAGTCAGAGCTGGTTAATGTGGCCCGGGAAAGGGAAGTTTGGGGTCCCCTGCTGGAGCTGTTGCCCCCGCGACCCGATCCCGGATAAGCGGTTGAAGATGGATGGATGGATGGAACTATTTTTCTGCGTTTAGGGTTTGTGTGTAATGGGAGGCATTATAAAACACATCTTTTAAAGCTCCCACAAAAGTTCAAAACAACGATGTATTTTTCCCCTATTCCTTTTTCTTTTCTCAGACGGTAGCAGCTCTCACAATTGAATTTGAATGCCATGCTTTTAGCGCCAGGGATGTTTGATTATCCACAGACAGGGAGCTGTGCTGGATTCCATTCCTTTCATCACGCTTTAACCAGTGTGAGCTGGCTCCCCCCCTGTCGTATTTTATGAGAGGTGATTTTTAGTGCCTCTCCTTTATGCAGATGATTTTGGCTGCCTCTCCCCCCAGTCTAGTCTTCAAGAGGTGGATATTGGTTTTGACAAGAGAGCTAACCCCGCTACCTCCGCTCTCACCGGGCTGTCTTCCTGACTGCTTCGCCGGGCTGGATATTCTGGGCCATATGCTAATGCGAATTACTCTTAGTGAAAGGGAAGATGCATCTACAGGTGTTTTCAGAATGAGGCTCAGTGACAGGAATATTACACCGGGCTGGAAACCTCATTGACCCATCGCACTCCCACATGGATGAAAGTGGCTTTATATACTGCCACTGAGCCATATATGCTCTTTATATGCAGTAATACTCCCAGTTAATACCCACATCAAATGACAGGGATCCACATGGGTGAAGAATTCATTCAAATATATGGATTACATTTACAGGATTTTTTCCTTCCACTGGCAAGTGTTCATGCTTACTTTGCCCACTGCCACTGGATGTGTGCTCATAGACTATGCAGAGCTTTCTCCTGTTAGATATAGCCTCTGGTGAGCTGCACACCTCCTTCATGTCCCCACACAGGAGGCATTGATGGCGGTTCGTAATCTTAATGAATAGGGATAATGAGCAATGTTAATGGTGGTGTTTCTGGTCCTGGTTCGGCTCTGCCAAAGCCTCAGCATAAAGCCACAAATACAAACTCTTACAACAGTGAATGGAAATCTCCTGCAGAGCTCTGCACTACAATGACTGAACTTAAAGAGCAGCTTGCAGGTTAGAGCCCCCAGTGAATCAATGTGTAGGGAAATGATGTAGACACTAGATTTAAAAAAAATAAAAAAATACATAAATATGCACTACAGTGACATCTGGAGGCGTTATACTGAAGATATTTCTTACTTTCTCATAAAAAAACAAACCGGTCCAGAAGTGATGTGGGCTGAGGGAGGGCGGCCGGTTTAATTTAAATAAATATGGATCACATGCTAATTGTGATACTGAAGAGGTATATTCATACGTCTATGATGGACAACAGTCTTATAATTATGAGCCTGCTAGGTGTCCAGAAGACCAGCAACAGACAAGGATTAGGAGAAATAATGGATCGGCGAAAAAATTGAGTTGTGTGAGAGCCAGTTGAGCAGCTGTCTCGGCGAGCTAACGATAGCTATCGCTGTTCACATTCACATTGTAAAGTTTGCTATCATATATCAGGGCGTCAAATACGGAGGCTTTGTCACGGCCGTCTGCGTTCGGTACCGCCGCACAGCGCCGGTGTGAAATGCATTGGGCGTTCCATTAACTATGATGTAAACCCATCCACGGCAATAGTAAATAATCCGAGAAAGTGCGCTAGGGGTGTGGTAACATAGTTTTAAGAGCGAAAAGACACACACCAGGCGGGCGGGAGGGGAGGTGGATGGGTCCCAAAAACACAATGCTTCATGTTACAATCAGCTGTTTGTTCGTGTCCCGTGTTCAGAAACGTTCAGTGTCATATTCACTGTAAAAACGTAGTAGTTTTAAGCCCAACCATGTAGTTCTTTCGTAAACATAACCATAGTGGATTTGATGCCTAATCCTAAAGTGACCCAAGGGTAACTATAGTTGCTTTGATGCCAAAAATAAAGTGACGCCATGGGCGTGATAAAGCAGAGTTGGGATGAGAATGTGTTGTAGAGTGGTGCAGGATTGAGTCCTAAAACCAGGATATGAGTTAGCATTTTAGCACTTCCGGTTCCCTCGCCTGGAAGTTAATGGGGTGTTTTTAATGGGTTTTTAGTTAGATGCCTGAAATAAGGTTTGTGGTTAACACAAGCTTAAGAGATTTTAACGTTTTGTTCTACGATATAAAATCCATCCGTGAATCTCCCACTCGTGAATTTTGAAGCTTTTACGTGTCTTAAAAAAGGCGTTTGCTAACAAGTTGATAAATGAGCCCACAAAACATCATCATGCCGAATCGTCCACCTTTACAGCCTTGTTGTGTATACTTGCGTTCATGCGACAGCGGCGTAGTTCGTTTATAGCCTAATGTTAGCTTTTTACTTCTGGCGGTTATATTCACACTTCAAAAATCATAAAAGTGGTGTTCATTCGTGAAGATTATCTTGCTGAACAAAATGTGTAAATATCATAAACGTTTGTTTGCCACAGAGCTCATTTTCTGCAATAATCCAAAACCCAATGGAAAAATCCCATTGGCTTTTTGTCGAGGTAACCCAGGGCCTTCACCACTCTACAACTAAACTAGTAATATAGGTAATATAGTGCTGGCAGGAGGTAAAGAAGTCACAGCATTCACACAGGAGGGTGATCATGTTTCTGTGTTGATGCTGAAGCCTGAACTATGAAGTCACTATGGTAATCACGTCTGTCCTTTCACTCTCCCTCTATCCTGTTTTACTAACTAAGTAGAGGGCTTTGCATGATTGCCTGGATGAGTGTTTCCCCTCAACGCTGCATTGCTATTGTCCACTTGTCCCTCCTTCATCTGTGTAATTGTATGCATGAAGTTTCAACTGTAAATCCCAGCTGTTGGCAGGTTGTCTGCTCCTGCAGTGCTGGGTATTCTGGTAAGCCATTGGCTGAGGGCTATTGGTTTTTCTTAAGCTGGCAAACATCATGAAAGATAACACAAAGAGGAGCTAGGTAGGGTTTTTTTCCTCCAGTCGAATAGATTGGAGGAAAAAAAAGCAGGCGGCATTTGTCTCTCCTCTACCCGCTGAAACAGATAGAGTAGCTGTGTGGAATAAAGGAGATGCTTCTCTCTCTATCACACTCCATCAGCATTATTTACCAGACCTGCCAGTTGCTTTGTACAGCACCTCTCCCTGCCAAGTAGGCGACTGGCGTACGACCAGGGGCTAGTGACAACAGGCTACAGTGGAAAGCAAGGAGAGCTGTGTGGACGAGCCAAGTCTATTCATTCCCCTAGGCCGCTGAGTGAAGCACAGAACTCTATCTGCTCTCGCTAAGGAGAACATAGCACTTTATGGATTTTTTTTTTTTGTATCATACGCTATGCTAGAAATGATCATAAACCTATCTTTTTGAATCAGTGTAGAAGTGCCACAGAGTGCAGTGTTGTAACATTGATAGGTTTGTAATGGCTTTGAATAACCGTATTTGTTAACCCTGAGCTGAAGTTAAAAGGCTTTCAATACCCGTGAGCGTGTTACTGTATGTAGCCTACTGAACTGGAGGTGAATCACACGTGTCAGAGAGGCTGTAATAAATGCATGTTTCGTTTGTCATCCCCCAGCCACACTCCCATCAGCCCCCCTCACAGAACCTATGGAAACATCAGCACTCGGGGCTTGGAAACAGAAAAGTGATTTTTTTTTTCCCACTGCGTGTCACAGATGGTGGGAAAGCCTTTGTAATGCTAATATAATATCACACTGTGTCGGCCTAGCTCTGCAGTTCGCTCTGTGTGCCAAGCAGCCTGGCTGTGGAGTGATTTACCAGTAAGGAGAGAAAAAGACCTCCCTCGGTTTACACTGAAAGGCTGCGTGGTTGGCGGGTCCTGCCGCTCGGCCTGCTGCGAACCGGGCCCGCCTTTACTTTATTGATTCCGCGATCCGTCCAGCGCTGTGCACTGTTAATTAACTCCGTCTCCGAGTATTTGTCACATTGTGTGTGTGCTTATTAAAAAGGATATTACTAAAAGGGTCTCGGCATTAAAAACAGCAGGGAGGATATAGTAGATGATTTTCAGAAACCAAGAATTTAGGCCAGTTATTTTTGACAAAATGAAAAAAAAACCTGCACACCATATCGTAGCATAAATACACAAAATGTTCTAACATTAAATAGGATTTCTTTGTCCTATAAAAAAAGCAGGTGTTTAGAGTAAAAGGCGCCTCACTCTAAAATTGTGCCTCTTACTACCAATGTTATGCCACCTCCCAACAAATGAGCCAATGGCAGGCCACTTCCTCCAGCGTTAACCAATGACTTTGTGCCTCCGTCGGTGGCAGCGAGTCAGCTGCCGGAGGGGAGGAGACGGGGCCATTGATGTCTCTCTCTAGCTGCGCCACGTCACATTGTTGTCTATTCGATTTCCAGCCCTCATCCCTGGTATTTGAATCACAAGGGGGAGCGTTTCATATCCTTGCTGGGAGAAGAAGGGTGATCTTGTCTATCTGAAAGAGCACGCTGGATTAAGGGGGTTATTTCCCCAGAGGGGGGGATATGAGAGTGAGTGTCACTCAGACAGCACTCACTCTCACACTGCCTCTGTCTCTGCATGTTGCCAGGGAGCCCCGGCTTTGACTTCTCCCCCTGTATCCCCCCTCCTCTCCTGCATCATGTAATCCTTGGCTTTTTGCTTCCTCTCCCTCTCCCTCTTCCACCTTCTCGTACGCATTCTCTTCCTCGTCGTCGCTACCATCTCGTCTACCCCTGCTGGTTCAGTGCCGCCCTACAGGGAATGGAGAATTGCGTGGCTCGGAGGATGGTTGTTATTCCAATCACACATCCGATGCAGCGAGGGTCCAGTAAAGTACAGAATAATTGGCAGGTTCCAGCAGCTACAGACTGGCATTCTACTCCAGTATGTGTGTGTGTAGCTGTGATGAGAAGGGGCTGCTGTAGGTGCAGCATTCAGAGGTCATTTCATTAATTACTAGCGCTTGTGTTGGGTGCATGTTCTCACATTCTGTTTGTCAGCCTGTGTAGTGATGACATATACGTGCTGACAAAAGAGCTTGATGCTGACAAAAAAAGAAATATCAACCACAGGACAAATTATGTTAAAAACAAACGATACCCACATTTTCACAATTTAGTTAAACCAGCCAATAACATATTGGGTAGTTGAAATTTGGCTGCAGTCTTCTGTCTGTTAGTAATCTCGCTCAATATTTAGCCCACTTCTGCATCATAACTCACTAATAGTATTTGTGTCTGTGTTATAAATGTGACTCTATTTTTCAGACAGTAAAGTAATGGTGCAAGCGGAGCAGATGTTTGGTAAACACACACACCTAATTATCTGAGGGTCATCCCGGGTCAGAGGTCAGATGTCGTATGTGCTCACCCTCTGTCTTCTGAGAGTCACTGACTGATAGGACTCCGGGGGTGACCACTGATACGTATCAATGGAGCCAAGCAGGGCAGCTAATAAAGCATGCGGGGTATCGGACTAGGGGACAAGCGTCAGGGAAAATAAACCAGTGCTATCTGCTGGCAAACACATTGACCCGCAGACTTAATGGAACATGTCTCCCATAGGTGCACCACTCTATTGATTAGCCATTGATGGCAGTTGTAGCCAACGCTGATATCGAGTGTGATTTTGCTTCTTTCCACCATCTCCGCTGTAGGCACAGGTCTGTTCTTGCAGAGGCTGAATTAAAATAGGTACAGCATAGCTCTGTGTCACTACATGTGCTGTGCTTTTTTTTTTTTCTCAGCTGCGATTGGCTACCGCGGAGGCCAACACCATAGCGACCATCATCACTTCTTGTTCTGATGCCCTTTCCCTGTGATCCAGCCTCACCTTTATGGGCTTCTCATTATGAGGGACTCTAACTTTAAGTTCTTACATGAACAGACGTGCACGCACACACGCACGCGGTATACACACAATATCCAACACTAGCGCACACAGATCAGTACACAAACACAAATCATATCTCTTTAATACATAACCACATGCTGCCACATGTTCATTTATAGAAAGGAACACACACACGGACACATGCACAGACACATGCACACTTGTGTAGAAAAGAAAGGCGCTGGCCCCGATAATTGCATAAATGTCAATTATTCTAGAGCTTATGTGCGAGAGGTAGAACAAAGTGGTGGTAATAAAAAATATTGATCACTTCAACCCATAATGCGTCTGACAGGCATTGTTGTGGGAGAAACAGGCATTGACAGAGTGCCGTTGTAAACCTGCAGGACATTATGTCGCTGTATTAGCACTGATCACTGCGCTGTAATGGTCCCCATTCCCCCCCCCCCCCCCAGCCTGATTTAGATTCAGTAAAGCAAACGAAGCGTAGCTCTAATAAATGCACCTGTTGGAAATATGATAATTGCATCTCTGATGGCTGATCTTTTTTTTCAGCGGTGCAGTAAAGATCAGTTGATGCATGCAATGCAAGTATGTGTGTGTGTGTGTGTGTGTGTGTGTGTATATGTCAGTGAGGCGTTCGAAGGGTTGGCCATGATTGGTAGTTTTGGCTCTGTGTTTCTGGGGGGTGGATGCATCTTCTGTCTTTATCAGCAGTTACTCATACATCAGCATGTTTTTAACTGTACTGAGTGGGAGCACCGTGTACGTAATGAGTGTGTATGGGAGTGCGCGTGTACGTGTGTGTGTGTGTGTGTGTGTGTGTGAACTTGTGTGTGTGAGCTGCTTGTATGCGGAGCCTCATTAAATACGCAATCGTTTCATAAGACTGACCCTTCAAGAGCAGTGGGTGGACCAAACATAGATTTGCTCAAATGAGCAAATGAATCTGTAATGTGAAAGTTTATGGTGTGTAAACCTTTGTGTGTGTGTGTGGGAGCTGTGTAGTACATATGCATGTTAAAAACCTACATTGCATTCCCAATTTCTGTGATTTAATAATTTCGCTTTACATGCCTCAGCCAGTCTTCTTCTGCACTGTGTGTTCTTGTGCGGGGCTTGTTACATTAACCTCAGGCTAGTGGAGATGTTTTTTTTGTTATCGTCATCACATTAACTTCGTACTGGCGTGCACGCTCATGTACCATCAGAAGATCGCTGTACATGCGAGCAAGATATATCCATATGTTAGTACGGATGCCATTGCTTCTGTCTCATTAGCAGCAGTGCTGAGGCCCTGAGCTGCTTCCTGTGCTCCATTGGGACAGCTGATGAGGCCTGACTATGTGACCTTTAACAAACTAATCAACTTTTAACACCTCGCCTACTACCTGCCTCATTGCCATTCTTCTCTCTGCCATTCACCGGCAGGGCCTCATCCCCATTTAGACTCCCATCACTTTTTTTTTCTTTTTTTTCGTTTTAAGCAGCAGCAGCAGCAGCAGCCTTGTTTTGACTGATCATGTGTGTGAATGAAGCAGCACTGTAAACACATGCAGCAGCAGCAGCAGCAGTCTCTAGTGGCATGCAATGATGTATTGTAATCGCTTGTTTCTCTCCTCACTCTTGACCTTCCCTCTGCTTATTTCTCGCCTCTCCTTATCTCTCTCTGTCCTCTTCTCCTCGCCGTCGAAGAGCTCAGGTTGTGTAAAAGATAAACAGAGAAACAGACAGTTATCAGCTAATATATAAAGTTATATATCATGTACAGCGTGTGTTTGGTTCTGCACTGTACACAGGAACTAAATTAAATATTGTTCATTAAATTTTATTAACTAACTTACAATACATGTATCCGCCATCTCCTTCAGTCGTTTATATTTTCACGATAATAAATACTTAATAACAAATTTCACTGCGCAAACGCCTTCGTAAAACATCTTCATCATCAGGAGCAGCATTTCACTGTGCATTGATTAAATATATAAATGTGCTGTTTTAAAATAACTTCAATAATTTTAAATTAATTTTCTCATGTTTAAAGCACACAGTGTCTCAATTTAAAAAAAGAGAATGTAAAAGACATTGCAGTATCTTTAATTTGTTAAAAGTTCAATAGCCGACATGCACAGAATTGGAGGATGTAGCTGTAATGGCTTTTCTCCATTAAATTTCAATGGCTGACACAATAACACAAACATGTTTAAAATACACTTGGAAAATATAATAAAATCTAATGCAATCGTTGTGAAGACAAAGTAATAATCAGCCTGCAATTTAATACAATACAAAACAATACAATACAATTTTAATTTAACAATAAGGTGTTAATGTTACTGTATTTTGTCCAGGGTTATACTGTGTATTGTGCAAAGCCAGTATTTTCTCCAGGGATCAGTAATGCATGGAATCATATTTTACAAGTGTTCATGTTTTTGTGTCCACCCCATTACTAGATTTGACCTTCTGGCTAATGTTGAGAAGAAACAATAAGTACTTTATTATTGGTAACATGTTGAAGCAAAACACCATGTCCTTAAAATATGCTATATGCATATAACTTTGCACAGCTGCTGGATTCTTGTGATATCACAATGTTACACAAAAATCCATTGTCAGGCTTCAGGTAATAAGTTTTAATTTTTTAATTTATTAATTTATTTGACAGGGACAATACATGTAGGCATTGTTACACTTAATTAAAATGTAACCGATGCAATGTTTATAGGACTTCTATCCGTAGCTAATTTGCAGACCATGTCCCTGGTTTTTAAGAAAAAACATAAAAATAGATAAAATCACATTACACATAAAATCACATTGTACATTACAATCAATTTGCATATGTATGTTCCCAATCAGTAATCAGTGATCACAGGTTTGGTTTAGTTCCAGCCAGTGTTTTACCTTTCCATTAAACGGTTTCAGGTCAGGTTGTATTTTTATTTCCGTTGCTACGGCATTCCAAAAATTTATTTGTGCCAGAACACGGACCAATCGGCATCCTGTGAGGACCTATTGCAGCTACAGGCGTAGCTTAGGTGCGTGTGAGACGACAGGGAGAGGTGAATTGTTCTCAACAACAATGGGGGCTCCTGAAGAGGTTAGCGTCATGGATGTATAAAGAGAACTGGATACAGCGTTGGATACGGGCTCCCGTTCATTCCCTGAGAGTTGCTCAGTGATGCATGAAGCCAAAATGGCTCGACTGCAGAGTGATAAAGTAACCGCATCATCCGGCGATCTTCCGCATTCATTGGGCCCAAAGTAGCATTTCCTCTCATTCACATGAACTGAGGAAGGGAAAACTCTGGATTTGGCTATTAGTGCATTTTACAACTTTTAGGACCTAATGATTTAAATAACGGCTATTCAAGTGTTCGTACTGGGTAGTTGGTTTAACTAAAAAAAATTATCCGTCGATTTACAGACGTTTATTTCCATCCTTCCTTTCTTATGTATCATAGTTCTACCTACTAGCCCAAGGAATAAATAATCCAAATTGTGCATAAAACCCTTACCATATATATTGTACATACATACAGTATCAAGCAGCTCACGGTCTAAAAGAGCCTCGTAAACAATGGATGCTATACTTGGAGCTCTTAGTGCCCCACGGAGGCTGAAGGTTCATTGTTGACCTTGGAAATAGCAGCTTGACAAAAAAAAAGAAATCTCAACA
Organism: Sebastes fasciatus; assembly: GCF_043250625.1. NCBI lineage: Eukaryota > Metazoa > Chordata > Actinopteri > Perciformes > Sebastidae > Sebastes > Sebastes fasciatus. Next base: position 14,720,870 of record NC_133804.1, on the reverse strand, counting down.
CAAGGTCCAACTTTCTTGTTTCCACATCTCGCGTCCTTCCGCTGAGGATGGAACTGCTCAGTTGTCATGGAGATGGTTTGGTTATCACGTGACTTAAATATGGGATTTCAAAAGACGTCTATAAAACGAATGACTCAAGAGAATTATGGGAAACAGATTTTATTGCTGTTATCACATGACTGAAATTACAACAACACATTTAGGAACAGTATTTTTATTGTGCATGATTCACAGTGCAAATATTATTCAGTCAGTTAATGACAGTAACCAAAAACTTAACAAATGTTAACTAAAAGATAAATGAATGCAGATGAGAGAGCTGAAATCCAGTCATCTCTGAAGCCACATACCAAGCTAGGATTAAACTGTCAGTCATATACTGTATCTGAGCAGAACCGTGATCTCATTAAGAAGAAAATACTAAATGACAGTACATTCTCCTGAGAAAAAGCCGGATCCTGACATACGAGCAGAGGCCTGCACCTCTAGGCTTTAGAGGTAACAGTGGTTACAATTGTCCAGATGTGGCTCTGCAGGTTTTGCTGTGCAGATAAAGATCCAGCTCTATAATCCTGATTCACAGTGAATCTCTACCTATCAGATGCTTCCCGGGCTCTTCAGCAGCCTGTGATTGACGATGGTTATCTCAAGCGGATACCATATCTCTGCCATCGCAGTGGCCGTGTCTGGGATTTTAGGTGAGGATGTTTGATCAAATACAGCACCGAACAGCTGACAGGGAAGACGCACAGTGGCAGAAGCACATGTAGAAGGCACCATTGAATTAAGATATACAGATAAAGACTTTTTTCTCTCTCTCTTCATGTGTCAAAATTATTGAGATATATCTTTTGCTGCAGCACAAATATTACCTGACAAGCAATCTTCAAGGTTTGTGTGGAGACGTGGTAGAAACTAAAATATAGGCATGATTCAGGAAACACCTACATACTGTAGATCTGTCATGGCCCTGACACACTAGCCACCTGTCGGGTCAGGAGCTACTGTGTTGCTGAGCATGTGTGGCCATTTTTTCCTCAAATCCCCAAATTGGAATATTAAAATAAGATTTGTTTTTGTTATTTAAAGCAGCTATAATCAATATTTTAATATTAACAATTAAAGGAACATTTTGTAACATTTTGGGGTATCTATTAGCAGTGATGGAATATAAATGTTCATAACTATGTTTTCATTAGTGTATAATCACCTGAAACTAAGAATCGTTATGTTTTCGTTAGCTTAGAATGAACCCTTCATATCTACATAGGGAGCGGGTCCTCTTCATGGAGTCCGCCGTGTTTCTACAGTAGCCCAGAACGGACAAACCAAACACTGGCTAACCGTAGTTAGTTAAGTACTGTTATTATGTTAAGAATAGCCTCTGATCAAGGCGCAAAGTGTTACCATGGTTGTGCACCTGGCGGCTCACATTACCGCAGTCTTGGAGTGAGCGGAGGGGTACTCAGTTGGTTGCAATTTGCAACCACACCACTAGAAGCAGCCAAATCCTACACACTGTACCTTTAATAAAAATGACTGCATGTATTCTGAAAGGGGTCACTTGCAGTGATGAACCAACGGAGCATCATTAACCGACTCTAAAGCTTTATAGCACTTTTAACTCATTGTGTTGGATTTCATGGCCCCCGACTTTACTGCTTTGATTCACTCTTACAGCAGAAGAAGCTCTGCTAAACGCACTGTACACTACCTGCTCAGTACCAAGCAAAATAGTGATAAAAGGAGAGTGAATATCAGACAATGAATGCTGTTCCTCCGTGTCTGCTGGATGTGTAATTTGGCAACTGTTTGCTAACACGTTCACCATATTAATTTTACAAGGTGTTAATATGTCAGTCTTGTGTTTACAGCTTGTTGCGGTGTCCCTAAGTGGCTAAAAACAGTTAATACAGGTTTGAGTTCTTGTTTACCATCTGGCTGATTATTTAATGTAATTCTGATGTGATGTACAGTATATCAATACTGAACAAAACTCTTATTAATATTGTGCTATTGATTTCATCCATCGTCAACTGGCTCTAATTACAAACACTGACAACTCATTTGTTATTGCAGGCACAGAACATATGCTGGCAGTCAGTCGACGGTGGCCTGTGCGATATGTTCGAGTGAACAAGTAATAACAGACGTGAGGTGATGCAGAGTGTTTGATCTGTCGGTCATTGACAGCTCCGCTGCGTCTTTGAGGTTGGCTCGACGATGTGTCAGCGCCTTCAGAAGAGGAGAGCTCTGACATATTGGTGGTGAGGAGGCCTGTTGACCTTCGACGGAGCAACGCTCATGTTTTTGAGAGAGAAGAGAACCGTAGAGTTACTGCTTCTTCTGCAGCATGGAAGGAACATACAGAGACATAATGTACACAACACAGACAATAGCAGGACGAGGAGGAGTGCTATACAGTCCACCTATCAGTTAACAAGAGAATGACTGGGATGGAGAGACCAATGAGGTGGCATGATGGCTTAGTGGATAGCACAGCTTGTCTCTGGGTGTTGGAGAAAGAAACCAGGTGAACTATGTACTGGACATGAAAGAGTCTCTGCTTCTATTGAAAGGAGAGACTACCATTCATAGTGAATTTCTGAGTGAATGTTTTCTTCCCAAATTTAGAAACTCTGGCCTTCCAACTGAGACAAGTTCATACCAGCTAATTCTGTGATTTAGTCTATGTATTTCTGTCTAACTGTGTCTGTACTGGATTTGTGCGTTCTCTGTACTCCTACCACGTAATGCTGCGAGCTCACAAGCTCAAGAGTATTACCGTGAGTTGCGTGTGAGGCAGGTTACTCAGCGAGCCGGTGAACCTGCTCTGAAACTGTATACCTGTGCTGAAAAGAGGAGTCGCCATTTCAGCGCTGTCTGTATTTCCCGTGGCGCTATGCCCTCTTTGAGAGCTCCTCTGTTGGGGATCTATTCCTCGGCCCCTGACTCTTTCCCTCTGTTGACACAATGGGCCCTTTGTACCTATGTATGCTACTGCTGTGGGACCTTGCTTCCGATTTTTGGCAATTATACATGATCCCAGTCCAGCCATGCCTCTTGTTGCCGCTTCACTGGAGAGAAATGCAATCGAATCGAGGAGAAATGCGGTGAAACGGGGATCCGGGAAGAGCTTGCAGGAATTAGATTGTGGTGCAGATAAGTTCCATATAGAGCGAGTAAACATGTTCTTATCTTGTTATCCAGCTTGCACATTAACACATGGTGTGTGGAGGAGGTGGAGGAGGGCTTTAAAAGGATGAATCAAATCCTAATCATTCTGTTTGGCTTTTCCCACTCTCTCTCTCTTGCTCTTTGTCTCTATTTCTGTTTGTCATCGTGCAAAGAACCCCGGCGCACACGCAAGAACAATGGCGGGGTCATAAGTGCTAGCCATTTTCCTACACCTGCTGAACGCTACAGAAATGAGTGCATGGTGATTACGTGCCCTAATGTGTGGCGTTTAAAGAGCGGTTTCCTGCCGCAGAGTTAAACGCTGGTGCCCTGTGTGAAGTATTAATGATGTGGATGGATGAATCAGGTCGGCGCAAACCTGTTGACGGCAGCCGCGGCGCTCTCTTAAAGCTGCACCCGGACATCAGGCTTAACCGCTCGGCAAATTGGACATGCTTGTTGGCCGTAGCTCCAATTTATGTGCACTCTCTATTGCAGTTAGTCCATCTTCATTATTGAAATGGCCTCTCGTCAGGTCATGACAGAGTGGTGGAGACGGCGAAGGGAGGGAGGGGGGGGGGGTTACAGGAGAATCATGAATAATGTGGAGAATAAACACATTTGGAGCTGGCTGGCAGTGTTGGGAGTGTTGTGAAATGCTTTCGTTTTCTCTCTCCCTCTCTCACTCTTTATGTGATTGTATATGCAGCCTCCGCCAGTGGATGCTGATGCTGTGGATCCTCAGCCTTGGGGCTTTGTCTAACACACATGCAATTGGGCATAAACACACACACACACACACATGCAATGAAGCCGCTACACATCCACAAGCAGCTGTAGGCGCTGAGCTATGGCAGGACCTCTGTAGCCTGACCAGCATCCCCAGCTGTGTGTTGTGTCACTGTCACTCCGGAGACACGCTGCTCGCTGGCTATTTCTAATAGGGTGCTGCTGCTGTGACTTCACTTTTTCCGAGTCTTGTCGGAGTCTCTGGATTGTTGCATTGATAAATCCGGGCTTAGCTCATCTGGGTCAGCCAGTTCAGGAGGGGATATCCAATTCCAATTCATGCTTTGTCGAAGAGGATGTATCTATCGGCCGATGTAGAATTTCAATTTCTCAGCGTGATACAAGATGACCTCAAAAACATCTCTCAGCTCTGTAAATGCCATGTGCACTTAAGCCTCGGCTTTAGGAGTAATAGTGCCTCACTGTGAAGAGGAGAACGGGTTCTGGCTGGGTCTACCTGCAGGGTCCTTGTACCTGCTGCACACATGAGCAGCTGTGATGGCTCATGAGGTAATTACCCACTGAGCCGGTGTGTATCTATGCAACTGTAAGCTGAAGCAGGGGTTCCCTTCAGGTAGCTCTCTCTCCCGCTCAGGTCAGTGAACAGCTAATGACATTTAGAAGCAATAGGATGAAAGAGATGGCAGTTGTTTGTAGTCGGCCACAACACTACCTTTGTCTTATTGTCTGCCGTCTGTCTTAATCTCCCAGCCAGCGTTTTCACACCACAAGGAGATCGTGTTATTAGATCCCCTCCCCTGGCTCATTTGTCATCCTGCAGCACCACTCCTCCAGAGAAGGACTGCAGGAGCTGGGAAAAAAAAGAAAACAATATAAACAGGCAGGAGGCCACAACATCAAATGTTCATCATTTACTGGCCCAGAGTCTCTTGTATCATCATTATTCTTTAAGGAATCACACAAGGTTAATATGCTTTTTTCTTCTCTGTGTGCCACCCCAAACTTCAACCTCTCTCTTCTCTCTCTACCTTAACGCATTGTGTTGTATTACATTGTACCCAGTGCACTGCATCCTGCTTCACTCAATCATCCCCACCCCCACTTTCTCTCCACTTGCTACAGTAAAAAGTATTGCCACACAGTCACATCTCTTTAATCTGTCCTCTCAGAGCCGGGTTGGTTTCCGTGATGCCGCGGCACACAGAAGGGAGGGAGTCAGCTAATTACAATAAACAAATATGCTCAGAGCCGCCTATGTAAGGTTCGCATAGGTTAACGACGCTGCTATAAATGTTAAATGAAGCTTAAAATAGGATGGTATGGCATACAGTTGCCATAGCGATCTCAGCTGTGACTCTTGGTGTACGTTCTTGGTTGGCAAAGTTTAGATTAATCTTCGACACGAATCTGTGATACAGAGAAGAGATGAGTGATTGTTTGGTGCCCCGGGGGTGTCTTTGATGTCTCAATCATGTTTTGAAGCTTTTTCTTCAATTACCGCAACTTGGTGTTTGTCTGCCTTTGTTGTAATGAAATCTAATGTACTGCTGTTAATGTTATTCTGCATGAGACACACGGCAGTCACCCTGTAACGATCCCGTTGGTACTCACATCTCTTTCTATTTCTCTCCTCTGTGTGTCTCTCTGGCTCTCTCTTTTCAACAGGTGGGACAGTCAAAATGATGCGTAGGAGGTGAAGCGTTGAGCCGTATTGATGGATGTGTTAACAGACAGCAGTCTCACATTGATCGTGAAGACTTCAGAACCGGAGAATGCAAATGCAGTGGAGAACACAGGTGAACACTATACACTTTTTTCTTTGATTTATAGCTCGTTAACATAACATCCAACTCTTTTAAAATGACAAATGTGCATGAAAATGTTAATTTTGACTTTCTAAATTTGCTTTGATTATAGAGATTGTCGACCTAAGAGAAGAATTTCTCATTTTTCCGAGAATAATCAAGCATTCGTTAGAATAAACGAAAGCTTAATGACAACAGTTTCTCTCAGTTTAAGAACTTTGAAAAGACAATTAGTGTTACCACACGTACAGTTGAAGTAGCTTTTTCAAATTAGCTTTTCACCCTCGGTTTTAATCTCTTTGACAATAGGGGGAAGGTGAAACACATCCTGTCTTTTTAAAATGAATTTGAAAAGAAACATTAAATGAAGCTTTTTAAGCTATTGATAATCCTCTCTCCCGATGCCTCCACAATTCTGACAAATATGACATCTACCTTTTCTCATAAAAAGGTGCAAATGTGAAAGAGGGTGCAACCGTCTTTCACACTCATTTACAGTCATTAGCATAGCCAAAAGAGGGTGTTTGTGTAAGTCAGTCAGTTTATTCTGATTTATTTCGTTTTTGGTTTTAGTTCGTACTTAGAGCTGCAATGATTAATCGATTAGTTGTCGATTATTAAATTAATCGCTAACTATTTTGATAATCAATTAATCGTTTTTTAAGAAAAAAATTTTTTCTGATTCTAGCTGCTTAAATTTGACTATTTCCTGGTTTCTTTACTCCTCTATGACAGTAAACTGAATATCTTTGAGTTGTGGACAGAACAAGACATTTACGAAACACTGATCAACATTTTTCACCATTTTCTGAATTTTTTAGACCAAACAACTAATCAATTAATTAATCAACAATGAAAATAATTGTTAGTTGCAGCCCTAGTGACTGCCTTTTTACTAACATGTTTTTGCACTATGGAACTGTGATGCTGTAAACTTGAATTTCCCTCGGGATTATTAAAGTTACTATCTATCTATCTATCTAGTTGTACCTGCTACCTCTGTGAATTCTCAATAACATAAACCATGCATAATAACGATACTTCCATGATGTAAACTCTTGATTTAAAGTTAATCCAGGTACATCTGCAGTGTAGTCTCTTCCTGTTACTGAACTATAAGCCCCGCTGATGCAATGTGCTCATTCAGCCACTACCTACTGCCCCCTAAAGTTTACCTCTACCAAGCAGCACTGATCCTTAGATGAGGTTTATCTCAGTGTTTCAGCTCTGGTCAGGCTCAGTGGGGACTGTCCGGTCCCCACTGTGAGAATCACACAGATTATCCCCAGCGCTAGTCTGTTCCTTCAGAGGCTCAGAGAGGAAAAGAGGATGGAGAGTGAGAGTAGGAATAAGAGCGGTAGAGGAGAGGGTGAGAGCGGCTCCATTGAGCAGGAATAGGGCAGCTCTCAGAGGAGGATAGCCATGAATCATGCTGCAGTTACTCACCACTTATTATGAACATCCTGTACCGGCTGGATTGATTTCCCCCCAACCATTCACAGAATGTCATATAGTGAAGATGGAGCAATAGGTAGCAAGCAGCTTCTGTGGCTGGCCTACCAGCTGGATGAGTGAACGCCCCGGGTGGCTGAGCTGCAGAACGGCTAGCTCGGCATTTTGCGAATGTAAAAGCCTCCATATAGCGGGGATAAGGAGCGGGGAAGTTGGGAGGGAAGGAGATAGCGAGGAGCGAAAAAGGGAGGAGGAAGGGGACGGAAAGGGGGATGTGAGTGAGGAATGATTTCAAAAAGCCATTAAAAGGAAGAAAAGGCCATGTCAGCTGTTTTTCATTTGCATTGTACTTCATATTGTGATATCTGAGCTATTTAATTCATTTGTCCACATGGGATGGAGGTTTGATTCATGTTAGTATCAGACGGTCGTCATATATTCTTGTGTTTTTATCCTGTTTATAAAGTGACTTTAGGTAGATTGAAAAAGCATAGATGTGTGTGCACGTGTGGCATCTGACACACTAATAGACAAGGCCACAGACGCCAACTTTTCTCTCTCCTCGTGTCCATGACCGTGTCCATCGGCATGGGCTCGCCTCCCCGCGGAGCCGCCTGGCACAGAGCAGCCTGGGCTTACCTCAGGTGCACGAAGCCCTGAATATCATGGCTAGAATAGAAAGACAGGCCAGACTCCGAGAGCTCCGTGTGCTAACTGGTCCGGTCTGGTCTGGTCTAGTTTGGCGGTGGTCGGGCTGTCTAGCACGGCTGGGCTTGGCAGGGCCGAGGATCAGAAGATCACCACCTCCTGCCAGCAACCGCGGTCCTCCCATATGCTCAGCGGTGAACGTCCGTGCCAGCTTGCGTGAGCCGTGTCGCATCCAGCCTCGGTTACTATTCAAGGAGCACTTCTGCTGATAACACAATTACAAAACTGCAACTGTGTTAGGATGATCTCAGAGTGTATAAAGCTTGTTTTTTATTAGTATATGAGCTGCTCTCTCTGTAAGCTAGATATTGAATTCTGGCAGCAGTGAGTATTTTGGATGTTTATCTTGTTTACATTTGCCAGCTCAGATGCAGTTGTAACATTATGCTGTATAACGTATCAGTGACTATGAGGCTGCCGATCCCCCTTTGACCTCTAATGTCAAACTTGATTTGTCATCTACAGTCATCGCTGTAAGACCCTGTGTGTGTGTGTGTGTGTGTGTGTGTGTGTGTGTACCTGTCTGACTGACTGATCTGTGGCACATTCTGAACAGCTGAAGAGCTAATGGTCCAGCTGGAGACAGATGGCCTCTCGATAACACTATACCCCCAAGCCAATACTCACACTCTCTCACTCTCCCTCTCATACACACACACACACATACACATGCATATACACACGCATGCATCCACGCATGCACACACTCTCTCACATACACACCAGAAAATCACATGCACGCACGCATTGGATTGGATAGATTGTTAATCCATTATAAACCCTGAGGAAACACATTTTTCAATATGAGTTTAATGTTTCACAGCAATTTTGAACAATCTTTTGGCAATATTAGGTGGCGGCTTAGGTTTCACACGAGCACGGGGGGGAGGGGGAGGGGATAAAGGAAGTTAATTTCTCCCACTTTTTTTGTAATTTCCCTCTTTTGGTGGCTTTGCTGCTTTGTAGGGCTAATGAAAGAGATAAGACAAATATAAAGAAATGATTACTTATCTATGAGTGCTGGGAAATGACTTGGTAGATTTCAAACACTGGCACTGTTTACTTCTAATTCTAAATAAATCCAAATTAATTGTGTCCACGTCTGGACAAAAACATCATTACTTGTCCTCCTATGCACCTCTCCTTATAATAAGTGCCATACAATAGAACGTGGCTCAAAATGTGATAGTGAAATAGTTGTTAAATGTAGGAAAGGATGTCTGTCCTCCACAGAGAACATATGTCAGTAGCATGTTTTTGCTCTGAGGTCATTTTTGCTCACAGATTGAAGGGAACTGATGGCGAACGCCTCGCTTCGATGCTTCTGCAGCCTCTCACAAGTTGCTACCGTAACAGTTTTTTAACTCCGAGAGGAAGAGAGGAGATGCATATTTCTCCTGAGGTTTTCTTCATTAAGGACAACAGTTAGCGCCGTTGTGTGCTTTTAGTAGGCGTTCTGGTTGCTCCAATGTGTCTGCAGGCCGCAGACCCGGAGAGACCTGCTCTCAGAAATTTCATTACCTCGTTAAATCACTCTCAAATCATATCCATATTCAAAGATTTACTCACTGCCAATACGGCCATGTTGAATACTGTTTGTTAAGCAGTCTTCCCCCTCAAGCATTTATCACTACCTCAATAATGAGGCGCATCCACTCTAAAATGGGGGACGTCGCTAGTTAACCTCTGTGAACACATTAATTGCTGCGGTATGTTTTTCAATTTAAATATTTCTGGCTTGATTTTAAAGAATATGTGTGAGGCAGCAGCTTGGGATTGCAGAGGGAGGCAGGTGTAGAGATGATATTGGTTATACAGTCTCCAACATATGGGCCTGTCGTGTCCCATGTGTACGTACCTGCCTCCGCTGCTGTCATCTAATTATGCAGAGCAAACAAAGCTATCTGCCTGCTGCTACAAGCTCGCTTCTGTGGGTTTTGATTGTTGCTCATCAGATGGATGTCTTCAACTGATTAAGACATTGTCACAATCGACCTGGAGAAAATCACCAAAACCTACTTTCAATTTAGTCATTACTGCTATTGTTGCAGTCAATCTGTGTAATTTGGTGGTATCTTGTTACCTTAAGCTAAGTTGGATCTGCGTATATAGAGATGAAATGCTAAAAGGAGGGGGAGGTAATGCAAGATGACTGCAATAATTTGATCTCATATATTGCTCTTGGGTTGGTAAAGGAAGGCAAATAATACCATAGCATTATTGTTGTATATTATTTCCATAAAGCAGCTGACATTATTTTCAATAAACTAGGGCTAAAATAATTACTTAATTTAATATTTAATAATTAAAATATTTAATCTCAATTAAGCGCATGATTGTCCATGATTAACCGCAAATTAATCACTAATTTTTATCCGTTCAAAATGTACCTTAAAAGAAGATTTGTCAAGTCAGTGTGTCAGCGTGCTGACTTGACTATAACTTGCCCAAAACTGCATGTAATTATCATAAGGTGGGCATGTCTATAAAGCGGAGACTCGTCAGTACCCATAGAACCCATTTTCATTCACATATCAGAGGTCAAGGGACCCCTTGGAAAATGGACATGCAAGTTTTTCCTCGCCAAAATAGCGTATGTTGGGAGCGTTATTTAACCTCCTTTGTGACAAGCTAGTATGACAGGGTTGGTACCAATGGATTCCTTAGCTTTTTAGTTTCATGATGATACCAGTATCTTCACTCTAACTTTAAAACTGAGCCTGCTACAACCTCTGAAAGATTGATTGCGTTAATGCGTTAAAGAAATTAGTGGAGTTAATTATCGCGTTAACGCAACCCTACACGGCCTACAATGAACAAATTAGTCACATTTTGAGGTGGCTTTTTCTACCTTCTGTCTATGAATGAAAGCTTAATTTAACACAAAATTCGAACCATTTAGTAACTATTATCTCATGAAATACATGATGCATAATTGTAGAAGTCATTCCATTGATTACTAGCACTCACTGTCAGGACACTCAGAGAGAGTGTTTTTTTCGGAGACCTTGCTTCCTGGAAGCGTATGATAAAATTACTCATTTTGTTCTGTTAAACTGTATTTCTAGCAGCTCAACCATGTTGACTTAACATGAGGCGGGTGTCTCCATTTGTGAGTTACCTGCTTTGGGTTTTATGTGCTCTGAGAATTTGGTAGGAATTTTTTACGTCTGTGTTTCCTCTCGCCTTTTACATTTGAACATCAATCAGTAATGGGTAAGAAGTCCCAACTTGACACTGCTAATACCTCTTATTGAATCTAGTACCAAAACTGAAATATTAATGTTTAAGGCTGGCATCACAAAATGACATTTGGAGCTCTAGGGGGTTAATTGACACTAATTGCATTTCAGCAGCCCAGAACAAATGTCAGTGTAACTACAGAGCAAAAACAATGTAATTTAACTTCAGACTTACAGTTCAAAGAGTTGATAGATCTGAAATCTTTTATTTTTTTCCTCCCTGCAGGGGTATGTGAGCAGAGTGGTGATCTGAGTCTGTGCGGCATCGTCGATGCTGCTCTCCCTCCGTCCTCGCCTCCTCCCGCCGCAGAGACTTCACAGCGGGCCTGCCCAACACACCAGAGGACCACGCCTGCATCACCGACCCTCTCCCTGCCCCTCGGTGCCGACTCCTCTCTGGGCCTGACAGCGGCCCCCAGCCCTCCCTCCGATGACGCTCCAACTGTAGTCCCCCACCTTCACCACACTCCCTCTCCCACACCACTTCCCACCCCAGCTGTGAGCTCCTGGAGCCCAACAGGAGACACTCAGAAGACGTCCCTTCTGCTGCCTGTTGCCCTCCCTCTGTCAGCTACAATGATGGAGCCTGGCACTGTGTCTGCCCTGACGGACGAGTGTCTTCTCCAGCCTACCCGCACCTGCCTCGGCTGCTTCATCGAGACCCGTGATGCCACTGACCCTAATTCCATCCAGAGCCCGCCCCATGACCCTATCACCAACCCTGACACAGAGACTGGGCTTAGTGTCAGGATAGGGGACGTGAGCCGAGAGGACTTCTCTGACATCAACAACATCAGCATCCAGTGCCTGAGCCATGCGGGGGAGGCGGTGAGTCACTATGGAGAACAGCTCCTCTCTGACCAGCTACTTAGCTTTCCTCTGCCGAAAGTCCCCGACGAGGGCAAACGAGTTGATGGAAACAAAACAACAGAGGACTGTGATGACCCAGAGGATGATGGAACAGCTAAGAACTTGTATGAGGGACTGTTACTGGACAAAGTGAGTGGAGAGGAGGTTCTGCTGGCTAATGCTGGCCAGGACTGGGGCTACTTTGAATCCTTCATCAGTGAGAGTAAGATGGAGCTGCTGGACCTTTGTTCTAAGAATGAACTGTCGGTCAACCTCTTCTCCGAGGAAGATGTTGACAATCTATTTGACGATGAAGACGACGATTCGACTTTAAGCAGTGATGTCTGTTCGCTGAAGATTCGCTACGAGTCTTTCCAGGACAACATGAGGGAAAAGACAAACGTGCTCCAGGAGGAGACGCAGTTCAACTTTTTCCCCAGCGTCCTGGCCAACTGTGCCAAGAAAGAGGAAGGAGCGGGAGTCTTGAGGAGGAGTGCTGAGGAGCTTCAGCCCAAAAGTGACGAGCTCATCCTGGAGACAGGACAGGAAGGAAAGGCTGGGGACTGCAGTGGTAGGAGCCCCCTTGATGGTTCCCAAGGCTCGCCCATGTCCACTCCCAAAGTCAACTACCTAATGGACTTCAATTCCACAGAGGAGTCGGGCGAGTTCAGCGACGACAGCTCCTGCACCGGCTCCTCCTCAGACACCCTGCAGGAGGGCAAGTTTAAGAAGGGACACTCGAAGAGATTGCTCAGCCCCTCTAACCCTCTCAACTACGGTTTGCGCTCCAAGAGAAAGGTTCGATACAGTGACGATTACTTATATGACGTTGACTCGCTCGAGAGTGAGAAGAATGCAGAGAAAAAAGAGAAAGCTCCCTCTGGTCAAAAAGAGGAGGAGGACGTGGACTGGTGCCCCAAAAAACGCCGGAAATCCTGTCGTAAAGAGCCGCCGGTGGTCATCAAGTACATCATCATCAACAGGTTTAAAGGAGAGAGACTCATGTCAGTGAAACTGGGCAAGTTGGACCCTGTGGATGCGACTGTGAGCTTAAACACCGACACAGTAAGCAAATACGAGACACTGGCTCCTCTGAAGGATTTCTGGCAGGAGAAGCAAAGAGAGAGACAGGAGCAGCTTAAGCTGGCTGCCAGAGATAAACAACAACGCGGTTTTCATCTAAACGGACGCCATCATCGCCCTTTTAATTCTAGTCATCCCAAAAGGAAATACAAGATTGCAAACAGGCTTAAGGTTCAGAGGATTCACGCTGTGGAGCAATCAGCGACAGTACAGTGCTCCCCTCTCTCTGATCGGGTCCAGGGAGGTGTCACTAAAGAAGAGGCCACCCCCACGGCGGGGGGAATAACAGCAGCCCCAGGACTCCCAGTCACATTAGACACAAACTCCATCACGCACACAGTCACAGCCAAGAGCCGCTCCCAGGAGAGGGAGGAGAGGGAGGGGAGGAGATTGGGAGGAAATAAAACAGTCAGGATAAGGAAATTCAAAAGCGAAGCCCGGCTGAGGAGCAAGAAAATGAAAGAGGCAGAAGGAGAGGAGGGGAGGAGCGTGACAAATGAAACGGATGCCTGTGTCGCTGCGGCACAGATTGAGGACCCTACTGCTGGGTTAGAAGAGGCAGGCGTCAGCTCAACTACAGTCAAACCCCATTTCTCTGACAATGCCACCACTGCTCTCACATCCGAGGAGAAATTCCCCTTTGTTTCGTCCACCTGCTCTCCTGACAAAGCTCCCCCCTCAGAGGCGGTGGAGGCGGGTGTCCCTGTTATCCCGGGGGGATACCTGCAGACCCTGTTAGATGCCACAGACTCCTCCGGTGGAGCAGCTATCTCTTATTTCCCCCAGCAGCCCTCTAGGCAGCAGTATCCTCTGGGGCTGTCCCTAGAGGAGAAACAGTTTTCTTCTCTGCAGCTAGCTCAGAGCTGCGTCCTCTCCCCTCCCTCCGAGTCGGAGCTCCAGCAGTCTCCCCAGAACTGCCCCAGCTTTCCCCAGATGTGGCACCCGCAGCTCTGCGCAACTCACAGCCAGAGCTTTGGGCCCGAGACCCCTGAGACGCCCATCTTACCCAACAACTTCCCAGCTGCTGTGCCCCTGAATGACAGCCTGCCAGTGTCTAACTACAGCCAGCTGAGCCCTGAGGCTGACAGGCTACTTTATGAGAAGAGCTACCTGACTGAGGCTGGGCTGCAGCCCGGGGCAGATCTGCAAGTGTGTCAGTCTGCCTGTGTGGAGGGCCAGGTGCAATACCAGAGAGGGTCCCTGTGCACAGACAATGGCAGGCTCATCAGCTATGACTCAGTGGGCTCTCTGTCAGCCTCCTCCAGCAATTACAGCTCCCTCAGCCTCAAGTCTTGTGAGCGAGAGGGTGAGGAGGAGGGCCGAGACAGCTTCTTAGCTCATTGCAGTCCTAAAGTGGTGATTCAGCAGAGTGTGGACGCCCTCACCCCTCTCAGGGAGTCCTCAGACCTGCTGGACATCTCCAACTTCACCCCTGACAAGTTTAGACACTCATCACTGTCAGAGCTCTCCCCTCCCGAGACCCCCAACCTGTCCCCCCAGGTGGTGGGGCGTGAGATGAAGATGGGAGGGAATGTTGGAGAATACCAGGATGTGAGTGATATGACTATGGACTGCAACAGGGAGGTAAAGTGGAACTGTGACGTTATGCAGCAACAAGAGCACACAGCAAATGCATACACGGTGGAGGACAGCCAGTTCCCGCTGCACAACTTCAACAGTCAGGATGTGTTGCGTTTGGATAAAAAGGAGCTGGGAGTTTCCGAATTTGACGAACAGACTGGTGAGATGTTGGCCGTCGCCAAAAGCATAAAGTCAAAGAGGAAAGGCGGTTGCAAACAGACAGCTGCAGGACAGAGCCCAAAGAAAGTCCGGGCTCCCAGAGCTCCCAAGTCAGAAAAGGTCAAGACCCCCAAACAGAACTCGCGCTCCACCAAAAAGATAAAGGCCATGTTGGAGGGTAAGGCAGCAAAGAACCAGGCAGGTAGTTGCGGCACAGGCCTGACTGACAGTAGCAGCACTGGGGACTGGTCTGGCACCGGCTGGTCAGAGAGCAACAGCCTGGTCGGGGACGACCAGAGAGAATTCGAGGAGCCCTCCAATATTCTGTCCAACATTGTCTCTGGCATGGCCGAGGTCCAAAGGTTCATGATGGCCTCCATTGAGCCACTGTGGAATCCCATGTCGGAGGCCTGCATGCCCTCTGAGGCCAATAGCCTCAACTTAAAGACCCTCAAAATCTTGGCAGGCACAGAGGCCGACCTGAAGAAAAAGGGAGCAGCGCTAACAGGGGCCGGGAGAGGTAGAAAGGCAGGGGGAAAGGGAGGAAAGAACCAGGCCAAATTCAACCCCTCTCATCCCTTATTCCCTCAACTAGCTCTGGGCTGTAACATGTTTGATAAACCCAACTTTATTAACCCTGGGCCTGCGCACAAAAAGCTGTACCGCCACAAGACAAGTGCAAAGTTCCCGCGGATTGAGACACTGAAGGGGAAGCGAGCTGAGAGAGACCCAAATAAGGACATAGCACTGATGACCTCTTTTGAGAAACTGAGGTAATATTTTGTTATCAGCTGCTGTTGCACCCCCTTCTCACTTTCCCCCCCACTACCTGCTCAGCCCTCCCCTCCTTCCCCCCCTTCCAAGCATACCTACACTGACGCTATGCCAGAGCTGCATGAGTACTACGTTCCCCCTGACTACTCCCACTTCCTTTTAACCCCCGCCCGAAGAGGAAATTAATATCTGCATGAAAAACTTCTTGTACTTTGCAAACTACCTATTGAGTGATTGTGTCAAGCTTGATTGAGATTTGAAACGACCATGGCTGCATTTTTCTTGCTTTTGTTGTTTCTGCTTCGTTTGTTCTTCTTCTAGTCGTTTTTTGTTTTATTTTTGTCTGAAAAAAAAAAAAGAATAAGCCTTGAAAACAGTTCTGTCGCCTTTTTTGAGGAACTTTGTTTTTGTATTTTTCTCAGCAGAACTAGCTCCCCTGAATTATGTATTTATTCCCCTTTTTCCCTAAAGATGTAGCTATATACACAAATGCATTGAGTGACATCTACGCACCCCTCCTCCTCATCTGTTTTTGTATGCAGAATATGGATGTCCTGTTGTTGCTGTCCTTCATACACTGCCTGGCTCATTTCAAGAAGGGAACCTACAATTAATGAGCCCTGTTTAAGCCCGAGACATCTTGAAAACACAAGATGGGACCATTTTGTATTGATGACATATCAGACGTTGTCTTTTTTTTCCCCCCTCAAAGTTGGAATGACTCCCCCCATTTCCTTTTATCAAGCATTTCTTTGTTTTCCTCTGGAGTTTAGAGGAACTGGTTATCTAAATTTACATTTTTACGCCTTGCAAATTCATAAAAGCTCCACCCTCAGAGTATTTTTGTCAATGTTGTTGTACAGGGACATGCAATATTTGCAAAAAAAAGATGATTATAATCTTAAAATCAATGTGCCAAAAGTAACAATGCTGTGTAAATGACCTCTTATATATGTGTGAATATTGGCTGTTCCTCTTTTCTATTCCATTGGAGTATTGGCTGCTCGGGTTGGAGACTCCTTACAGAGACTTGCCACTACAGGAATTCTTTATTTGGGACTTTTCTCTCTTCTCTGATGAAAGGCACCTACAGCTGGCAGTGGTACACCACCACTCACTAAACCAAATCAGAAAGACTCTGAATTCTCCTCGTTTCCCCCCACTTTGTTTGCCAAATTCAATTTACCTCAACATCGCCTGGCACTGAGAAGCAACAAAAGAGAGGCAAAGGGGAGATCTGCTCTGAAGGCTACTGTAGAGGAAGACGATGAAGAAAAAAAAAAAGAACTGTTCAAACGAGCTTTCTCTGGACCACGGAGAGTGTAGTGCAGATGTTTGAGGGTACGCAAGGAAATTATTTGTCAGTTGGGGCTGTGCCTCGCTGAATAGCTGTTTTGTACTGGAAATTCAAGGCAGTTTATTACTCATAGAGATTCTGATGCACGCATCAGCCGTGAATGGACATAACATTTTTGCAGTTAGATTCAATGTGAATGTGAAAGCAGTCAGTAATCTTGTAAATGAAGGAAAAGCATGTCTTTGCATTAGCTCCACGTGGGAATCTTACTTCTATCTTACCCGAAACGGTAATTTAAACAGTAATTTTTCTTGACATTCTCATGTAATTTTTTTCTTAACACTGCCATACTTTAAACGTTGCACCACTGGTGTATTCGGTCTCTGATTATTTTTGGTTCATTTATCACATAATGTCTTAATTTAACTTCTTTCTTTTATATGGTGTCTCCTTTTCAGTTTTGATGGGTCAATATTTTGGCAGAAAATAATGTCACCAGGCCAAATAAAGGCACAAATTGAAAAAGAAAATGTATTGGTACTATCTGATCCAGTGTATTCCCGGGCCATTTATATTAATTACATTGGGCTCATTCACTGCCTCGCTGCACTGAAATAATTCCACCTTAAATCGAACCATACAATCATGTTTATAAAACCTTTTGTTTTATATACTAAATATATTTCAGGAGAAATGCAGAGCCCCTTCAACTGGTATCTTTTATAAATATATACTCAAACAATAGGCCTATATTTTATCTTTCTTTTGAATGTTGAATATCATTTTTAAACATAGCAGTAATTACATGAGACTGCATGGAGATGTGCGGACAAATTGAAGCTTGATTCAAAAAACAGGCCTTGTCACACTGGATATGGTAATTCTGAGGTGATAGTAATTGATTGCTTGCATATGGCAAGAATCATAATCAATCTTTCTCTGTCTCTTTTCTCTCTCTCCTCTCTGCCATGATCCTTTGTTTCTTTTCTCCAGTGTATCAGGGTTAGGACCAAGACAAGCTGCTGATGGGAAGCTCCACATGGGCCGCAAGCCCATTTAGTCTGCCTTCTCTCATTTCTGCCTATTGTCAAATTGAATGTACTTCTCTGAGTTCATAGTTTCTTCTTTTTTTGTTTTTAAAATGTGCCACTGTTGAGCTGCCTCATGTTAATGGTGCTAAGAAAGCTGACAATTGTTTTTTTTTTCTTTTCTTTTGTTTTAATTTTTTTGTTTTCCCAGAGTTAACAAAAAATAAATGCAAAATAGATTAGGTACCTAACCCTCTTTATGAATGTATATTATAATGTTATGTTTGATGTATTCACTTCATGATTCTTTGACATTGATTGGAATTACTTTTGCTCTTTTCATTAAAAGATTACCGAGCTTTATATATACTGTCTAGAGTTGTTACCAGAAGGAATCTTAATGAACTCTTGACACTACAAAATCTTGTATATTTTTTGTGTGCCAATTTGTAACATATTTTGTAAGTGTATATTTTTCTTAGAAAGTGCTGTGAAGTATTTGTGTGTGTGAGTAACCTTTTATGCGCCTCTATGGGCAGTGGAAAGGATATACAATGACAAGTTTCTGGTTTTAAAAACCAAAATATGAATATCAACAGAAAACTAGAACTATTTACATTTTGTTGGGAGTTTTGTAATAAGACCATGATCTTGTTGTGAGAGTGTTGTGTTACTGTGCAAAACACAAATAAGCAAAGAAAAAAAAACATGAAAACCTGGAAAAAAAAATATAATTTGTGAACAATTTGCTGTTTTATAGATTTTCATGTAAATTATTTGAGTATTATTTAGTTTTTTTGTTTTGTTGTAACTGTTGCAAAGGTTTTAAATATTTGTGATCAAGCCTGTATGGTGATAATGTAATATTGGTAACTTGCTGAGTTTTGTAATAATGTTTATGGAGTAAATATACAAATTAAAATAAGATTTTGAATGCTGCTTTCTGAAGAGCGTTGGGTTGTGTTTTTTACCGCCCACCCATTACTGTAGCCGGTAACTAAACGGTAAACAGAATCTCCACACTATTTACTTTTCTGCCCATTCAAAAAAATAATTACAAAAGGTTATGGCATGCAGTTTAGTGAAAACACTTAATATTAGAAACAGCTTATTGAGATGTCAGGAGTGAAGTGTAAGTGATACATCTGTTCAGGAAATATCCGCCATATCTTAATGGTACCAATACAATAATAGTAATAGGGAAGAATATAATCTGTTGTATTGAAAATTTGCTTTTTACACAAAATGTGTGTTAATATAACCTTAATAAGTCCCATTAGTCTGTCCTTATTTGTTACTCTGCAAGATTCTTGGACGTAAGGCATTTTAATTTCTGCACAAGCCTGTCTTTGGCTCATGTTATTTTAATGTCATATCTAATTAGCACTCAGGGTCAGGCATTGCTAGAGTGACTGCTCATCCATAACTCTGAGCCGGGCTGCTGTGGCCCACACTGCAACTCATTCTGGCATGCTTAATTGGAGCTGGAAATACTGTCTCAGACCATAAACAGATCCTGTGATGTATGCCTCCAAAATTGTCAGGTGGTATTAGCATTGTTTTTGTTCTTTAGTCACCCATAGCCGATAAGGGAGCAGGCAAATTATAAGACGGAACGTCTGATGCAGTGGATCAGGTACACCTGTGGTTATTAAATGAGACCCTAGTTGTTCTGTCAGTGCGTGCTCACACTGCATGGACAGCCATAGGCTCGCTCATTAGGACAATTGTTTGTTTGTTTTTTCATCATTACCCAGAAGAGTAACATTATGAAAGAATCAGCATGTTTAGGCGTGTACTTATTGAGTCAAATCACAAGAAGGTACAAACAACACAATTACTCACATTTTTTTTTGTTTGGCTGGCAGTTTATTGTTAGTATTAGAAATGATTTGTATGTGTGCTAGAATAATAGCTTTAAGTCACTGCAGAGGCTTTCAACAATAGCCTCCTATAGCTTTCCTATTGCATTAAGGTATAAAATAAAAATTAGGAATAACACAATTTTCCCAAATATGTGTCCATGAAAGCTGCAATTGTGCTTGCTAGCTAGTTTTTTGCACATTGGTTTACAAATGGCCTGTAACCAGCTGCCACCACCTGCCAAAGGGTCACCCCAGGGTCTCCTCTGGCATGCTGCTGTATCAATACCGTCCCACCTCCACCCACACACAGACTAGGCTCTGCTGTAAGCCTGATGTCTTTCTTCCCCTAAAAAAATATAGTTATTTTACATTTTTAAATTATAGTTTCAAGGATAAAGAGAAAGTTTTACAATTGCCCTTGACTTTGACTCTTCTATTGGACCATTTTTATGTTTTCACTTGTATTATAAGGCCAGTTGTAATGTAAGTCCAGTTAAAATGCATGCATATGCATCATGTATCACTCTTTCAGATACAGTCATTTACTGACACATATTTCAGAGTTGCTATTCTTACACACTCAAATGAATTTAATTGGATTACTAATAATTCATAATATTTTAAATATAAATAATTATTATTGATACAAGTTACTGACAAAATATGAAGCAACAACAGACAGGAGGTATGACATCGATTTAGTAACATAGTAAGTAATTGGCTTAGCAAAAGTACAATTTTCTGGCAATATTTTTAGTATTGAAATCAGAGAAGAAGATAAACCTCAATGGCAAAATATTTTAGAAAAAACACTCATTTGCAAAGAAACTAAACAAGTCATTTAAAGTGAATCAACGTTATTGTCTTCTTGATTTTATAACAGCTAGATATGGATATGTAACCTTTTCTTTTATAATTGTTTTTAAGATAATCTCCCTGACTTGTCAAACATATTTGGTTGGTGGTTACACATACTGTGTTTTTCAACCTTTGTTTTCTTTTTTGTGTGCTTTGACAAATTGCTCATCCTCTGACAATGTGTTGTAATCAGTATGGCTGTAGACATACAGTACCTACAGTACATGATGGACATAGCAGGAATAGCCAATATGCAACAGAACTTGGGAAGTTCAGTACTCACTCGCTAAAAAAAGTGGCATTGAGTGAAGATGTGAGTGAGTGAGTTTATGGGACACAAATATAAGTGGGCTACATACACAATAATATATATATATATATATATATATATATATATATATATGATATACTGTGTACTTTTGTACATAGTGCACATCACCATTGGTTGTGCAACACTAAAGACTATAAGCGTAATACAACTACATAAGGCATTAATGATGCAAAACAGTCACACAAGATTTTAGTTATTGCACTTTTTCATTGCCATTTGAAAATCACTATCAGGCATTTGGTCTATAACATTGACCGTTTGTAGGCTGTATTGCCTTTGTTCAACGAGAGAATGGAAACCATTTTAAAACACACTGGACTACAAATGGTCCAAATGGGATTAAATAGTACTATCTAATGACATTTAGTAACTATAAAATACATTAGTTGCCTCAATTTATGATGTCACATAGGCTATTGGATGCTATTGGTAAATGCCATGCATGATTATCAACATAGAAAGATAGATAGATAGATAGATAGATAGATAGATAAATGGATAAGCTAGATAGCTATATATATTAGCAAAAGTGTGCAAGATTTTATATACATTAATAAAGTGTGCAAGATATTATATGCATTAGCAAGGTGTACAAGATATTATATACGTACATTAGCAAAGTGTGCAATAACATACTATATACATTAACAAAGTGTGCAAGTTACAATGTTTGTTTTTAAATAATTGAGGTAGTAAATGTGCAAATGTAGATGTGCAAAATTCAACATGTGCAATATTATTGCAGGAACAAGAACAGAATGAATGGTTTAGACAAAAACTATAAAGCTGTGAGTTCTCTGTTAGACAGAGGCGAGGTGTTGTAGAGTTATTGCTTTAGGCAGGAACGATTTCCTTTTAAAATATGTTATATATATGCTGGCCATTTAAGCACACTGGTGTGCCCACAGATCTTTGTCTTCCAGTCTGAATTCTGCGGAAGATAAAGAGTATTTGCATTTACAACCGCATCGCGACGCTACAGCTGAACAGAGTCACACTGTCCAACACAAACATCCTCTTTCTAAGGCTCCTCTCAGGAGGAAACAGGAGTTATGCTGCTCTGAGTTCAGTCTTGCAGGCAGCCAACACGTACAACTCACTCCCCTCATCCTCTCCTCTGATTGGCTGACGTCAACTCAACCTATTTAGCCTGTGTTTTTTTTTTTTTTTTATTGAACAAATTCAAATTTACAAAGAACATGGCTCATAGATTATCACATTAGATTAAAAGGACAAGGTGCATATAGAACAAGAACAGATAAAATATGTAAAATTATACATGAAAATAATAATAAATTAAATTAAGGGCTATAGGGCTGTACCTGTAATTCATATTCTTATATTATACTAAGAAGTTCCAAAGCATTTTTGTTTTCCATGACTTTATTTTTTTTATACTTTATTTTTTCCTTTTTCAAGGCTGTTTTCATATATGCAATCCACTGTTCGTAATTACAACAATCTATAAACCAACTTTTGAGTAGATGAGCTTACAGACAAACCCATCAAGTACCCTAGAGAAAACAACCGCAACATTCAAAACCGAAACAAAACCAAGAAAAGAAATAAAAATAATAATAATGACAAAAAGAAAGAATAGAGTTAAAAAACTAAAAAACCCCACACATAACAAAAACAAACAATAATAATACAAAAATACGGGCTTTTATGTGTGTTTTATGAAACACATTAAACGTATAGGTTTCACTTTCAAATACTTGGATTTGTGCAAATAAAATTTTCCAAGAATGAGAATGTTATTCACCAGAAAGTCATCTTAGTTGTTGTCCATTTAGCCTGTGTTTTTTAATTTTTTTTATTGAACAAATTCAAATTTACAAACAACATGTCTCATAGATCATTGCATTAGAGTCAAATGACAAGGTGCATACAGAACAAGAACAGATAAAATATGTAAAATTATATTATGACTTTAAGGGCTTTTTATGTAAGAAAGAAACTCAGAATGAAACACATTATATCTAAATTACAAACATAGAATAGCCTAGATATTAGGCTATATACATTAGCAAAGTGTAGGTTTCACTTTCATATACTTGGATTTGTGCAAATAGAATGAGAATGTAATTCAGCAGAAAGTCATCTGTGTTATAGTCCATTTAAACCCGTGTTGTTGTTGCGGTGCTCGTGTCTACCTTGGAGGTTAAGCTCGGGGTAGGAATCACCCACGTGTGTTCAGTTTCCGGAAGATCATTGTAGCTCCTAAAAGAAAGAAAATGGAAACCTGAAATCGCACTTTAGCTTTAAACACCCGAGCGTCTCTGAGCGAAGATTAAAAGAACACTTTGGAAGTACGATTACACTGCTGCTCACATCATTGAACAGGTAAATACAACATTGAGTTAATGACAGACTGTTTATATTACCTTTTACTTTCATCAGCTAGCTCATGTTAGCTCGTTAGCTGTGAACGTCACTGGGTTGACGTCGAGTTAATGCTAACGTGTTTGTACACTTAAACATTAAACTACACAGTCCACATCGTGCTTCATAACACGTGTTCTTCACAAGTAAGTTAAGGTGGTTAACTGAGTTATCATGAAGTAGTCTAAGCTAAGTTAGCATTAGCTAAGCTAACTAGCATTAGCTCAGTGGAAGCTCAACCGGGTTTGTTTGGTCATCGAGGAAACTTGACTCTACACATTATACATCACAAACCCTACAGCACCAGTTTGCTTCACGTACAACACAAAGATAGTCTTTCTTTGTATCTAACTGTGGTTGAAGCCGTGTTTAATGCCAGCTAAGCTAACGTGAGCTAAGTTAAGCTAGATGATGCCATTTTGTTTTCATCCTCGACTTTGACCACTGCTTTCTGCTCATGACTTATAAAACACACTAATACACGTTTCACACTTCATCTGCAGCTACTTAAACAGACACGTTTTATGTTTAGTTCCTGAACAATGCGTTGATGTTAGGATGAACTCATTTGCTCAGCTAGCCAGTGCTGTGTTTGTGTGGTAACTTAGCATGTCATGTTTGCTTTGTATGTAAACCATGCTAACATGAGCTACTTCTCATATGACTTAGAAATACACAAAACTACTGGGGTGGATGTTTACAAATATGTTGCATTGTGTGTTTTGACACGAGTTTTTTCCCTTGATTTACAATTTCCCAGGTTGATAGTAACACCAGAGACAGGTTTAGGTAGTAATACACTGATTCATCATAGCTTCACCAGAGCTAACAAGAAGGGAAATAAGACATTTCATAAGCCTTTTGGTGATAAATCTCTGTTGCATGTGACTTAGAAATACACATTTTCCACATTATTTGTAGCTACTTAAACAGCCACATTTGCTCAGTTAGCTGAGTGTTTGTGTTTATATAGTAACTTAGCATGTCATGTTTGCTTTGTATGTCAGTGGATGTAAACCATGCTAACATTAGCTACTGGGGTCGATGTTTCCAAATATGTTGCATTGTGTGTTTTGACTCCAGTTTTTTTTCCTTGATTACAATTTCCCAGGTTGATAGTAACACCAGAGACAGTGTTAAGTAATAATACACTGATTCATCATAGCTTCACCATCTTAAGAAGAAATTAATCACACATAGGAATGATACATGTTCAGATTTGTAGTCACTGAGTTAAGATGTGCATAATATAATATGCAATATAATATAATACCTTTTAATATATCTATACTTTATTGTAGTTCTAGTCCTTTGTAGCTTTTCACTGTTTTTAAAGGGACAGTGTGAACTGTCACCATAGCTAACAAGAGTGGAAACAAGACATTTCATGAGCCTTTTGGTGGTAAATCTCTGTTGCATATGACTTAGAAATACACATTTTACACATTATTTGTAGCTACTTAAACAGCCACATTTTCTATTTTGTTCGGGAACAGTACGTTGATGTTAGGATCAACTCATTTGCTCAGTTAGCTGAGTATTGTGTTTATATAGTAACTTAGCATGTCAGTTAACCATGCTAACATTAGCTACTGGGGTCGATGTTTCCAAATATGTTACAATGGATTTGACCCGAGTTTTTTCCTTGATTACAATTTCCCAGGTTGATAGTAACACCAGAGACAGTTTTAGGTAATAATACACTGATTCATCATAGCTTCACCATAGCTAACGAGTGGAAATAAGACTTTTCATGAGCCTTTGGTGGTAAATCCCTGTTGCTTAATCCTATTCTAAATATCATTTTGAATTTATTGAAAGGATAGGATAGCCCCTTGAGATGTAGCATCTAATTTTCGAGGGGGTCCTATAGACACAAATACAAAAACACATACAGACAAAACAGCATTACATAACAAACATACACTGTGCAAATACACAGATACAGACAGCTCGCTCACCATCTCCCACCCAGACCCCCATCAGCCCTCTGCAGTTATACAAGACCATATTTAAATCAATTACATCAGCATAAAGAACAATTACAACAGTTTGTCTTCAGTTTATATGTAGCGCAAATAAACTGAGGATCATAAGTACATGCAAATTAAAAACATGAACAGGTTGTTTTAAGAGGGGAAAATAAAGATGTCCTGAAGCAACGGAAAGAGGTAATGGATCTCAGAAAAAGAGGAAGATTATTCCAGTCTGATGGAGCTTTGTATTGGAATGACCTGCGTCC
This sequence comes from Sebastes fasciatus, assembly GCF_043250625.1. Classification (NCBI taxonomy): domain Eukaryota; kingdom Metazoa; phylum Chordata; class Actinopteri; order Perciformes; family Sebastidae; genus Sebastes; species Sebastes fasciatus. The sequence goes on along the minus strand of NC_133804.1, from coordinate 14,695,284 downwards.
AACTTCTTTGAAAATTCTTGGGACAAAGAAAAAGGGATGTTGCATATATGTCTGAGTGAATATGAAGATCTACATGGAACCAAAAGCTGTTTCAAATAGGAAGGACAATTAAAATAAACACATTGAAAATAAACTGAATCCAGTGAAATTGCCTTCTAGATTTCAGCTGCAACCAATTTGTTTGATTCATACATGGAAAATATGAGTATTCTTATTAGAGTCAATAAACTATATATATTTTTTTTGTTGCTGCAGCAGCTGGATCTTGCTGAAGATTGGAGAGCATCCCTCAACCTCCCTCCCTTCTGAATCAATGGAAGGGTCTGACAGTTTAGAGCAGAGTGGCAGTGACCAGCCAGAGTCCCAGCGCAGAAGACAGCTGGACCGCCTGGACAGGGAGGAGGCCTTCTACCAGTTTGTCAACAATCTCAGTGATGAGGACTATCGTCTCATGAGAGACAACAATCTTTTGGGAACCCCAGGTAATAAACCTCTAGTCTAATTACACTAGTCTGTAGTCTTGTGAACGTAATATCTCTTACTGTGGAAATGTTGATATTTGTATAATACTAAGCAACAGAAAGATAGGGCTGGGTATCAGTACTCCTTAAATTCCAGGTATTCAGAGTGAATTAAAAGGATACCAGGTCAAGTCACGTCACATCATACATATTGCCTTTGAAAAACTTCCAGCAATGGATCTTACCAAGTATGTGTGTAATATAGGTAATTTTGAGTTAAGTTTTACTTTTTTGTTTTTGTCTTTATTTGTTACTTTTCATCCAACAATTAAATCCCCATTGTCCTTTTATGTGCTCTCCTGTTAATACCCTGTTGCTTACTCAAAATGGCAGCTGTGGCCAGAGGCATTATGTTTTCAGGTTGTCCGTCCGTCCCATTCTCGTGAACGGGATATCTCAGGAACGTGTTGTGGGAATTTCTTCAAATTTTGCAAAAAAACGTCCACCTGGACTCACGATTAAACTTTTGATGGTTAAAGGTCACGTCCGTCCCATTCTCATGAACGTGATATCTCAGGAACGCCTGGAGAGGATTGCATTAGATCTGGCACAAACATCCACTTGGACTTAAAGATAAAACTGATTTCAATTTGGTGTTCAAAGGCAGGTCAGGAATTTCACCAGCGACTGCCTGGCCTTGATACCCTGCCTGCATTGTCTCAGCTGATTTTGCCATTTTTTCCTCTGCTTCTTTCCTGTAAATACGGATTTTAGACACCGGTGTTTTTTGTTGAGATTCTGAATTCTTATTGGGCAACGTCAAGTGAAAGACCGCGAACATAACCATTGGTGGGTTCGATTTTGAGCCTGGTACGAACCGTGCTATTTATGACTATACTTTGACATCGGTCGCAGCTGCGCTGTGTTCCGACTGCGATGCGTACGCTCGAGCTGATCGCGGCCACTCGATACAATGCTTGCGTTTCCACCAGACGTGCCGCAGCACGTTTCAGAAGTGGCTCTCCGCTCCACTAAAAATACGCACCTAATCTATTTATGACAGAGCCGTGGCGCGTTGCACAGAGTGCCTCCATTGCTGGTTGAGGGGAGGCCCCCAAAACCTTCTCCTTCTACCCCCGCTTTTAAAATTTGTAGCGTCTTTGCACCAACTTCCATATTTGAAGCATTGTCTACTGCCACGGCTACAACTTTGTGTTCTATCAGAATCTGCTTTATTGGCCAAGCAAGTGAGCACATACAAGGAACTTGATTTGTTTTTTGTTTCATTCAATGAACTTACAAACTAATAGACGTACAGCAGAACAAGAACAATAAAGCTTAAGGTAGTCAAATCAATTTTATTACTATATCACAAATCGAAAATATGCCTTGAGGGCTTCACATTCTGTACAGCAAACAACATCCTCTATCCGTAGACACTCGACTCGCATGAGGAACAGCTCCCAGGCTTTGATTTTTGTCCTGCATCCTTCTCTCTGCAACGAGCTGCCAATCTGCCACAGCTCTTTGTAGAGAGGGTGAAGGGTTATCCAAGATAGCTTTGATTTTGTCTCTCGTCCTCCCCTCTGCCACTGCCTCCACACTGTCCAGTTCAAGCCTGATCACCTAGCTGGCCTTCCTTTAACAGCTTGTTGAGACTACTAACCTCCTAGCCTTGATGCCACCACTCCAGCATACCACCATGAAGAACAGACCACTGGCTGCTACAGACTGATAGAAAATCTGCAGGAGCACACACTGAAGAATCTGAGTCTCCTCAGGAAGAACAGTCTGCTCTGTCTCTTCCTGAAGGGAGCTTTAGTGTTGTGAGTCCAGTCCAATTTTTTATTGATTTGGACCCCAAAGTACTTTTATGAGTCCACCCTCTTCACTTCCTCTCCCTGGATCCACAACAAGCTCCTTGGTTTTACAGATATTGAGCTTCTGGTGATTGTCGTTTCACCAAGTGACGAAGTTCTCAACCAGTCCTCTGTGAAAAATAGTGTAAATATTCTTTTTACGGCTATGCATGAGAACAGACTGACACACAGAGCTGACCTTAAACAAGAAGGGTCTGTGTGTCGCAAACTGCGGTAAAAACCCCAATTAAGACGCATATTCCGAATGCACTACATGCTTGTCCAAATAATGCTCCTAAAACCTGAATATTATCAGCATAACCCACATGTCTTAATCGGAAATGAGGCCTAATTCTGAATATCCAAATGGATCTGTTTACCCAGATCAAATGAATTATATATGAATTAAACTACTATCATACTATGAATTAAATCAGAAATTGTTTGTTCTTTGTTGTAGCGAGTTAATCTTTCAATTCCTCCCAGCAACTGCAATGTCTTTCTCCCAATTTACATTGGTGGTTAGACTAGAGAAGAGGAATTGTAATAAACACTTAATAACCTTCGTGGACTGAAAATTTTTTTTTTTTCTTTTTTAATAACAGACTGTTTTGTTTTGTAATGTATCTTTCAGGAGAGGTGACAGAGGATGAGCTGTTTAGTAGACTTCAGCAAATCAAGGATGGTCCAGAACAGCCGAATAACAGCACTAGTGCTCCCAGTACGGAAGGTGGAGAAGATCCAGTTGGTATGTTTGCCTTTTTTTTGTTGTTTTTGTTGACTGTGATTTACTGTCAAATTCAATATATGATTTGTCACTTGTTTTGATTTTCAGAACCACCAGAAAACTCTGAGGATCCTGCCAATGGTGATAGTCTCTTAGACTGGCTGAACACGGTGAGGCGCACAGGCAACACAACCAGAACTGGTCATCGTGGAAATCAGTCATGGCGAGCTGTAAGCCAAACCAACCCAAACAGTGGCGATTTTCGCTTCAGTCTGGAAATCAGTGTGAATCGCAACCTGGCTGAACAGCAGGCAGCTGCTGAAGGGGAGCAGGAATCTCCAGAGGAGTCTCCAGAGGAGTCCCCAGAGGAGACTCTAGAGGGTCAAGAAGTGGTTGCAAATGCAGAACCACTGGTGGCAAATGCAGAACCACTGGTGGCAACCGCAGAACCACTGGTGGCAACCGCAGAACCACTGGTGGCAAATGCAGAACCACTGGTGGCAAATGCAGAACCACTGGTGGCAAATTCCGAACCACTGGTGGCAAATGCCGAACCACCGGTTGCAGATCCTGAACCACAGGTGACAAATGCCGAACTACCGGTGTCAAATGCCGAACCACCGATGTCAAATGCCGAACCACCGGTGTCAAATGCCGAACCACCGGTGTCAAATGCCGAACCACAGGTGCCCAATGCCGAACCACAGGTGCCCAATGTTGAACCACAGGTGCCCATGGAGACGGAAGTGGTGGAAGAACCAGTTGTAGAGGAATTGGCTGTCATAGTGGAGCCAGAACCAGAGCCTGAACTAGAAGAAGTTGTTTCACAAGATATTTTAGGAGAACCTCCCAGCTCACCTGCTGCCCTGTTGGTACAACCCCCACTTTCTCCATCTCCACGCAGAGGACAAAGAAGAGCTCGGAGCCGCAGTCCAGAACTACGCAGGACTAGGGCCCGCACTGCCAGGAGCCGCTCCCCTCTCAACCTGGATCAGCTGGATGGTCTCCCTAATCCCCGTCATGCTCACAGCTCTCAAGGCCTCAACTCTGCCACCAATGCTCCCCCTGTGCCTCAAGTGGAGGGCAGTTCTCGGACACGACAACATGTTCTTTCTAGGCAAAGCACTGCTGACAGTGATGTTCAGCCATCTAGGGCTGGTGCAGAAACGGCCCCAGAGGCCCAAAATGTGGGATCTCAGGAAGGAGAAGCTGCTGGGGGAGAAGGTGGCGCAGCAGGGCGCCGTCCCCCTACTATTATGCTTGATCTCCAGGTGCGTCGTGTGCGTCCAGGCGAATATCGCCAAAGAGACAGCATTGCTAGCCGTACCCGCTCACGCTCCCAGAACTCAAACAACACATTTCTTTATGAGAGTGAGCGTGGTGGATTTCGTAGGACTTTCTCACGCTCTGAGCGTGCTGGTGTGAGGACCTATGTCAGCACTATTCGCATCCCTATCCGAAGAATCTCTGATGCAGGTTTGGGAGAAGCAACCTCAATGGCTCTCCAATCTATGATTAGGCAGATTATGACTGGTTTTGGTGAACTCGGCTACCTCATGGATTCAGACTCTGATTCTTCAGATTCAAATCGTGGAGCCAGCACACCTGCGGATCTGGCTGAAGCCCTCAACAACCCAGATGCTGCTCCTCCTGCTGCTGCTGCTGCTCCTGTCGCTGATGTTGATGAACCACCGGTGGCTACAGGAGTCAGAGCAAGGACTGCTGAGACTGATATTGATGAGGGCCTTGCCGCTGCTCCACCCGCCTCTGGGGGCAGGGCTCGACCTAGACCACCTATCAGCCTAGAGGAGCCCAGCTCGCTGCCCTTCCTGCGGCTTGCCCACTTCTTCCTCCTAAATGATGATGACGAGGACCAGCCCCAAGGGCTGACCAAAGAGCAGATTGACAACCTCTCAATGCGCAACTTTGGTGAGAGTGATGCCTTGAAGACTTGCAGTGTCTGCATAACAGAATATGCAGAAGGTAATAAGCTACGTAAGCTGCCCTGCTCTCATGAGTACCATGTGCACTGCATTGATCGCTGGCTATCCGAAAACTCCACTTGCCCAATCTGCCGCAGGGCTGTCTTGGTATCGGCCAACCGAGAGAGTGTGGTGTAGCTTATAAAAGACTGCAGGCCCTTAGTCTCAACCTAAGTAATCTAATACCCCAAGTCCATAAGAGGCTTTGAGGAAATGTGTCTCCACTGTTGAAATGTATTTCCTTCATACCATTTGTGAGTTTGATCATAATGCAGTCACAGGTTTGATTTGGGGTGCTCCATACAGTGACATTGGGACATATTCCGTCTCTAGTAAGACACTTATTATTGCAGTCCAAAGTTAGGCACAAGCAATGCATGCTGTTTGAATCAACCTGTAGTGACCAAGCAGTTTGTTGCATTGCGTCTAGCCATGCAAACAAGCAGACCGGCATCTCTTAAAGAATACCCTGGTTATAAATGCTGCACACCTGCAGGTAGTTCAGGCCCATCTGCTCTTTTGTATTAACTCCTAAATGGCGCCTTACACACCGGAAGTTGGGTATTGGTACAGTTCTTAGTTACACCAGTTCAAAGTATTAGCTGTAAATAAGCTTGTAAAAATAATTTTGAATCATACTTTGTATTAGTGAATTGGTTTTGAATTGTAAATTATCTCATGAAGATTAGGGTCGTGTTGGCCGCTATTACTCTATATCAGAGCATCCCTAAATTTAAACAAATAAGTGGCATCAGTGTACACAGCAGAATTATTTAGAGTTTATGTCCAAAGGATGTAGGACATTAATTGGCTTGCCATTGACAGTGACTTTTACACTCCCTTTTTGTTCACCTGAAAGAAACAAACTACTGTTTTGGAGTGGCATATACCATGAAAACTCTGTGTGATGAATTGTTTAAAAAATAGAATGTTGTACAGACATAAGGGAAAGATGAATCCAACTAGGCTACTTAAGCAAAGTATAAGTTTATTTTGGAATCATATAGCATCTTTATTTTCTTGATCATTATAAATGATTGAGTAGTATTCATACCGGAAATTAGGGATGTCTCAATATTGGTAGTAGATATTGGGTTGATTTCAAGTTGTTGGCATGTGAATTTTCCCACCTCAAAAATACTCTAACAGGCATGACATGTCAAAAATTTAATATACTTGCTTTTTCCCCCCCAAATGTAAAAGGATGTTTACTTTTTAATGTACAACAATGATTTCACACATTTGCCCTGTCATCCATTAGCTACTGGTCTGATTCTTAATTTTTCCACTAACATACTGGATTGTCTTTAATTATGACCGATGAATTAAGTTATCAAAGACTATATTGGCATAGATTGGAATGACCAGAAACAGTGAAATGTCAAGTCAAGCCAGATCTCTTTACCTGGAGGTCCACCTCAGTGTACAAGTGACAATTTAAGTTATTAATCCAAAGGTTCGAGTGTCAGACAGTTACCAGTTCACATCATTGTCCTTCTGACTTAGCGAGGCTCCAGTAGGAAGTCAAGAGGCTCACCCACTGTGCCCTCCTTCTGCCCCATGAGCAGATGCTCCATATCAGTGTGCAATACATGCTAAAGTGAAAGTAGGGAAATACAAACCATGATATAAATGTATGCTATTGTTAAAAACTGTTGTTAATGGCAAAAATCTTAAATGAAGACTTATTACCTTTTTTAAAATGTGTTGAAGTTATTTTATTTTATTTAGAAGTTATGTAGGTTTTAATAGCACTGTTGATGAACAGGAACACTGACTAAAGTAAGAAAAGGGCATCACTATTAATGCCATCCTGTCATGTTTCTTGTTCCACTGTTTGATGTCTTTGCCACAATTATTACTTCCCCTTTGTGGGACATAAAAGTTTGAACGCAAGACGTTGTCATTGTTGAATACCATAAACATGTAAATGAAATGTATGTTCCCTCTTTGGCCATTCTTTAGTTTTGGCCTTGTTCTGTGTCACCCAGTGCAGTATGTTAACTGGGTGTTAAAATGAAACTAACCGCTGAATTAAACAAGTTGTTATGCTACAAAATGCATTGCAGGTATGCATTCTGTACACTCACTGTGCTGTTGGGTAATTTTATTCTGCAGTCAGGTGCACACATTATTAGATATTATTACTATTACCATATACACTCACTGGCCACTTTATTAGGTACACCTTGCTAGTACCGGGTGGTCTTCTGCTGCTGTAGCCCATCTGCTTCAAGGTTCTACATGTTGTGCGTTCAGAGATGGTATTCTGCATACCTTGGTTGTAACGAGTGGTTATTTGAGTTACTGTTGCCTTTCTATCATCTCGAACCACTCTGCCCATTCTCCTCTGGCCTCTGACATCAACAAGGCATTTCCGTCCACACAACTGCCTCTCACTGGATATGTTCTCTTTTTCGGACCATTCTCTGTAAACCCTAGAGATGGTTGTGCGTGAAAATCCCAGTAGATCAGCAGTTTTTGAAATACTCAGACCAGCCCGTCTGGCACCAACAACCATGACATGTTCAAAGTCACTTAAATCCCCTTTCTTCCCCATTCTGATGCTCGGTTTGAACTTCAGCAAGTCGTCTTCACCATGTCTAGATGCCTAAATGCATTGAGTTGCTGCCATGTGATTGGCTGATTAGCTATTTGTGTTAACAAGCAATTGAACAGGTGTGCCTAATAAAGTGGCCGGTGAGTGTATATTAAACATTCTAGAAATACTTTTATTTCAATGTTTGTTTTGATCTGACATTTCCCCTTACCACTTGGGCTTTTTTAAAATGTAATTTATCACATGCTCCTTGAATATTGACCCTTATGACTTCGAGTAATGGTGTGAAAGAGGATGGTTGGTGTTCCCATTGTGCTCCATATATATCACATTATACTAAATGTGTAATAATGATGCATTTGGCCACTTGTGCTTGGGAGAAGAAGTGTTATTACTACCACCCCCTGCTGGTAGGATTTGTGAAAAATCCCCATTTAACTTGCAGATAAAAAGAGAATATGTTCATGAGTGTGATCTTTGCTAGAGACGGACACAAGTAGACGACATTTTTAGTTGAGGAAAGGTGTCATTGTTGTTGCCCCCTCTAGTCGTTCCTCGGTGCTGTGAACAGTGTTGTGTTGCAGCTAGTCCACAGTCCAGAGGTGGAACAACAAGGAAGTACCTGTCATCAGACTGCTGCGAGGATGGCGCTTCGGACAGTCGGGAGAAGTCTGTTGTTCTTTCAGAGGAACAGTTTCAAGGTAAATGATTTGTATATCTGTTAGTTTAGTTAGCTAACCTCTAACGTTACTCTCCCTAAACACTTACTGCGTCTTATACTTTGTACGGACTGAAGTAATTGTAGCTAAATGTAGGCTAGTACATTTACAGTCGAGGACGTTTATGTTTATGGTATTAGCCATAGCATCAGCTAAGTCGTTGCTAGGCTACATCATGCTTTTGCCGTTGCTAGGCTACATCATCTTTTTGTTAATCGGTATAACTACAGGAGAATTCCATCCATAGCTGTAATGATTCCACCTCTCAGATGCTCACAGGATGCTGTAGCTGCTTTTCACCACGCAGCGGCGCTGTTGATGCATTTAATTACATTACCTTATGTCCATGTCGTCAACATTAAGTTGTTGTTTTTTTATCCCTAGACTTTATTCTAGGGCTCCAAAATGACATAAAAAATCAAGAGCTGGTATCATTAAATATTTTTAAATCTAAAATGAAGGCTTTAGAAGCAGACTCTATGGCATGCAAATGTTTCTAGCCCCCTTGTACAGCTGACTCCCAGAAAAGTTCCTTTTTGTCCCACCATTTGTCTTTAGATAGTTCTCTTTTCATGCAAATTTGAGTGCTTTTAGTGTTTGTGAATTGTATTTTATCTCTATTTGAGTCTGCAACTTTGTGTTCTTGCTGCTGACCGTCTTGGCCAGGTCTCCCTTGGAAAAGAGGTTCTTAATCTCAATGGGACTAACCTGGTTAAATAATAAAAATAAAAAAAGTTGTCTTATCTCTTGTAGGCTGTCTCCATTCAAACACCCGGATTCGTCAGATTCAAAAGAACCTGTCCAGTTGAAGTGAGCCGTCTGGATCATCTGGTTCTGACCGTGAAAAGTGTGCCAGACACCATCAACTTTTATACCTCAGTCCTTGGCATGGAGGTCATCACTTTCAAGGTATGCAAGGTGCTGCACAGTAAATGTATTATTAGGGGCCTGGCAGGTCAACTCTTGTTTTTGTCAATATTATTATTCTTCCTATGAAATCTGCCTTCCCATGCATGAAAATGAACCAAAATTTGCACATATGTCCAGTCCTATGCTAAACTTCCTCAACTGGCTTTGTGGGCCAATAGTCCTGATGGTGGTGCTACAGCAAACGTTTCAAACTTTGAAAACTCATAACAAATCTACCGTTCATGCTACAACTTTGCAACTTCCTCCCAAATTGAGCCCAAGTGTGCAGAAATTATGAAAGGAATTATGAAGTCTGTCACTCTGATTTTCTTAAAAACTGTAAAACTTGTTAAACTTATCTCTTCCCACATCATTTGCTCAATTCACACCAAATTTTCTACGATGCATCAAAAAAGGGAAAAAGTCGAGAGTGCTCAGAAGTTCAAATCAGTGTGATGAAGGTGCTCTTTGGTGGGGTACACAAAGGTTCAAAAAAGGGGGAAGAGTCCAAGGCACTCTTCTGACAAAAAAATATAAAAAGCCTTAATTCAATTGGCTAGTTCATGATGAAATGCTAAAAACAATGCTGGTACATGTAAGATTGGGTAACAACCCGTAGGGGGTTGTAACAGCATTGCTTTTAGCATTTCATCATGAACTAGCCAATTGAATAAAGGCTTTTTATATTTTTTTTGCCAGAAGAGTGCCTTGGACTCCCCCCTTTTTTGCTACGATGCATCTTCAGACTGTCCTCCACAAACGATCCAGCCAGATATTTGAATTATCAAAAATTGAGCCAACAGTAAGCTCACCATGACTTGCCCGTTGTGTCTGAGGTTGTGAGTTCAAGACCCAGAACGAAGGCAGAACGAACATGCTAATGCTTGTGTTTAATGATGATTTACACAGGGATCAGGAAAAGTGAAATACTCTTTTGCTTTTGGTTTGAGAGCACATCCACTAGATGGCAGGCTTTGACCGTTTTTCAGCTGATAGCAGCCCTCTCCACTCAGTCATTTATGAGGGACCTTGAGCTTTCACACACTTCACAACACCCACACATGCCATCTCTGCATTTTCAAGGGAAACCGTAAGGCCCTGGGTTTTGGGCAGCAGAAGTTTAACCTTCACCAGCTGGGACAGGAGTTTGAGCCCAAAGCCCAGCATCCAACCTCAGGCTCTGCAGATCTGTGCCTCATCACCAAAACCTCCCTGGCTACAGTAGCTGCACATCTGAAGGTCGTTCACCCGTTTCTTTTAAAACCACTTCATCTTTGCGTGTCACATTTCATTACCATTTTGGGATTAAGATGCCACTGAAATGCTCAGTGTCAGTTTCTGTTGTCTCTGCAGGATTGTGGGGTTGAGATCGAGGAGGGTCCAGTGGAACGGAGCGGAGCTGTGGGGCCCATCACCTCTCTTTACTTCAGAGATCCAGACCACAATCTCATTGAAGTGTCAAACTATAATGAGTCAACATTAGAGGGATCTTCTTGAGACTTCTTTTGCCTTGTTTGTGAATGCACCCAACTCTGTCTGCTCGGCCCAATTTGTACAGTTGGAGTTTTTTCAGCTATGAAGTTTTGGACCAACATTACTGTAATTCAACAACACATGCACTATTTTCAGACTTGATAACATCAGTTGGCTGTGCAGAGGCTCTGTTCCTGTGTAGTTCTCCTGACCAGTGGTTGCTATTTTAAGTATGCACAGAAAAGGCTGTTTTGGCACTCTTAATTTGGAATAAAAAATGAAAAAACAACACCTGATGTACTTACTTTGTGAAGAGAAACTGAACACTTATAAGGACAATTGCTTTTTCAGCAGAAACTAAAAGGTTCTTCCATGTACCCAATGCTGTTATTTCTGCTTTTCTTTAAATATCTCTTTATCATATCATATTAGCCTTTGCCATTAACTTTTCATATTGTTTTTAATGTGGTTTCTTAAGCCATTTATTGTTGCAGACAGTATTTCATGAACAAAAAGGGCACAGAGGTAACGCTGCCATCCTCACATGAGAAGAGGGAGAAAGTGAGAAGCAGGACCTCACTCAACTGTCCATTATACAGAAATTACAGACCGCAGAACGCCGTGATTGACCGATCAGAATCGAGTATTCAACACAGCCTCATACTACATCTCATATCCCATGCCATCAAAATGTATAGTATTATACTATATTATGTTAATATGTTCTAATTTCTGCATCATATTCTATAGTATATTTATATTACATCTCTATTAATACAGACAAATACTAATTTCCATTATTTAGTCATATCATCAGTCTGGTGTACACTGTTAACATAGACTTGCTGACACTGCTGCTGTTAATCACTACAGTCACTTTAACCAGACCATATGTTCTTCTATAGTTTTTCCATTTTTTATTCTATTCTTATTTTAGTTTAGTTTTTTTATAGCTCTAATTATTTATTCTTTCACTTTCTTTATTTGTCTGTACTATTGCTGTCTTTGTGATACTGTAACTGAATTTCAATCTTATTTTATTCAAGCGGACTACAAAAATATCTCCCGTTGCCAAGTCGTATCTAAGGTTTGTCCTATTTACTGGAGAAGTGAATGATGTTTCCATTGCATTAGAACCTTATGAGATGGTAATGATTGTTCTAGGTATTAGCAGACCCCCAGGTGTTACCAGGGAAAAAAAGAGTTATAGCGTGTGAAAAACTTTAGATTTTGATTGCAAAACACATGAAGATATAAATTAATGGTCTTAAGTTTTTTTTCTTTGGCAAATGACCATGGTGTAAGTGGGATAATGCTCTGCGAGGTTACCACAATCAGATGTTAATGGACTTTGTAGAGGCAACCCCTCCCTGTCGTCCATTAATTCCTGATAATGGGACACCTCGTCTGGCTTTAGCCCTTAAATTACTCTAACCTCTTTTACCCTGCTGATCCTAATTTTGGGTCCATCATTTCAAAATGTTACAGAACTTTTAAGTTTTATAGCTCCCTGGCATTTCCCAAACATAATGAATATATCAGGTTGAATTACGAAGAAAATTGTGTAAAATAACACACAAAACGTTGGGTGGCCCTCTCTCTGTACGATGAGACCAAAGTTAATAAATTACAACTGTAAATTACTTGGTTTCTTTCCAAGATTGTCAAACAGTGCATGCTATTCTGCTGTATTTTAGACTGTTCTTCTATTCACTTTGATAATAAACTTAATGTGGCCTTTTTCTTTAGTACTTGGTTGACCCTTATTAAGACTTTGCAAATCATTTCTTTGTGGATTCATCCAACACACACATTAACTGGAATGGCCACAGACTGGAATGAGGAAAACAGCCCTCTTTTCCCAGCACTGCTCCACATTTGAAAAGACGGCTGCTCATTTTTGTTTGCGCTCCAAATGTGTCTTGAAAAAGAAAAGCACCTTTATGGGAGTTTTGTATTCATAGCAGTTCCTTGTTGACCTTTGTTACTCTGAAAATGTCCTGCTTGTTTCAATTGAAGGACAAAGGAAGGTTTATCGTGAAAAGACGACTGCGGACGTCCACTTGGTTTTAAATGATTTACTGGAAGAGATTAAGCTTTGACATAGTAATGTGCTCTACTTTGTGACCTCATCTGTCACTAATGTTCTCTATAGAATCTTTTCTTTTAGGGAAATACAGTGTGTTGAATTTTCTCTGACAACTTACTATCTTGCTTTCATTTTCAATGTGTGTTTAAATAAGATAAGATAAGATGAACCTTTATTAATCCCCGGGGGGGAATTCAGGACATACTGTAACTGTGGGGTGTTAATAACAGGAAGAAATATGAATATTTTTTTAGGCAAAGGGAACACATTCAAATTTTCTCAGTTTTTTTCTGTTGAAAATGTAATTTCTCAGACAATGTTTTTTTTTTGTAATTTTATTAAACACACAAACAGAAATGCAACATTTGTGTAATGAAATGTTGGAATGTCAAAGAAGAAATTCTGTTGTATTGACATGTTTCCAAGCTTTTGCATAGTATTATTATAAATTAACATTTAACAATCCATTTTTTTTGGCACAAAAACAGTTTAAAGTACAGAAATTTGCAACACTTCATACATGTGTAATGTTGATATCTGATAGTATAAATACATAATAAACCTAATAAATACATACATAAATCTTCCTTCATTTTCCTTTTGCAATGTAACTAGATCACATTTGACAACTTAAGTGTAATAGGTATATAAACAAGTAATATTCTTAAGCATTGATTTGTACAAATGTGTCATTTTAAATACATTTTACTGTAAATATTTAGTAAAAATGTCTTTTAATGCATTTATGTACAATCATTTCTGTTTTGCTGCCATTGTGTCTGTGAGTGTTCATTGCAGCTGCGAGAGAAGGGCCGTGCAGTCCCCAAGTCTGTCCAGCTCCTCCACCACATCAATCAGCCTCTCTACCTTCTCAAAGGGAAGGACCGCCCCTGCGTTGTTCCTGAACTTCTTCCTCAGGCTCTCATTGGTCAGCGGGTTGCGCCAGTGGCCATAGAAGGTGTCACAGCGTCCCTTCAGAATGTCACCCCCGACGAGTGTCACCTGCACTTCGCCATACATGCTGTTGAAATTAGCTGGGTTGTCTTGGGGATGCTCTACGTGAACACGGCTCAGCAGAGCGAGCAGGTCGGGGCGCCTCAAGGCAGCGGGTGTGAAGGACTGCACAGTCACCTCCCCATCCAAGAGAGCACTGCAAGCATTGAATTGGAAGGAGTGGCGTGCCTCGTGCTCAGAGTCAGGGAAAGGCCTGTCGATGTACTTTGATTTGGGGACTCTGAGAAGGATGTCTTGGACTTGAGATGGGGAGACGGTGCCAGGGCCAAACCCCACAAGAAGCTTATGGACTGAGGCTGCAGCATCTGCCACCCAGTGCATCCCCAGGTGGGCGGGGAAGCGCTTGAAGCCCATGTCCTGCTCCTCTAGCAGGAACATATGGCCGTCGTCATCGGGTGATTCTAAAGGCTGCGGCACGTAGTCTTCATAAAAAGCATTGAAGCCAGCCACACCGGCGACAGCATCCAGGACCAGGGGACTTGCCTCTAGGCCTCGGGAGGCCAGCAGAGCAGCCTCCAGCCCCAAACGTGATGCATTACCGATGTGGAGGGGCTTAGACTGAGTGGCAGCATTAGCCATTGGGGCTCCAGATAGAGAAGAAGCTATAGCCAAGGCATGACTGCACCGGGAGGGGTCCAAAGACAACAGGCGAGCACAGGCGGCTGCACTTCCCATGGTCCCCACCACACTGGGAGGGTGAAACCTGGTGAAGAGAAAGACAGAAAGAGACTTTGGTCTGGTGTTTTGGAACTATTTACTCATCGGAAGCATTTTAAATGGGTGCTCTCCATCATTATGGTTAGAGCTTCTGTGTGCAGAGACAGCTTATTTCAGGGGTGTTAAAGGAAATAGGTTTTTAGTCATTTTAGTATTTGATAAACAAGCACATAATGTGGTGAGTCATTTGACTTGGTGTAAACACTTGCCAAATGGAGTCCTGTGTGATATTCTCCTCCACATGGCTAATTGTGCTAACACTACCCACAGAGCCTCTGCTGTCCTTGAGATGAACATAATAACACGCCTTTCACAGCTCATTGACACCAGTAAGAGGCTGCACATGACACTGCACAGGCCTCCTTGTAAACCACACAGCAGAGTCAAATATGGATCTCTTTAGACTCCTGTGGATACGTTGTGGTACAAATCAAAACTCCTCAACACAAATCTGGCTTTATATCTATTAAATCATGACTATAATGACCCAGTAAAGAATAAAACCTACTTCAATGATGCTATTAGATCATAAATTACAGTATCTATGTCCAATTTGACTCACGCTCTGAGGCGCTCACCTCTTGGGGATGTTGCAGGCCTCATTAGAGAACCTCATCAATCTGCCCTGGATCTCAATGCCGACGTTGAACGCCAGCAGGAAGTCCAGGCCACTAGGTTTGCTGTTAGCAGGCATCATGTCAGTGAGTGCTAACACAGCAGGAAGGACCGCTCCGGAGGGATGAGTGGCAGGGTGCCACGTATCATCAAAGTCCATGGAGTGAGTCTGCAGCAAACAACCAAATCATTATGAATAATAGTACATAGATTTACTGAAATGAAATAATGCAGTAGCTATTTGTGAACACTGTGTTTAAATGATGCAATTCATCTCCTTTCTCGGTTAACGCTCACTGTGGCCAAAAAAATAATCCCTTTGCCACTGGAGGCAAATGCATATTGCGGAAATGAGCTTAACATCCCGAAGGCTTTTTATGAATGGAGGCCAAGCAATGTTTACAGACATTCCAATACCCAAACTACCATACTATTTAGTATGCCAGAAAAATATTTAGTATGTCTCAATACATAGTATGTCAAATGCAGTATGCCAAAAATACCATTATTACCATCGCATTTTGCAGTATGCAAGCCAGCATGCTTTTCTGGCTATTCTGACCTACAATCCTCTGCACAGCAGATATATGAGCAAGAAGGTCAGAGTTCGAGGCGCAATGTTATGACCAAGTAGTATGTCCCAATTGCATACATACTGCATGCAACAGTACGTACTTTTTAGGGGCAGCTGCACTATGTACTAAAAGTAATGTGATTTGGAACGTAGCTATAATGTTGGAAATTTCCAGAGAATGGTAATGTGGGGTAAATTCAACATTTTCATCAACCCCTCTTACGGTTGGCTGCCCAAGCGGTACCATAGCTGAGAATAAAATATCTGTAGTTTGGTTGTGGTTATGGGTTAAGTGCATCTGAGGTGCACTGGGGACAATGGTGACCCATCTGTTCCACATATTTATACTCACAGCCACTCCATTGACGAAAGCTGCCAGTGTCGGAGACAGCCTGGTGCCCCTGCGTCCGTACACAGAGCTGATGTCATCGGGAGCATACATGAGCTGAAGGGGAAAAGACGGAGACAGGTAAACACAGGGAGTTGTCTCAAGGACATTTTTAATACACCAGTTTACAGTCACAAATTGTGTCATCACATGTATAAAGTGAACTTTAAAAGTCTCTGGCATATCACTCTTCAGTTGAAAAGGTCACCAGACATTAAAAAAACCCTGCCTGTTTCAAGATGAAATTCAGTATAATAATAACCTGGGATTTTTTTTTAACTCATCTTGTCTGTCCACACACAGCTGTTGCACTGACTTACAACTACTGTTTGCATAAGGTCAAGCAATTGCTTTCATCTGCCTTATTGCCTCATATCAGATAGGACCTATTTTTTTCTTTCCTCTCCGCCTCACCTGGCAGTGCTGCAGGGCCAGCTCAAACACGTCTGTTGTGCTGCCAATCAGACCGACTCCAATGCTGTCCAGCACCATCCTTTTGCTGCGGTGGAGCACCACGGAGGACAAGTGCCGGGGCTTTACTTCATTGATGAACTTCCCATAGCTGGCTGTGACTGTGTCTTCAGGGGCTGGGAGCTTCGAGACTACAAGAAGGGAAAGACCAAGGAATGTAGCGAGCACAAATAAGGTCATGAGTAAGTAAAGGAGAACTGTTTAGTTTGTTTGTCTACAAGTAAAACTGTTTGTAATGACTGAACCAGAGAAACAAAGAGGATGTAGTTAAGTTTACCTTCCACCACAGACGTATGCAGTCCTCTGACAGCCCACACTGGTCTAATGGTTTTCTGCAGGACAAAGAGTATCTTAACTTACACCTGTAAATCACTTTATTGTATTACTATAAAATGTTTTTTTCAGATCTCCTTTTAGTGGATATTGACAATTTGGCATCACTATAATGAATATTACTGAGTCTGTGTGCCTCTTTTGAAAGAGCTATTGTGCTGGTGTAACAGGTGTGGTACAGTATGTGTAATTTGCTCAACATTTAACAAAAGCTCTGTTAAATTCCCCCCAGCATATTCTCACAAAAAAACACCCGCACAGTTCACGCTATATTGTGATTTTTGTACTAAATCCTACACTGGACTGGATGAAGTTAAACAGTTTTAAGCATACCCAGCAATCTATTTGTCTTACTCAAGCCTGAACAAAATTATATAGATCCCTATAAATCAGAAATAGGCCTGTAAAATATCTTTAAATCTTTACCTGTAATGTGGAGATCATGGCTTCAGTCAGTTGTTGTTCTTCTTTTTTCTTTCTCTTAGATGCAGTAAGTTTGCAGCCAACAGGTTGTTGCAAGGATGCTGATGCTTTTCAGATTGACAGGGTGCCTGCCTTATATAGTCCAGGACTCACAATGGCTACTGATACTGAGCTGGAAGGAACAGGGAAGGACCGGCATATCCATAACCATAGATTAAACGGAGGAAGTTCCACGATGATCGTCACATCATTATCATCATCATCATCAGCATCTTCATTTCTCCGAAGAAGAGGAGGAGGAGGAAGGGCTGGTGCTTTATTGTTCAAGGTGAAAAACAGTGATGTCACCTCTCAGGTGGCTGATGACTGATTGTGTGGGGGAATTTCTTGAACTCCACCTACACGCAGGGAGGCCTTATTTATGATAGACTTTCATCCCTGCCTAGAACAACTCAGCAGTTCATCTCTCTGAGCGTCTTCAACAGGTAAGACTTTATTTTCTAGTACAAACACTTTATTACATGTAACCTTTAAAATGCTACATAATAAATTGATGGTGATGATTGATTTTCACATGAGCTAAATATCTGCAGTTAGTTGAAATGTGCTCAATGGCAGAACAAAGTTCTTATTGAGATATTTAAAAAATTAACAAAGAATACCAAAATTACAACTCTGAAAATATATAACAGTACCTGTCTTTTGGGTAAATGTCAGTAAATATCAGTATGTTAGTTTAGCATAAAATGCTTACTTATGCTGATACCGGTTGCTTTCCAGTCATTAGAGCAGGAAAGTTGAGTACAGCTACTCTTCTGTGTCTCTTGTTACAGTGGATCAGCACCGTAATGACAGACAGGGCAGGGTCAAAGACTCTCAGGTTTCTGTAAGTATTTAGGGAGATAAGACAGAAAAGAGTGTAGAACTTTCCAATTTGACTTAACTGAGTTTCTAGGACTTAACAGTTTATCCTCTGGGCTTTACAGTATATTTATGCTACTTAAAGATACATATTATGCATATTTTCAGGAGCATACTTGTATTTTGGGTTTCTACTAGAACATGTTCAAATGCTTTAATATTCAAAAAACGCTTTATTTTCCTCAATCCGGCTGTGCTGCAGCACTTCTTTTCACCCTCTGTCTGAAACACTCTGTTTGAGCTCCTGCCATCCCGAAAAGCCCAGTCTGCTCTTATTGGTCAGCCGGCCCACTCAGTGATTGGTCAACAGAACCAAACTATTTGGACTCCTTGGATGCTGCATTGCATCTATATTTTAGCAACACAGTGATACTATTCCACTTTGGCGAATAAATAGTTTCAGTCAATCAACCAAGAATAAGACAGTATTCTCAATTTGTATTTCTGCATTTGGTATTGCACTACATACTTACTTAATGGAAAAAATTTACATACATTCATGTCATTTGTTTCATTATTTCAGTGGAACTGCAGCTTAACAACAAAGACATGATGGCAACATCAGATGGATTTCCAGCCAGTTTCTATGGTGAACCAGGAGTGTTAGGCATGTTATCCAATGGGATCAGTGCATTCCTCGTACTTCTACAGAACTTCAATACAGCACGCACTGGCAATGCACCAGTCGGGGTGGAGAACATACTTGCAGGTAAAACTTTAAAAATTATATAATAAAAAGTAATATACAATAAAATTGTCTTAGTAATTTAAATTCCATGTTTTTTTAACAGGTGTCCATCTCATCCTGATTGGTGGTATATGCCAACTGGTGGCCGGACTGCTTTCCTTCAGAAAATATGATCACCTGAGTGGCACTGCCTTCATTGGGTATGCTGCTCTTTGGGGCAGTTATGGTGCCACCCGAATCTACTTTGGTGCCTTGGATGAAACTCCTACAACAGCATTTATACCACATCAGGTGATGAACAATTTGTCCCTGTCCTCTAACATGATGGACTTGGACTTGATAAGCAACATGTCTCTGAATGCCACCACAGAGATCCCAGTTTCCCATTTGTTCCTGTCCATAAAAGAGTCAGCCATCGCTGGTCTGGTCCCCTATATCCTTCTGTCCTTTGTCCTAGCCTTCTGCTCTGCCACGGTCAACTACATCATGCCGTTTGTTTTTGGGGCCATTACAGCCACCTTAGTTTTTGAAGCAGTGGGTCTGGTAGCGAGCTCCTGGGCCCTTGTGGTCTCTGGGGTTCTCGAGTTGCTCATTCTGATTTTTGCCATCTACGGTTCAGCTGCTCTGCTTGTCAAAGGTCTGACTCAACGTCTAGTCCTCAAAGGCTTTGGCACCCCCCTCTTTAATGTTCTTCTGCTAGGGACCACTAACTCAGCAAGCGCCCAGAGCATTGGCCAAGAGAAGAAGAAAAACACAAAATACGCAGAGCCCATGGCCTTGGGTTTCTTCTGTGACACTGTTGCCCCCTTCATCTTTGCTTTCTACAGCTTTGGGTACATGAAGTCCTTTAGCGTAGGAGCTGCATGGGTCTCAATCATCACAGCTGCCCAGCTGTTCTCCAGCTACTACGCCCATCTACGCCAAGACTGCTACCACACCACTAAGTTTGGTCTTCATGCCACATACTGGCTGATCAAGGCTTGGGAGGAGTTTGTGGTATCTGCTCTGGTTGTGGAGGACAGTAAAGTGGTCTCAGGGAGGGACACAATGGTGGGAGATTGGTTCTTTGTGATGGCAGGCTTGGTGCTCTGCGTGGGAAGCCTGAACACTGATGTCCTGGAGCTGATCCACAACATGCTGTTTGTCCTGCTCACACTCTCAACAATCCCCCAGATTCCTCTCCAGGGATACTACATCTTCTTTGGTATAGCTTGCTCCCTGTTCACCGCAGCCTCCCTGTATGGTACTTTCTCGCGTCTTATCAACACCATAGCCGAGAAGTCTCTAATCCCTGTAGGACCACAGCCCATCTCCTCTGACCAATTGAAGAAGGTGTTAAGGTGCTGCAGGGCTGAGCAGGGAGACCAGGAGGCGCTGGCCCAAACTGACCAGGCTTCAGACGCCCTGTTCTACCTTTCAAATGGGGTTGCAGCTCTCTCTGCTCTCCATGCAAGGTCATCCAGTACGAATCCTGCCTTCCTTCATCTGACTGTCCCTTGGGTCCTCATCTCTGGAGCCATCATCCAGACCTATGTCAGCCGGCTGCAAGTCACAGGAGGTGGCCGTTTTGGGTCAGTCATCCCATCCATCTATGTAGCAGTATGGGCAACCTGGACCTGGTTTAGATTTGCAGGTATGTCAGTACAAACACATGTTTAAATGGAGACTTGTGACTGAATTACACAAAATTCTGATCCTTTGTTTTTCTTTTCTAGGTAACCTGCTTCAGTTTTCCACAGAGGCAGCCTACGATTTTACAGCAGGAGCCATCGCTCTCCTGGTTATTAATGCTTTCCTTATGCTGATTGGTAAGGCCTACAAGATTATTTGCTTTATAGTATTGAAATAAATGTAATTAATTAGTTTGTTTTTGAGCTTGTTTTCATTCTTCCATTGTCTATGTCAGCTGCCTATAGGAACCTGGTTTTGCTGTTTCTAACAGCAGTCATGGAGGTTGTTCTGGTCTGTTTCTTGCTTTCGACTCTGCAGCGACTGCCATATGAACTAGAAAGTAAGTATGCCCAAAGCCTATTTCTGGATATTTTTTTGGGGGTTTTAAATTTAGAAATAGGCTGAAATCAAAACCATATATGTAAAAAAGAATTATGGCTGTCAATTGATTAAAATATTGAATCGCAAATTAATCACACATTTTCAATCTGCTCAAAATGTACCTTAAAGGGAGATTTGTCGAGTATTTAATACTCTTATCAACATGGGAGTGGGCAAACGCGTTAACTTTGACAGCCCTAGTAAAAAAATATTGTTTTTGAAACATTGTGACAACATTTTCTTTACAGTTGCCATGCTTGCACTACTTTCAACAATTTGTATATATGGAGCTCTGGCGTCACTGGTGAACTGCATCTTCTCACAAAGACTGCTGCCTATGGGCCCTCCCTTAATAAAGGTAACCAATTAATCACTCCTTTTGCATTACTCTGCTAACTCTACAATGGTCTGTCATATTCTTTCCTTTTCGTTTTATGAAAATGTCCCTTCCTCTGTGACCAGTCTCAGGAGGAAGTGAAGCAGGAGTCTGCTCCAGAGTTCCCCTGTCTTGTGACTTATTCACGACTCACCAGTGGTCTCCTGAAGATCGCTGGCCTTCTCGAGGAAGGAGCGGTGTGTGGGATTCCCACAGACACTGTGTATGCCCTGGCTGCCTCCTGTAAAAATCCTCAAGCTATAGAGAACATCTACAATATTAAAGTAAGAATGAAAAACATGCTGGTATCATTTTGAAGTGTAATATGACACAGATAATTAAATCCAATATCAACATTTTGCCTTTGATGTGAAACTCCTCAACCTGTCATCTGTGACCTCATCCAGGACAGACCAGCAGAGAAGCCCATCTGCATTTGCATCTCTAATGTGGAGCAGCTGGTAGCAGTCAAGCCTCCCTTCAGCCCTCTGCTCTGGGAGTTTATGAGGAATGTGTATCCAGGAGGCATCAGCTGCATCGTCAGCAAAGGAGACTGGCTGTTCAAACTAGGTAAGCTGCTACGTTACTGGATTCCGTTAACAGCTGTTTCATCTTATTAATATCAATCATCAATATTCACCTCACCTTTTAATTCATCTTGTGTAGGAGTGGGACCAGCTTATGACCGTGTTGGCACAAAGGACAGCATCATGATCCGCGTCCCGGACCACACGGTGACCGGCCACCTATGTGACATCACCGGACCCCTTGCTATTACGTCAGCCAATCCCAGCGGAGAGCCAGACAGCACTCACCACACCATGGTCATCAAGTAAGTGTCTCTTCACAGAACTTGAATGTCCTTTTACAGCAGATTAATCTCAGTGTGTCTTGTGTAGCAGAGTGATAAATGTGTCATCGTAGTATGACTAATGGATGGGAACTACATGCACATTCACTCACACACACTCTCCTACCATCTTTTTTTGCCACAGTCGACTGGGACACAAGATCCAAGGGGTTCTGTGCGATGGGGACTCAAATGAAGTTGTTGCTTCCACCGTGGTCAACTGCCTGAAGATTGACGAAGGTAAAATGCAGAAATAGTCCCTTTACGTTCTCCCTTTTTTTGTGTGTGTTTTCACAGGCACTTTCTAACTCAAGCCTATCTCACTCTTTCCACAGGGACCATCACCATTGTGAGGGAGGGCTGTGTCCCTGCAGTAAAAGTCCGACAGATCTTTGACAGAGTGAAAAGCACTATGGTGTGATTGTCTCGTACTTAATTTCTCTCCTTCAGAGAGCCACAAGATTGACTTCTTCAGCTCCCCATTTCCATTCAACAAGCTCAGTTACACTTTATGAGCAATGTGTGAAAGACTTGGTGAAAGTGTGTGTATTGCCGGTTGTGTATGTGTTTTTAACTGTGGATGTCTTGGCAATGAAAATAACCATTTGTAACTCACAATGTCTTGATGTACACTTAAGATTCTCAGCAAAGAATGTTTGAAGATAAATGTTTAATATTTCTATAAAATATATATTTATACATTTAAATTATACTGTATGTGGATATTCATTTTGCACTTCTGTTAATAATAAGGGTTGAGTAGAACATTTTCCTATATTTAAGCTCACTGTGCGAAAATGAATTTGACTGATGTTGTGTAATGTCTGTGTCCCAATATAATAATAAAAATAATAATGTCACCAATAATATAACTGTCAACTGATTCATTTTTTAAAACGTTTTTTTTAAAATAGCATGTCTGCCTGTATTTAATAGCTGACAATTGAGAGGTGACATGAAACAAGTGGAGGCAGAAAGGGGGAAATGAGATGCAACACAGGTCCCCAGCTGGAACTGAACAAGGGACGTAGTGAGCAGTGAAAACATACTCGGGAGAATTCACAAAGAATGAAATGCAGCTGCTGATGGCTCCATAAATTGTGCATCACTTACAACCACTATCTGCCCCGTCTCAAGGTCCAATTCACAAAACAACACCTGACTCAGGATGAAGATATGTTAAGAAAAATGGGAGGATGGTTTTATTCTGAAAGAATAAATGAAAACAAACAGTGATTTGGCTTCAGCTTTACTCTTGGTCTAACTGTCAACTCATCTGGTTTATATTAGATTACATTACATTAGATTAGCCTTTATTGTCTCCCTTACGAGAAATTTGGTCATGTCTATAATGCATTATAAGCACATTCATAAGACATTATGATGCATTTATAAGGCTTTATAAAATTATTTGTGTTTATAATCATGTATGACAATTTATAACAAGATTTATAAAGTGTTATAAGTAATGGACATAATGCATTTTAACTTCAGCTTTTATAATGCTTTATACTTCCATGTCAAAGTGACAACAGTGTTTGCAAGAGGAATCTGATTCCTTGGTTACACAGCACATTAGAACTATCATAACTTTCGCCAGTCATAAAGATGCAAAGAGAACTGCTCTGATAACGTATCATAACAAATGAAAATTTCTAAAATGTCTAAGTTTCTGTAATGGAATAACGTTGTATAAACAACAAAAACACACTATAGTGTGGTGTTGTGAGCTTTAAGGAAAAACTTTTTTCGACATACTATTTTAAAACTGTGGGCAGCACAGTGTTGCAGTGGTTACCACTGCCACCTCACAGCAAGAGGGTTGCAGGTTCAAACCCGGCTTTGGTGCCCTTCTCTGTGGAGTTTGCATGTTCTCCCCGTGTTAGCATGTTTTTTTTCTGTGGGTTCTTTTCACGACTTTTTTTAACATACTATACTGTGACTTTTTTTAACATGCTATACTATGACCTTTTTTTTTTTTTTTTTAACTTTTTTGACATATTATGTGTTGAAAAAGTCATAAAAAAGTAATAGTATAGAATGTCAGAAAAAAAAAGAATGTCATAGTATATTATGTCAAAAAAGGTGAAAAAAGTCATACTATACTGTGGTATGTCAAAAAACAAATTGAAAACAAATTTTACTGAATTGTTACAAAGCAAATATAGTCTGTGATGGAATTTTCCATCAATTCCTCTCTTATTGGTAGAAAGGTCAGAGTGTTTGTCAGAGTGTCCCTCTGTTGACATTATTGGGTTGGAGTCCTGTCTAGAGGAGCCACCGTTATCTGTACAGCTTGGTCTGTAGTGGAGACCGTAGAGCCAGTCGCTAGGGCAACCAGGGTCAGAGATGCCAGAGGAACGAAGTAAGTCATAACATGATAAGGGGTAAGACACTGAGCACCAGGGAGGAAGGACAGAGTTGTGATGCCTTCACGCAGAGAGCATCTATTGTGGAGACCTGTCAATTCTCCTTGATCAAGCTTCAATAAACCTTCTTTTGTAAGACATCATCAGCTCCGGACCTCTTCCTTCCAAAGATAACTTGTGTATCAATTATTCCATCACATAGTCTATGTCTATAACGTATGTCTTTATTTATTTTTCTGGTACTTGCTGGTAGAACCCAGACCTAACCCTAACTTAACCTATATAATGTTTGCTTACCCTAAATAATATATAACCCTAACCCTTTATTTATTTTTCTAATATATTCAACTCTATGTGCTGGTAGAGGATCCCTTCAACATTTCCTTCAACATCTCCTCACCAACCTTGGCTGATGGACGTTACCGCTGGCGCCACGACCAGGGCAAGGCAAGGCAGTTGCGGAAACGGCCATTCAGTCCAGCAAACACCACCCCAGGAAGAAAACCATCCCGTTTCTCAAGGCTGGAGAGAACCCTAACCTAACCCTAATGCGATAACATAATGTTAGAGAAATTATTTAATAAACAGTCTCTGGTCATTCAGTTAAGAAGCAAATACCATTTATTAAGCAAATGCATTTGGGTCCATACAGCAGACAAGTCAGTGTACAAAGACAGAGAGCTTCCTCACTACAACATTCTTTATAATCTTGGTTTCAGCCTTCCCTCCCCTTTGTGACCCACACCTTATCTTGATTTAGCCTTCACTCCCCTTTGTGACCCACACATTCTGCCCTTCCTCTGAGTGGAAGATTCATTAAAAGAGATACTGTTGATTATAATGTTTTGAAAGAGTGATAACAAATGTATCTAAGCTAGGACAGTCTCTACTTTCCCAAAACATTCGGATAAATCTGAGTACACAAATGCTAATACAAAGGGACACGGTATTTTCTCTCACAATAACTACCACAGTAAAGTAAAATTTACTGCAATTTCTTTTGCAACTTCTTGCATAACCCCCCAGGAGACGCTCGTCTCACTCCACTGTCGGGAACCGGGCATCGATCTGAGGGTGGGGATTGAACCCTGCTCTGCCGCACTCAGAACCCGGGAACTTAACAACCAAGCAACCAATGCCACATGCACTTATGACTATTCTCTTGGTATATTTGATTTCGTCATAGTCATACTAATCATAGTATGTCGAAAAAAAAATCATAGTAATGTATGTCGAAAAAAATCATATTATAGTATTTTAATAGTGTCATTAAAATAAAAACGATCAGAGTATAGTATGTCGTAAAAAGACGTAGTATGGCATGTTGAACAATAAAAGTCATATTATAGTATGTCGAAAAAATAAAAAAAGTAATAGTATAGTACGTTGAAAAAATACATAGTATAGTATGTGAAAAAAATCAAAATGTCATCGTATAGGATTGTCGAAAAAAGTCATAGTATAATAGGTTGAAAAAAAGTCATAGTATTATATGTCGAAGAAAAGTCATAGCATAGTATGTCGAAAAAATGAAAAAGTCATAGTATTATGTCAAAAAAAGTCACAGTATAGCATGTCGAAAAATGAAAAAGTCATAGTATAGTATGTTGAAAAAACAAAAAACGTTATAGTATAATATGGCGAAAAAAAGGCATAGTATAGTATATCGAAAAATACAATAAAGTCTTAGTATAGTATGTCAAAAAAATTAAAAAAGTCATAGTATAGTATGTCGAAAATATAAAAAAGTAAATGGCCATGCCAGTTTTTCCTCACTAAAATTTAGCCCAACTTTGGAGCATTATTAAGCCTCCTTCACGACAAGCTATAACATGACATGATAGAACTTCCTTAGGTTTTCTAGTTTCATATGATACCAGCACCTTTCTTTTAGCTACAGCTACTGAAAGACTATAACGTCAGCTGAGGACGCCGGTGTCCGCAAGGAGTAAAATAGTTCCTCTCATATTAACACCCTGAAGAGAGCTGTCATAATTTTTAAATCAATTTTCATTCATGGTGCTGCAATCCTCAAAGAGAGGTGTGTCTACTATTCATAGTAATTATTTTGTACAACAGGCTACATTTTCAGGCTTTTCCCAGAAGATTTGTGGTTTCAGGTACGTACATCTTTTGTTCTCTTTTGTTTGTCTAATTGTGTAAATTTCCAGGACGGCTGGTTTGCAAACAAAGCTCAGCAACTTCACCCCCTGGAGTTGACTTACATACTGTTTTAAGAAGATAAAGCAACAATCATGAGACGTCACACGGAAAAAACAAAGTTTGCTCCAAGGAAGAATTGACTTTGGACTTTAGATTAATTCTCAACATGTTTCTCAGCAAAATGTATTATTTTGAAAGATTGGAGCAAATATGGTAAAAAAAAGTTATTTTATAAAACGGTCGCTATATCGTGACAGTAGTACATGAAACAGGTAACCTGAAAAAAAGCATGTACCTCTGTGTCCTCCTGTGTCCTCCGGTGCTCCTAACGGCACCTGCAAGATTTCACATTCCGGAGGAAAACAAGCAGTCAGAGCTGATTTGGGATCTGCTGTCCAGCTGCTGTCTATGAGAGCCGGCTGTCAATCACTCGCGAACTCCAACCAAACGGTCAAACTAGGCCGCGCTGATCAAATATGTATCAATATTATGTTATGTTAATGCCCATTTCTCGCCTCAAATGTTTTCAGAAACATTGTGTACTATTTAGCTGTAAAATGAGAAAGTTTGAAAGTCTCCCGTCATGGGCTAGATAGTTTAAAGCCTGAAAACAGAGAGATGAGGAGGTGTAGAAGTCTAGTTTTCTGTCAGAACACTTAACCCTCCTATTATCTCTGGGGTCAATTTGACCCCATTCAATTTTTAACGTCTCTAAATAAATGATTGACATGATTTTTTTTGCTTCATATTTAATGAATTTTCCTAATTTAATGGGAACAACTGGGTAAACATAAAATTAAAATGATGATATGTTTTCAATGTCCTGTACACATGCTGTACGCATCGGTGTTCTTTGGGGTCAATTTGACCCCAGGCTGTTTTAGCTGTATAAAACATAGAAGAAATATCAACATTTTACACACATTTGTTTTGGATGATATTGAGGTCACTATAACATGCAACTTTATAATCTTCAAAAAGCTTTAGGGCCCTAACCTAACATAACCATAACTGTAGTAGTGAGAGAACCACTGATAGTTCACACGACATGGGGGAGGGGAAACATCAATCGAGAACTTTGATATTTCCCCACGTTTTGGGGGCGGCAAAATATGGTTCCCGTGAAGATACTGATTTTATTTAAAGGGCTATTTAGGTAGTCAACAAACAAACATAAAGTACCTGACACATAAACTTGGGTAACAATTTTAATTATAATCATTTTCTGGAGGTTTAAATTGCTGGGGTCAAATTGACCCCAAGTATAAAAGATGTTAGTAAATTTGAAGGTAACAGGAGGGTTTAATTACAATATACTGAAAAGTTATTATGGAATTTTTTACAAAAATAATTCTTTTAGGAATAAATATTATTTTTCTTTACATCACTGTAATGTAACTTGAAGGATATATGTTATGAGATGGACATTTTCTTGAAGTTTTCCTCTTTAAAATATAATACATATTAATGAATAAACCCTTGTTTATTACAGGGTCGAGGTTAGACCTACAGTGGTCGAAATATGTTGGCTTTTTTAATGATTTAGCCACTACAATAAAGGCTTTTTAATATATTGCCTTCCTCGTTCACACTTGTTTTAGTATTTTGGAGTGCCTGAATTGCCTTCCTGTCTATCCTGATTTTTTCTGTGTTCCAAGAGCACCTGACATATTTTCCCTTACGATTGAATACACAGAGCAACCAGTTATCTCTCTTTCCACACCCTTGTTTTCATTGAAATTATTTTCATGACACATCCTCTTAAAATGTCCCTCAATTATATCTGTAACAGTAAGGAAATATCTTTGGATCTCAAACCTGCCCTGAAAGAACATATCTTGGGATGTCCCTGTGTAAAGATTAATTATAGGCTCATGATGAATTGCTGCTATTAATTTGTAACTTATTACCAGGAAACATTGGTAAAAAAACTATTGATACAGTGAATCATTAACACCTTCCATGGGCCAATTAAGCTTTGAAAGATAAAAATAACTCTTAGAATGAATAATGCATTCATGCACTTCCTTAAGGAGGGACCGTACAGGCACGTAAGCGTAATGTAGTCATGCAGAGAACAAGATGCTCTGCTTGCAGTGAAACACATCAGCACACAGTCTGAAAAAGTAAGAGCTGCTTGTACAGACAACACACACACACACACACACACATATTTACACATGCATTATGAGCGCTGACAAATGTCCACATAAATACACAAACCCTGTCTAACAGAATCACTGTTGTGAGAGGTTATAGTCTGAAGCCCTGTGTACAGATGTCCTCTCACTCGGCACCACAGGTTGTTAGTCACTGTGGTTAATCTCCAGTCAAACTGTTCAAGTGAAACACTAAAGACTGTTTACTCAATGAAGGAAGGAAATAACAAGTTTCTGGAACCCTCTAAGGGTCTTAGTTCCTCACTATGGTTCCTGGCAATAGTGTATTCATTGTAAGAGGTGAAAGAGTGCATACTTTAGATGATTCATCTAGTAAGAGTCAGGAAGTATTTCAGAAAAACAGATATATACAGAGCGTTTACTGACATCAGGAAACAGCAGTGTTTGCTTATTGATTTCTGCATCAGAAGATGAGAAGTTTTGGGTGTTTCTGCAGGCGTTTCTCCTGATAACACACAATCAGATTAATGTTGATTATCACTCATCATGTGACAAAACCCACGCCCTTTTTTTTCCTGCACATCTGCAGACTGACTCCATTTTTAACCGTAATAACTACACAAATGAATTTCCACTCAAATCTCCACTTGTCTTTCCTACCACCTTAAAGACATTTTTTGAACATTACAGAGAGGGCTCAACGAGTTTACTCTCAATCGCACTTGAACACAGTTTAGAAAATGAAATCAACGGCCACAAAATGGATTACATAAATTTAGATTCCTAAGCTTAAAGGATCGGTTCACAAGTTCAGGACTGTCTTAAAACAATAGTCAGGTGCCCGTATCAACACTGAAACAGATTGTGATTAATTAAACTAATGTGACTTCAATGTAAGTGATATGGGACAAAATACACAGTCCTTGATTTGAGAAAAAAATGTACTCAAAAGTTTATCTGCAGCTCATATGATGCTTCAGATATCCAAATTAGACAAACACAGTGGTTATCATCCAAAGTCTTTTTAGTACAAAATTCCCTCTATGCCTCCACTGCAGCTCAACAGGAAAACACAAAGAGGGAATTTTGCATTAAAAAGACTGCAACTTTGGAGGATACCTACTTAAATTATCTAACTCCACCTGCAGAAGACTCATATTAGGTTCATTTTTGCATAGAAAGACGACTGTGGATTTTCTCCTCATCACAACATAGAAGGCCCATCGGGATCTCTTAATGGTCAGTATGAACATGAGGAATGATTACAGCAAGAAAGCCCTGTTTCAGTGTCAATATGGGTACCTGACTGTTGTTTTAAGACATACTTGAAAAGTTGCAAACCTATCCTTTAAATTCAGGAAATCTCCAGTTGTACCAAGGCCTGCTTTGTGGCCATTATGAAACAGGGGTGCTACAAAATCTTGGTTTGACCAATCATCTACCTTAATCCTAATCCACATGATAAATATAAATCTACAATCCACGTTATTGTGAGGACAACTGAAACTCAATGGTCGTTTTCCTGCGACCGTCACAGAATAGTGTGAGTGATCTTAATTGTGTTTACTTTGTAAAGATGATAAAAAAAAAATCATATTTTACCATGTCCAACAAGAGAATGACTTGCCAGCATGTGTTGAAATAATAAGTGTAAACTGAATTGAGGCCCTTTTCACAGCAGCCATGTCATAACAGGGTAAACACAGGTGTGATTGATAAAATGAATTATGGTCTATTGTTCTATTTAGTGTGCCACAGCCTTTCCAGTGAACCAGCATGCACAGTACCAAGGCCCTGGCCCAGCTAAATAGAACAGGGCCATCAATAATGTTATTAATCACACCTGTGTTTATCCTGCAATGACATGTGAAAAACGGCTGCTGTGAAAAGGGCCTATTCTCGTAAGAATTGATGTTCGCTTTCACAAAGATGCTCAAGATTTCTCCTTATATTTCCTTGTCCTTATTCCTTTCCATGTGACGTCTCATCATTGTTGCTGTATCTTCACAAAACAGCATGTAAGGAAATACCAGCAGGTCAAATTGCTGAGCTTTGTTTGCAAACCACCCACTATGGAAATGTACACATTTACACAAACAAAAGAGGACTAGCGAAGTACGTAATTTAACCCGAAAAACACCAATCTTCCGGGAAAAGAAAAGTGAGCATTATGCCTTTACTGGCAGAAAAACTGTTGCATAATAGGATATTTATGTTTTTCTCAAGTCCTGCCCATCATGACCTCAAGTGATGGGTCAGCTGAGATTTTACCTTTATAGTGATCTAATTTTTATTTATCAATATATTTAGATATCATTTTTTTAACTGAAATCTTGCCCCAAACTGGTTGATACCCTTTTTGGTTTCATGAAATTAAAATGTGATTTCAGGGTTTTTATATAAAAGCCCTGCATACCCACACAGGTGTTTTCAGATACTCTGGCTATATAGACCTGTCAGGTTGGAGTTGGGTGGAGATGTGCTGGAAACTATTATACGTGATGTCACCAAACTCTATAAACTAATGTCAATAAAAGTGTAAGTGCCTTGCCCTAAAACGTGCAACAAAGCTAACAGAAGAGTGACTGAGCTTTCAATAAAGCACAGTCTGTACAAGAGAAGAAGTCTAATGAGAGGTCTAACTGTGTGCGTGGACTTGTATGTTGGTGCTTTAAAATATATATGATCTTTTTTTTTTATGTTGTTGAGAAAGATGCTTTGCATATGGGTATTATTCCAAAATGTTATTTATCCACAATGAGACATTTTCTACTTGAATCAGACATCATGAAACATTTGATAAACATATGTGATTCTTTCATGCAACACTGATTTTTGTTTTCATATTTATTAATCATTTTATCACATTTATTTTGTCTTTGGATGTCTCTTGACTATGATACACTGCTAACACACAAGCTTAAAATTGAAGAGAGCAGCCAGTATGAAAGAAGTTTGTCTTTGTTGAATGGGGTTTATTTCATTTTGGAATGACGCTCATTGTAATTGACAGTTTAATTAAGTAATATATACTTGTATACTTATGTGGCTATGTTTCCCTATGCATATACTGCTTTACATTTTAAAATAATAAGGCCTGTAATGCACAATTATTGTGCATCAGGTAACTTTCATTGGGCAGTGATCTGTAAATGTTATTATGAGTATGTTTCATAGAATAGAGTAAAACACAGTCAATAATATATTAAAACAGTATTGTATAAATAGCTGCTTTTGGAAATAATTTAATGCATATTTTATCATGAAAAAGTATATACAGTACATTCATGTATTCAAAATACAATTTCCAGAAAAAAAAACAATTAAAAAAATTGTAATATAATACAAACAGTACAAAACACAA
Organism: Sebastes fasciatus; assembly: GCF_043250625.1. Lineage (NCBI taxonomy): Eukaryota > Metazoa > Chordata > Actinopteri > Perciformes > Sebastidae > Sebastes > Sebastes fasciatus. The sequence continues at coordinate 14,663,067 of NC_133804.1, read as the reverse complement.
ATTAAATGTATCCAGCTCATCATATTACAGTATATTAGAGTCTGTGTGCATACCATATATGCATTATAGAAAAGGGTGTGGCAACTATTACATTTCCATCCGTTCGTGGATTTTTCATTTAACAATAGGTATGTGTGTACATCTGAAATTACATTACATTTTAGCAGCATTTGTAAGCAATGCATTGATACTATGGCCCATTTCTGAGGACTGGACTTTGTTCAGGTGAAACTGTGGACGGTGTTGAGTTCCCACTTCCTCTTCCTGACTCTGCTGCCTCGTCCTCTCCTGAACTTTTGTCCCTTTCTGTATCTGACAGATGCAAATCATGTTCAAAAGCAGGATTCGTCTGCCCATGTCTGCGCCGCTTCTGAACCTCCTCGAAGATTTGAAGAACCTTCAAAGCACAAAAACAAAAGCAATAGGCATTAGTGTAAGCATACACTAAACTGAAATTGTGAATTTAGAATGAATCGAACAAAAAGGGATGTTTATTTTACCTTGGATTTAGGAATGAGACCCACTCTGAAGAAACCAATATGCCCTGTTTCAATCTTAGTGCAGTCCACCACAGTAGATGCAATGTTCTCTGGGGAGGGTCCGTCACACAACACTCCATCCACCTAACGGAGCAAAATGCACGTGTACTGCAAAAAATAATCCACTGCCTCTGGTATTCATTAACACTGAATTATTGTCCTCACCTTTTTGCCCAGCTTGGCGTAAACTTGGTTGTGGTGAGTTGTGTCGGCCTCGCCTGTAGGGTTGGCTGAGGTCACGGCGACGGGCCCCACCTGCAAGAAAAAAGGTTATTAAAAGTATTTACTAAAGGGTCTGCTGACTAGTTTCAGTCACGTTACAATCTGTAGAGATTACTTCCTAAAGCCCTTACCAGATTAATGAGGTGTGTGGCCACAGAACAGTCTGGGATTCTCATTGCAATGCTTTGTGGCGTCCCTATGTGTTTGGCAGCATCTCCTAAACCAAAGGTGTCCATCCACGGGCCTGTGTGAGCCAAGAGACCAATATGATGCTCATAAAACCCCCATCATGCAACGTGAGCACACACACACACACACACAATGTTACTCATACAAATATGCATCCATAAACGCACACCTACCCCTGGATATAACCATGCTAATGGAGGAGGGCCACGCAGCCTCCATGAAGTCCAGGAGCAGAGGGCTCAGCAGGTGTCGCACCGGCTCCAGCTGCTTGATGGAGGAGATCCACAGGGACATGGGTCGGTCCTGTGCCTGCTTCTTCACCCTGAAGTGAAACACAGCAATTAGAGAGTAATGAGACTGAATCAATAAATGAATGCAGATAAGCGCACGCTCATGAAAATAGAAACTCACATGTAAGCTTTGACGACTGCGTCGGGCCTATTGCAAGCTGCCACCAGCACATACACCGTGTCGGTGGGCATTCCACATATGCCACCATTTTTCATGATTTCTGCAAAAGCAAGAAAAATAACATCAAATATGTAAACAACTGTGTATTTTTAAAAATCAACATCGATTTCTAACAGATTCTCACCTGCAATCTGTTGGACAGACGAGGCCTTGCGGGCTGGTACATGTGGACAAATATCTGCGCCTCCCCCGACCCCACTCAGCTTGACTAAAGGTTTTCCCAAGGGGATCTGGGGGGACTGGAAGGTGCTGTTGAAAATGTGCGCCAGGAAACAATAAAAACTGACCAGACCGAAGATGATGGTGACCCCTATGTCATAACCATAAGGCAGTGCACCTAGTGCATCCAGCAGGAAGCTAATAAGGATGAGCTGGAAGGTGAGGGCGTAAGCAAACCAGGCGACATTTACAAACAGGGCTGCAGCTGTCACTAGACAGTTAAACAGCATGAAACTAATGATACCAACAGCCACGTTAAAGCCTCTGGTTTCACCGTACAGGCCGCCGTATCGTGTCAACCCCCACACCGCCCACATCACGCCGTACAGAATAAAAACTGTGCTCTCAAAGGTTTTACCTCGAGCAAAAGCTACTGAACCGCAGAGCAGATGGAGAACCCCTCCGGCCACCACCACCCAGGGCAGAACCAGCACAGACAGAGGATCTCTGTCGCCAACTGTGGCTGTGATGGCGAAAGCAGCCAGCACACTGCAGGCGTAGCCTAACACCTCTGCATCAGCATACTTGGAGTAGCCCAGATGAGGTACATGGAGCTCTTTATCATGGGCTCTGAGAGTGAGACCCTGTATCCTGCTTACTAAAGCCTTGAAATAGCCCTGCCCTGTAGGGATCATTGTAGTGGAGACCATATTGAATGTGGTAATTAAAAGCATGCCGGCAGAGAATACAAATATAGCTCCCTGTACACCCTGCGTGCCTCCTTGGAAGAAGCCTTGAGGCTGGGCTGCAATGGCAATACAATAAGCTGTAAAGCATAAGTGATAGAGCCCCTCCAGCAAGCTCTTCTGACAGCTGAACAGAGCCAGGATGGAGAAGAGCACAGAGAAGACAACGGGGAAGGGAACAGGGGAGACAGGCTGGATTGAGGAGGATAGGAGAGCGCTGTAGCCTTCTGCAAATCTCAGCAGAGCGGTGAAGCCGTAAAAAGTGGCAGCTAGTGTGTCCATGGCTCGGTAGAAGAGGACACACATGCCAAGCTGGAAGACTCCAGCTGTCCACAGCCAGGGGACGTGACCGATGGAGAGCTGGGGGACCACGCCTAACAGAGGACAGACTAACACAGAGGCGGACAGCAAGTTCATCACCAGACCTACTGACACTGCATCACTACACCTCTGGTTCTGCTCTGCTTTCCTCTTCAGGCCCAATCCTGGAGGCTCCACTTTACCACGAGTGATGGTGGACAGCAGACGTCCAAACCCAAAGTAAACACCCACCAGACAGACCAGGAGGTAGTTAGCAGCTGTGGCAGACTGACCAAAACCAGCAGCTGATAAACCGGCAATTTGATGAGCACATGCTAAGCCAATGCCGACAGCTATGAGAAACAGAACTACTTTCTTTACGACAACTGCTACAAGGCCTATGATGAGCAGGGCTAAGGTAAACGCCGCCAGGCCAGGGACCAGAGAGGATCTCAGCTCTGTGGGCTGCAGCACCCCCTGCCCCACCAGGATGTACACCAGACCTGAACCACACCACAGGGCCGAGACGGTCAGACACAGAGAGGAAAACAGCTGGGCGTGGGACAGACTGCGACAGATACCTGAGATATAAACAGAGGAGAGGAATATGAGTTTTACACATACAAATCAACCAATACTACAAATGAATGAATCAAAACTTGTGATAAACATTCATCAAAGCCAACCTGCATAAGCTAAGAGGGCTGCAATAATGAGGAGCAGAATCCCCAGTGCAGTATGGGGGATGAAGTCTTCTTCAGGTGAGCTGGCATAGTTGTTCACCAAAAGCAGGAGAGAACCTATAAGTCAGAAAAAATAACATTAAACATTATTATAATATTGTATTACTTTTTTAAATATTGATGAAAACAAATATGTGATTTTGCACCCTCCAATAATAACATCAAGCGTCTGCCTAGAAGTCTGGCTAACTGAGAACCGGTTTTAATTTCCTCACATGATAACATATTCTATGTAGCTAATAATCAATTTAATAAAAAATATCTGCATGATTGGTTTTAAGAAGAGAGGTGTTTTCTGATATTAGCAGTAGGCTCTTCTTTAAGTTTCTACAGCTTGAAACGTAAACAACATGCGTTATAAAAACTGATCCTGAACTAATATGTCACTTTATTTTTTTATTACATTTAATTATTAATAAAATTGGTTTCTGTTAGACTCCAGAACCAGCACTGCTCCCAGTAGACCACATATACACACACACCAAAAAACTGACAAGAACTGCACTTTACTGTACACCAACTGTCTATCAGTACTACTCAGGTGTAATTCTCACTGTGCAATATCATTTTCCACTTGTGCAATTTTGTTAATAGTCTGTTTATTATCAATACTGTATATACTGCTCCTATTTTTATACTTCCTTCTATTTAAATGGTTCATATTTTGTTACACTTTGTTAAGCTCTTTTTTTTACTTTGTTAGCTGATGCGTCTTGTTTTTTGCACTATCCCCTTTGCTGCTTTACATTGCACATTTCCCCCTCTGCGGGACTAATAAAGGAAGATCTTATCTTATCTTATCTTATATTATCTTGATATTAGTGGTTGGCTACTTTTTTTTTAGGTTTCAAAACTTACACAACATTACTTTGGAATTTTGATATCAGAATATAACAATATAAATAAATAAATAAATAAATAAATAAATAAGTAAGTAAATAAATAAATAAATAAATAAATATAACAGCAGAAAGTAAACTGTAAACAATTGCTGTTAATTTACAGCAGGATTTCAACAGTATTAACCTGTTATTGCTAAAAAACAGTGCTTTACTGTTAATACAAAAGAAAACCTGTTAAATTACGCTCATAGGCCGTTTTTTAACTGAACTATAATGCATTCTTAAAAAACAGCACTTTACTGCTGATCAACTGTCTAAAGTATCATCAGTAACAGTTTCATGCAGTATTTTTTTTAATTCTGGGACCTGATCTGCACATGTGAGGCTTGTGCATTGTACATGATTGTAAAATCAGTGAATTAGCTCTGTTCTTCACTCACATGTTGTTATGGTTTGCATTCTGTGCTTATAGCCAGATATAGAGAGACATTTTGGGAAAAGTGTCAACAAGTCTATTATAGCCTTTTTCCTACCAAGTGCCTTTAATTGTATTTAGTGTGACTATTCCTATGTCTGTAACCTGCTAAGTCTATTCATCTAGGCAAAAAATAATGTTTATTAAAATGTATGTAAAAAATAAATACAGCATTAAAACAAATCAGTAAGATAATGTAAAAGAAAGGTGAAAAACAGCTATATAATGTATCTTTAAACTGTAATTAACTGTAAAATACTGGGAAATTAATAAAAACAAAACAGTTCAAACTGTATTTTTCATTAACAGTACAAAGCTGTAAATTTCATCGACAGTATAATAATGTTAATTTTACAGTAACATAAAGGCAACCCTGCTGCCAGTTCTTTACCGTTATTTTACTGGGAAGTTCTTAACAGTGTAGTCTTATGCCTGCAAATGCAAAAAATAACAAAAAACTGTCGTATGTAAATAAAAGCTCACCGCCAGAGATGCCCAGTATGCCGACGGACACATGCAGTGAGTGTTGAGCCATCATAGGAGTAGATGCTGAAGACTTGAGGCGCAACTTTATAGCCAACAGCTGCGTGTGACGTCAGCAGCACGCAGGAAAAACATGAGCTGCACCTCAACGGGGAAAAACGTCAGGTGAGTCACAGGAGAGGAAAAATAGGCTCTTCCAGAAATTATAGTAAATATAAAAAGTGATTTCCTCATTATGATTCATTATATATACACAGAGATGTCATGTAGGCTGATTGTGAGTAAATACACCTGCACATTAATGGTATTTAATCGCAACTTAGTCTAAATATCAACTCTTTTTTCCTTGTTGAGTATTAGGCAAATGCGATGACTTCATATATCATTTTTAACCAGTAAAATTACAGATCTGGTGATTTATGTATTATGATTCTAGACCTCCAACTGTGCTTCATAAAATGCAAGACTGACATTCATATTCTATTTAAAGCACCTGCTATTTTTTTTAGTATCCTATTCATATCTGCATATCATTGGTTTGAGAGATGTTTTCTGATATTAGCAGTAGGCTCTTCTTTAAGTTTCTACAGCTTGAAACGTAAATAAAATACGTTATAAAAACTTTTTTTTAATTTAATTTAATTTTTATTTCATTTAATTATTAATAAAATTGGTTTCTGATATTAGTGGTTGGCTACTCTTTTTTTAGGTTTCAAAACTTACACAACATACCTTTGAATTTTGATATCAAAATATAACAATATAATAATAGCCTAGTCCTAAATTAATTAATGTATCGTTATCTATCAAAATATTCTTTAAAGACAATTATCAAATAATTCTTAAAACACATAGGATTGAACAGTAAAATAAATAAATCATGTAATTAATTTAGATGTTTCCTCATTACATCACATTAATTGTTCATTGACAAACTGAGTTGAGTGACTTGGCAGTTTACCGCCAAAGCTGACCATGACAATGCAACAGTGTGTCTGGTTACCTTTGCTGGTGTATGATGTCAGCCTTTAGGAAAGAGAGCAGGTTGTGGGAGGAGACAGAGAGGCAGGACTATAAAGAGTCTGCTTCAGAGGTCAGACAGCACACTTCTGCTGCTCAACAGCTCCATCACACACAGCCAGGCCACCTGTCCTACTGTACCTATACAAGGTGAGATCTATTTACACTGTCTTAACATCTATCTAAACTTAACCAATGCTTTCTCCTAATATGTTAAGAATAAAGGTTGATTTCAGACGATAATGTTATGATTCAATGCAAAGTGTATGACACATATTCCTTTTACAGTACTGCATTTTCATTCATATCAGTGGAGTTTGGCGTAGCAGACTCCAACCTCTTCCTGTAACTTCTCCTTGGTGTCAACAATGTTACCTGGCAACAGCATCTCCTGTGACTCCTCTGTCACCATGACTCTGTAAATTTTTTAATGTAAACAAGTGCAACAGGTAGCTCAGGAGCGGTACTCTTCATGTCTGATAATAAGGTATATTAACACTAGATAAATGTGTTTGCTTTATGTGTGTGTTTTATAGGAACCATGGCAAAGCGTGTTGCAGTTATTCTCTCAGGCTGTGGAGTCTATGACGGCACAGAGATCCACGAGGCCTCTGCCGTCCTCGTCCATCTGAGTCGTGCTGGAGCAAAAGTAAGGGCAATTAAAGATGAGAAGTAAACTTACTTATTACAGTTATTTTACGTCAGACTTCTGGATCCAGTCCAATTTAGAGGGACTTTGTAGCTTTCACGTCTACGTTTCGGTCTATCATTTAGCAATACAAGAGCAAGATATAGTTGGTCTCAATGACAACTCTTAAAAGGCCCCACAGTCCTTAGCTACAGAGGCTAAGCTTTACATGCTTCATTTCAGGTGCAGATGTTTGCGCCGGATGCAGATCAGATGCATGTTGTCAATCACTGTGAGGGGAAACCTACAGAGGAGAAAAGAAACATCCTGCAGGAAAGTGCTCGCATCGCCAGGGGTGAAGTCACTGATCTGGCCAAATTAGATGTTTCAGCATTCGATGCCCTCATCCTCCCAGGTTCGACCGTGGAGTCAAATATTTTCCATATTATTTCTGTTTTTTCACTTCAATTTTTGCAATATTCTAAACAAATCCTGTGTTTTCTCATTCAGGGGGCTTTGGTGTGGCGAAGAACCTGAGCGACTGGGGAGTGAAGAATAAGGACTGTACCGTCCAACCTGATGTAGAGAAGGTCATCAAGGCTTTCCACAAAGCCAAAAAGCCGCTAGGCATGTGTTGCATCGCCCCCATCCTCGCTGCCAAAGTCCTGCCCGGCTGCGAGATCACTGTGGGACAGGACAAAGAGAGTGAAAAGTGTGTGAAATAGTGTGTCATCATCAGTCATCTATGGATATATATTTATAAAAAAAAGTCACTCAACAGTTCTAACTTTCCTTCTTTTTTCATCTTTAGGTGGCCGTATGCTCAGACAGCAGCCGCTATGAAGGAGATGGGCTGCAAACACATCAACACGGATGTGGATAAAGCACACGTTGATGTCAAAAATAAGCTGGTCACCACATCTGCATTCATGTGCAAAGCTCCCATTCATAACGTCTTTGATGGAATAGGAGTCCTTGTTAAAGAGACACTGAAACTGGCTTAAAAAGTCTCTGATTAAAT